>NC_143019.1:132194659-132512159 GCF_055824585.1 Amblyomma mixtum
CCACAGGTTAATATTTTTTTGGCAGGGCGAGAAACACAGGACACAGTATAAGAGTGCAAACTTGGCTTGAGGCCAAAGCACGGAGTCCATCTGATGACATCATAGTACATTACACTGTAAAAAAAAAATGCTCCACAGTACAGAGAAACCCGCTGGTAATGCGTTGCCGGAGGGTTTTCCGCAATATGAATACAGCGACTCCGTCCGACGGTTGTCACATTCTTGGTAACGGAAAGTTACGCTATGCTATGCACGAGAATGAAATCATTTCTTTGCAACGAATGCTTCTGTTGTGTTCTTATTAAAGGTCCCGTAATGTGTATGCATACTTCCTCCGTTCACTTGGAAGTCATCTGATCTAGAACGGAAATAATCTGCATTGTAATTATGTACTATCGAGAGCAAAAATAACAGACCCCTGCCAGCGCGTGCCGATCCGCGCCAAACTGCATGCGAGCACCGCCTGACGAACAGCTCCTAGTGCCGAGACCAGCGCAGTGGCGTGCGCCCATCTCGAGGAGCGCTACGTATTGCGTGCCACTGTGCTCGTGTCAGCATCTGGAGTGCTTCGTCAAGCGGCGCTTGCATGCAGTTTGGCACAGATCGGCACGCGCTGGCAGGGGTCTGTTATTTTTGCTCTCGATAATACTGTCAGTAGTACATGCACATGCATCTGTGTATAGCTTCTGTCCAGAATGTTCACTGCAGATATAGTAGTCCAGAGGCCGAGGAAATAAGTATTATGTACAAAAATTTCATGCATATTATGTATTGCACACGTACAAAAAATGCAACTTAGAATGAAAGAGTGGCAAGTGTTTGGTTGAGTACAAGTACATACGTTTTATTTTCATTACAAATTGCACACATTGTACCTCTAAACATTGCTGTCGGATCCATCTGAAAAGATAAAAAAATACTCATTTAGTCCACACAACACCTATTATAAATTTCACAAATACATTTGAACCATCCGCTATTGAACAATCGGCTTTCGTAGAAGCTTGTAAAAGCCATTTACTGAGAACCAAACCAACATGATTCATTGCCTAAAATTCATTTCTCATAACAGTAAACAGCAAAAACCACAGGGCCAGGAAGAAGCGGACAAAATGCGCTTACTCGGACACCACTTTGTGCATGAAAGTCTTTACGGTTGTCTACAATTTTGTGCAAGTAGAAAGTAGCTAAGGATGGGTGCCAAATACAATTCAATGCAGATGCCTTTCATTACATAGTACTCAATGCACAACTTAGTGAGCAAGGAACATTGGTAACATCTGAAAAAGGCCAGACACTTGCCCACAAGCATGATGATGATTGTGGCTTTTGATGGCGCGAGGGAATCTGAGGACAAAGAGCACCATGGCACAAGGTATTTTCTTCATCTCAAGGTGGGGCAATGAACCATTTGGCCGGCATTTCCCCTAAAGAAGACGAGCACCAGGTGAGGAGAAAGCTTGTACCCATTGGATTAGTGGTTACCCAGCACTTGCCCACAAGCAATCAGGAAGCATACTTCCCCGAAACCTTATGCTTTCAGTCATAGTTTCCATTATCTCAGCATCTGCAAGAAAATGTACTAATCTCTGAGGTCAGTGAAAATGCAGCCACAGGTGCTGGTTGCAGCTCACTAAGGTATTCAAATATCTCTGCAGTGCGCCCCACGAGGAACAGATGCTTAAGTTCCCACAAAGGGCTCTTTGCAGAAATTTAACCGAAGGCCACTGCCATGTTAACCTTTTCAAAATGATGGCCCAGAAAGACAAAGTGTAGTCATGTGTCTGATGTAGAAAAAGGATGAAGGCATGAATCTTTCAGCTTCTTCAACAGCTGTGATGTGTTTGTGACTGGTATTGCTTGGTTTGATTATTAGGGTTTAACGTCCCAAAGCA
This sequence comes from Amblyomma mixtum, assembly GCF_055824585.1. Classification (NCBI taxonomy): domain Eukaryota; kingdom Metazoa; phylum Arthropoda; class Arachnida; order Ixodida; family Ixodidae; genus Amblyomma; species Amblyomma mixtum. The sequence goes on from NC_143019.1 coordinate 132,196,555, forward strand.
ACTCAGGCTATGAGGGACGCCGTGTTGAAGCGCTCCGGAAATTTCGACCACCTGGGGTTTTTTAACGTGCACTGACATCGCACAGCACACGGGCCTCTAGACTTTCTCCTCCATCGAAACTCCATCGGCTGGGATCGAACCCGCGTCTTTCGGGTCAGCAGCCGAGCGCCGTAACCACTGAGCCACCGCGGCAGGGCTGTTGCTGGTATTGCTTCGCACAGCTTCAGTCTTCTCTTTGACATTTCGTGAAATCATTCCATATCTGTGAAAGATCTCGCTTGCAAACATTTTGGTTCTAATGAAGGAGCAAAAAAGACCCATGTCCTAGGCCTTTTTTTGTGACACTAAAGGAAGGCTCGCTTTTAGGGTCATTATTACGAAGAGGTCCATGTGGCAACAAACTTTGAAACAATTTCTGCAAGGGCTGAGTGTTCTGAAGCCTAAGAATTTCACATGAGGCGCCCTGTAGATGCATCAGAACACCTGAGTGAGCTGTTACTGGGTCCTGTAAGTGCTATGTCATTTGACATTAAGGGTATGTACTTTTCCTCGACACATGCAGTGATGATGTATATGTCGAGCGAAAGCATAAAAGACTTCGAAGAGTTGCGCTTCCAGTTTGCTTGCGGAGGAAAGCACAAGAGTCTGGCCATGCTCAGCTGTTACCTTTGCTTCTATTTTGTTGAGTTCTGCAGTGAGTACTACGTAATGACAGAAGGTATCTGCATCAACTCATGTTTAACATCTGTCTGTGCGACCTCCATCTTGCACGACACGACAGGCAACTCCATAATGCCCTTCATGCACCGAGTGTCAGTGTGTTCTGTCAGCTTCCTGGTCCTGTGTTTTCTGTTCTTAAAGTTATTACTGCCTTCAGTCTCCACTCCATGAAGCCTGAATGTGCTACACTGGGTTGCTCCACGCGTCATGCAGGAACCTGGCCATTTATTTCATACATCGGAGGCACTCAGGTCGCAAGCCATGCTTACTATATTCAGCACATAAGTGTACATGTGAGACATATCATTTATAACCAATTTTAACAGTGGTATTTCGTGCAAGAATATCTAAATGCTACTCAATTTTTGCTCAAATTTTCAGATACACACTCTTATTCAGATTAAAAACATAATTTGGCTACTGTGCTCTCGTGATGCCACGTCTTGAGTTTGCACCAGTAGCTTAGAATAGTGCCTCTGTTACCTCTGGCGATGAAATCGAAAATGTTCAGCAGAAGATTGTATGCATCCTTTGTGATAGATATATTGAGCGCTGTCGTTTCTAATTAGAGACTACGACTTTCTTCTAGCAGACCTTGGTATGTCTACTCTTTATGACAGGTGACTCACGCATGACATGCATTTTCTACATAAAGTTGTGCTCGGCTCTATTGACTGTGAGCCGTTATTGATGTCACTGCGATTTCGTGTGCCTCAGGGAAAAACCACCAAATGCTATGACAGATTTTATCCTGACATGCATGCCATTTCACCAATGACTCGTTTGCAAATAATACAATTCAACTTTTTATGACACAGAAATATTTGCCTAATTTGCTGTTTTCATTGTTTATTCATTATGCTTGTTTTTCTTTACTATTTTTATCATCGTATTTGTTTGTGACCATTTTTCTGTATTATGTCTGTTCACGTCATGGTGTTTGTATTGACTTAGTGTGCACTCGTTTAGGCCAATTGGCTGTTCAGGCACATTTAAAATAAAATATCTACTTATCTATTTAAGCAGAAGCACAGCACCAAGGTACTCACCAACTGTTTGAAGCACTGTGTGCAAGTTCTCGTGCCGACATGAATACAGGTACTTTGGAATGCACACTGTCCAAGTCTTCATCATGCCATGCCGCTCCGACTCTCTGGTAGCAAAATTTTCCACTAAAAAAAAGAGCAATTTTGTTTATGTTAGATTAGTAATATTAAATTTTACTATATACTAGGTACTTCTCATCATTCTACCCCAGACTAAACCATACACCAGTGATCATCATGTTTTAATTTTGTTGTATATGATCACAAAATGTGGTGTAATTAACATGTTAGAAATTCTGGTCAAAATAAATCTGACAAAGTATTGTTTAAAAAAATCTGGGCACAAGGAAGAAGGAAGCTAGCCAGATAGCCTGGACGAATGTTTTCAGTTTCATGCAAGCATCAGTACCCTTGCACACAAAATGTACAATTTAGTGGGTTTACCCTTCCAGAATGGAATTTCATGCTGCAAACATCTAGCTATGCGAAGAAAATTTTTAACTTCCATTCCAGACAAAAGAAAGAAAATTCCTCTGGTTTTTCTTCACAAGCCTCTGCAAGTATACAATTCAGTGAATCTACTCTGCAAGTACGTGAACCTACCAGCACGAGACAATGACAAGAAAGGAGACAAAGCAGGCGCTGACTCGCAACTGAAGTTTATTGAAGTAAACAGGGAGTACATAGAAAAGCCAAACAATACCACAAACCTCACAGTTACAGATAAGCTATACCACAACATGAGTAAAAGATCGCTCTTAACTTTCTTCTCATCTACATAATCCAACTCGTTGCATATTAACACGATGGACAGCACACTCACAGATTTGTCACCGAGTCATAACATGTGTCTAGCCTCGATAATTTTCCGGTTAATCTGCTCCGAATGTATCGCCAAAATGAGTGTTGCTAAAAGGAATGGCTAGCAGCCTTCACATTCCTTGCGATGTACAGATAAGTTAGAACCCCTACCAATATCGAAATATCTCTTGTGCTCCCATAGTCTTACATTCACACACCTTCGAGTTTGACCAACATAAACCCAACCCCAAGATAACAGTATCCGATACACCACATTTATTTTACAAGGCACATATGCTTTTCCCGGACCAAATTCACAAAATTATTCTTAACAATTTTACAGTTTGTAGACAATTTATTAGGGGCCAAGAGCACCATTTCTGCGTCGTACCTTCTGACCACATTTTTAAATTGTGCGACAATCTACGTATGTACAGTAACACAGTCGATCTTTTGGCATCTCGATGGCTGGCCCCGGCCGTATCCTGCCAATCCCTGTGAAGGGGTTTTAGCTTTAACATGCTAAAGGGAAGAATGGCGCAGCATCAAGTAATAAGGACAGCAGGACAACAAGCACACGCACAAGTGCCAACCTTGGAGCGGATACAGAATCCAAGAGCACGTGCTTGACAATCAGCACTGACAGTCAAGGAAATGAGAAAACACTGATTTGAACATTCAAGATTGAATGAGCCCAATCTTTGACTGCCAACGCTGAATGTCAAGCACACGCTCTTGGATTCTGTATCTGCTCCAAGGTTGGCACTAATGCGTGTGTGCTCTCCTGCTGTCCTCGTTACATGATGCTATGCCATTCTTACCTTTAGCATGTCTGACCAACTTGATCAATCTTATACGCTCAGCTTTAACAATTTATCACACACTCCTGCAATAGCATGGTTGGGGAATAATGCTTTCGTAAGCCTTAAAATCTGCTCTTGGAGAGCACTTGTCATGCTGTGAAAGCATCACTTCATCAATACCGAGCCTAGCCTAGATGACGCAATGCTATCTTTCACTAGCTTAGAATGGTTTGGCCAATAGTCAAGTAGCTGCTTGACACTCCTGGGTGAATATCGGCAGCATAGATGGCATGTGCAGAACATCAAGGTGAAGCCCAGAAACTGTAGCTCTTTTTGATGGGACATTTCCTCTAAGGAAAACCTAAGTTAAAGAAAGGCCTTGCTCCTTAAACAACTTGACAATATGCACAGGTCCCACACTATCGCAACCTTTTGTAAAAGACCAGAAAATCCGACGCAGTGAAAGATTTTCCCCCAGCCCATGGAAGTTCTTGGCAATCACTCCATCCACCCTGCTTAAGAGAATATTACTTAGCACAGAGCCATTCATTCGATACATATACTAGACTTCTGAACATATGCCGCACAGCCATACTCCAGAAACATGCGCTTCAAATAAAAGAAGTGTAGGGGTGCGTTTATTAGGCGTCCTCAAGAGACCGAACCGCCGTGCAGGATCTGGCAGCGTAGACGGGCGTAGCCAGCACCAAGAGAGCGGGGCAACTTCGTCGTCGTCAGGCGCAGCGTAGTGTCGGCGCATAACTTCGTCGTCGTCAGGCGCAGCGCAGTGTCGGCGCATGGCGGTAGCGGAACCTGTCACAGTTGGCACACTACAGTTTCCCCCCGGTGAAAAGGAGCCATCCTGGCGTCTTAAGGGGAAGGAAGAACAGAAGGGTCGTAGTACGGCTTCAGTCGGTCGACGTGGACGGTTTTGCGGCCACGGCGACGCAAGTCCGCAGCGGGTGCAACAGGCTCAACAATATAATTGACCGGAGATGTTTGCTTGAGAACCCGGTAGGGACCATGATACCGATGCAGCAGTTTCCGCGAAAGGCCGGGAGTTGTGGGAGGCACCCAGAGCCACACAAGGGAGTCGGCAGGGTAGGAGGTAGAGGCCGCGGAAGTGTCGCGGTCATGTTTTTGCTGCCACTGGGTCTGCGTGGTAAACGAGCGAGCAAGCTGGCGGCATTCTTCGGCGTACCTGGCAGCGTCGGACAGTGGCGTGGACTCGGAAATGTCGGGTTGGTAGCGAAGAAGAGTATCCATCGTGCAGGGGGGCTCTCGGCCGTACAGAAGAAAGAAGGGAGAGAACCCAGTGGTGGTTTGTGTCGCAGTGTTATATGCGTAGGTGACGAAGGGAAGAACTTGGTCCCAGTTGGAGTGGTTGGCGTCGACGTACATGGACAGCATGTCACTGAGGGTTCGGTTGAAACGCTCGGTCAGGCCGTTGGTCTGAGGGTGGTAATACGAAGCGGTTCGATGGATAATGCGGCATTCCTTGAGGAGGGCCTCAAGAGCGTCAGACAGGAATACGCGTCCACGGTCGCTGAGCAGTTCTTGAGGAGCACCATGGCGAAGAATCAGGTTCTTTAGAAGAAAGGAAGCCACGTCGCGGGCGGAGGCAGATGGTAATGGAGACGTTTCAGCATAACGTGTGAGATGATCCACGGCCACGATAATCCAGCGGTGACCAGCGGGAGTGGGAGGGAGGGGGCCGTAGAGGTCTATGCCAACGCGGTCAAACGGGCGGGCAGGGCAGGGTAACAGCTGCATTGGAGCAGGCGAGGTGTGAGGCGGACATTTACGCCGTTGACAGGATGGGCAAGATCGCACAAAATGTCGAACAAAGCGGTACATGCCACGCCAGTAGAATCGGAGACGCAGACGCGTATAGGTTTTCAACACGCCGCCATGTGCACACTGGGGGTCCGCATGGAAAGCGGCGCAAATGTCGGTGCGTAGATGGCGGGGGATCACTAGGAGCCATTTGCGTCCGTCGAACAGGTAATTGCGACGATAGAGGAGACCGTCCCGAATAGAAAAGTGACGGGCTTGACGTAAGAGGGAACGGGACGAATTATCAGTCGTAGGGCTCGAAAGGAAGTTAATAAGAGTGGCGGTCCAAGGGTCTTTCCGCTGCTCGGTGGACATGTCGGCAGTGGCAAGCGAGGACAAGTCGTAAGCAGACACAGGAGCAGGCGATGAAGCACTAGGTAGCGGCGAGCGGGAAAGAGCGTCCGCGTCATTATGCTTGATGCCAGAGCGGTAAATGACATGAATGTCATACTCCTGCAATCGCAGAGCCCAGCGAGCTAGGCGGCCTGACGGGTCTTTGAGAGAGGCCAGCCAGCACAGGGCATGGTGGTCGGTTACTATACAGAACGGGCGACCGTAGACATAGGGACGAAATTTTCCAATAGCCCAAATGATGGCCAAACATTCTCGTTCGGTAACAGAATAGTTGGCCTCCGCTTTGCTCAAGGTCCGACTGGCGTAGGCGACCACATATTCACGGAAGCCAGGTTTGCGTTGAGTGAGAACGGCACCCAGTCCAATACCGCTGGCGTCAGTGTGGATCTCAGTAGGCGCAGTCGGGTCAAAGTGGCGCAGGATGGGAGGCGAAACCAAAAGGCGGCGCAAGGTGTCGAAGGCGTCATCGCAAGCAGGCGTCCAAGCGGAGAGGTTGGAGCTGCCTGCGAGTAGCTGGGTCAGAGGAGCGATGATCATGGCGAAATTCAAGATGAAGCGACGGAAGTAAGAGCAAAGGCCAACGAAGCTACGGAGCTGCTTCAGGGAGGTGGGCTTCGGAAATTCGGCAACTGCACGAAGTTTGGCGGGGTCCGGAAGAATGCCGTCTTTAGAGACTACATGTCCTAAAATGGTGAGTTGTCGGGCAGCAAAGCGGCACTTTTTCTAATTCATCTGGAGCCCAGCGTCAGTAAGACAAGTCAGAACGCGCTCGAGGCGGATGAGATGAGAAGAAAAGTCCGCAGAAAAGACGACGATGTCATCGAGATAGCAAAGACAACTCTCCCACTTGAGTCCACTAAGGATAGTGTCCATCAGGCGTTCGAAAGTTGCCGGGGCGTTGCAAAGGCCAAACGGCATGACGTTGAACTCATATAAGCCGTCAGGTGTTATGAAGGCAGTTTTTGAGCGATCAGCGTCAGCCATGGGCACCTGCCAGTAGCCTGACCTCAAATCCAGCGAGGAGAAATACTCAGCTCCCTGCAAGCAGTCCAGGGCGTCATCGATTCGTGGCAGGGGATAGACGTCCTTGCGTGTGATGTTGTTGAGCCGGCGGTAATCAACACAGAACCTGATGGAACCATCTTTCTTTTTTACCAACACAACAGGAGACGCCCAGGGACTGTGGGAGGGCTGTATGACACCCCGACGGAGCATGTCGTCCACGTGATCAGAAATGACGCGGCGCTCAGAAGCCGAGACACGATAGGGGCGCTGGCGAAGAGGGGCGTGTGTACCGGTGTCGATGGTGTGCGCAACGACAGACGTACGGCCCAAGGCAGTCTGAGGAAGATCGAAAGAAGAACTGAAGCGCTGGAGGAGGGCGACGAGTTGATCACGTAGCGCGGGTGGAAGGTCGGCGTCAATGGCACGGTGGAAGACGTCGGAGGGCGGTGGATCATTCTGAACATCACAAGAGCTGAGCACATCGACATCGAAGGAAGCGGTGGTATCGAGAATAGGGTAGGGAAGGCAGGAATCAAGTTCTTCAATACGCCCGAGGCATTCACCTCGGAGCACTGCTGACGGGCACGAAGATGGGTTCGAGACGTAAATTGCACTTTGTCCATGGTCGATCGTCAGAACAGCAAAGGGAAGCAGGAGGCAGGGATGGCGGGAAGCGGTTTCGGAAGGCGTGAAGAAAACAGTTGAATGAGGGACGCCGACACAGGAGAGCGGCACGAGGGCAGCAGAAAACGGAGGAAAGTCGGTATCAGTCGCGACCACAAGTTTGGCAGACTGCGTAGGTACGTCGCAAAAGGGAGCGTCACACAGCGGAGAAATGGCGATTTCAGCTCGAGCGCAGTCAATAACGGCACGATGAGTCGAAAGGAAGTCACATCCCAGGATGATGTCGTGTGAGCAGTGAGACAGCACAATAAACTCGATGGTGTACAAAACATCTTGAATGAGGACACGGGCCGTACATGCGGCTGAGGGATGAATGCGCTGTGATGAGGCGGTGCGAAGCGAAAAGTCAGAAATTGGGGTAGTCACTTTGCGGAGTCGGCGGCAGAGAGCTTCACTTATGACAGATACTGCAGCGCCCGTGTCGACGAGGGCGAGAACCTTGGCACCTTCCACGAACACTACGATTACATTAGCGGGACGACACGGAGGACTTGAGGAGTTCGAAACAAGCGCAGTTCTTGCCCCCGGAACTGCGGCTGTTAGTTTCCCCCAAGCGCGGAGCTAGAACGTCGCAGCATCGGAGAAGGGGAACGGCGTCGAGGGGAAGGCGATCGGCGAGTGGTGTAAATTTGGCTATCAGGGGAAACAAAGGGGGGACCAGGTGGCCTTCTCGGCGAGGATAGTTCGGCATCGTACGGGTAGGAGCGCAGGTCAGGTCGAGAAGGCGGAAGGCGCTGGCGGCAAAGCCGCGCGACATGGCCGGGCAGACCACAGGCGTAGCAGATGGGTCGGTTGTCCGCAGTACGCCAGGGATTGGTAGGATGTGGGCGAACCCTTGAAAACGGAGCTTGAGACGGGGGTTCAGACGGCGGTGGAGGACGGAAAGAAGGGGCGGCCTGGTAAGAATCGGCTGCCGGCGTATGTCGTGGCCTGGCCACCGCTTGGGCGTACGTCAGGGGTGCTGTCACAGGCGCGGGCACAGGGCTGGACGGTAGCAGATCAGCGACTTGGTCTTGCACGACACGGCGAATGGTAGGAGCCAAAGACGGGGTCGAGTCAGGAACTTGGCGGGCGGGGTCTTGAAAATGGGATATGAGGGACAGCTGGCGAGCGACCTCTTCACGAACGAAGGCTTTGATTTGGTTGAGAAGAGGGGAGTCCTCAGGAGTAGTACCACCCAGGGCCAGAGTGGAGAGGGCTTCGTCGCAGACACCGGCACACCGTGTAGAAGCGCGCTGCTTGCGGAGCTCGTCGTAGCTCTGGCAAAGCTTAATGACCTCACTGACGGTGGTGGGATTTTTCGCGAGGAGCATCTGAAATGCGTCGTCAGCGATGCCTTTGAGGATGTGGTGGATCTTGTCCGCTTCTGGCATGGCGGCGTTGACACGTTTGCAGAGGTCAACGATGTCCTCAATGTAACTTGTGAAGGTCTCGTCGGTGTGTTGAGCGCGGTCCCGTAAGCGCTGTTCGGCACGGAGCTTGCGCACCGCAGGGCGGCCGAACACTTCCGCAAAGCTCTTCTTAAATACGGGCCAAGTGGGTAGGTCCGCCCCATGGTTTCGAAACCAGAGGTTCGCCACGTCCGTGAGATAAAAGATGACGTTACTCAGCTTGATAGTGTCATCCCACTTGTTATAGCTGCTCACTCGCTCATACGATGACAACCAGTCGTCAGCATCTTGGTCGGCAGTCCCACTGAAGAGGGCAGGGTCACGCTGCCGGATGGCGCCAGAACAAATGACGGTGGTTGAACTGGCCGCCGGTGTTGGGGCAGTCTCATCTGGCATGGTTGACACAGGCGGCAGCGTACGGCTCCGGAGTTCCAGGTTGGTAGGGGACGAACTCAGCACCTCCACCAATTGTAGGGGTGCGTTTATTAGGCGTCCTCAAGAGACCGAACCGCCGTGCAGGATCTGTCAGCGTAGACGGGCGTAGCCAGCACCAAGAGAGCGGGGCAACTTCGTCGTCGTCAGGCGCAGCGTAGTGTCGGCGCATAACTTCGTCGTCGTCAGGCGCAGCGCAGTGTCGGCGCATGGCGGTAGCGGAACCTGTCACAGTTGGCACACTACAGAAGGTAAGTCCAAAAAAAACTTTTACGCACCTGTTCCTAAACACAAGCTCGTCATTGTGCTCCGATATACACATTCACAAGCTTTTCATAATGTCCTCATACAGGATGGAATAAAATAGTTTTACATCAGTTCAGTTCAGTTCAGTGCATTTATTTCAGTCATGTACAATGGCTGAGGAGAAAGGAAAAAAAGCCGCGCACGCGGCTTGACAAAGCTCCCATCTCCCGTGGCGGCTTGGCACGGCGATGACAGACAGCAGTAAAACAATAACAAGAGAATGCATGAAATAACAAATATGTACAATATCTTACAATATCTACAATATGTAGCATCGACACTAACCACCAGACAATCTGCTGGTTGCCATTCTTCAGATACTCAACCACGCTGCGAATTGAGTACAAGAAACGGATCTTCAAGATGCGAAGAAGACAAATGCTTTTGCAAATAACCAGACAAAATTTTGCAAGAACCCTTTTCTGAAATTTATCTAAAGAGCATGCTAGTGAATAGCATTTATTTTAAGAGCATGGCTGTAGAGTATTGTAGTGTGGTATGTGTTCAAAAATCTGGTATATGTAGTGGTTCGAAGATGGGCCTTGTGCTAAGAGATATTTTAAGTAGGGTGGATAGAATGATTGTCAAGGACTTGCATGGACTGGGGGAAAAAATCTTTTGCTATGTTGATGATTTTCTGGTCTTTTACAAAGGTTCTGATAATTTGGGAAGTGAACATATTCTCAAGCTGTTTAAGGAGCAAGGCCTTTGTCTTAGGTTTACCTTGGAGCAAATGTCGCCACAAAAAGAGCTGCGGTTTCTGGACCTTACCTTGATCTGCATACACCATGTGTGCTGGTGATATTCACCCAGGAGTGTTAAGCTGCTACTTGGACACAGGTTGGCTATTACAAGCTAGTGAAAGATAGCATTGGACTGTCAAGCCTGGGCTCAGAATCGATGAAGTCATGCTTTCTTAGCATGACGACTAGTTTCCAAGAGCACATTTTAGGTTAATGAACGCAGGATTTCCTAACCATGTTATTGCAAGAGCATACAATAAATTGTTAAAGAAGCCGAAAGCTTTTCACGGCGACCGGCGCAATCAGGCCGGGGCCAGCCAGCGAGATGCCAAAAGACCGGTTGTGTTACCGAACGTACATAGATTGTCACACAAATTGAAAAATGCGGCCAGAAGGTATGATGGAAAAGCGATTTTCTTGGCCCCTAATAAGTTGTTTAAAATATGTAAAATTGTTAAGAATAATTCTGTGAATGTGGCTAGAGAAAAGTACACATGTGGAGTGAAATGTATATGTACCTTGTAAAATGAACATGGTACAGACACTGTATCTTGTGGTCGGGTCTATATAGGTCAAACTGGAAGGTGTATCAATGTAAGATTGCAGGAGCACAAGAGGGTACGGGTTCTAACTTTTCTGTATATTGCAAGGGATGTGAAGGCTGCTACCCTTTCCTTTTGGCAGCACACATTTTGGCAATAAATTCAGAGAAGATTAAATGGTAGATTATTGAGGCTAGACACACCTTACGACTCGGTGACTAATGTGCAAGTGTGTTGTCTATCGCACTAACACGCAATGAGTTGGACTATCTCGATCAGGGGAATGTTCAGGGGCATTGACTCATGTTGTCATGTATGCTTATCTGTAATTGTGTGGTTTGTGGTGTTGCTTGGCTTCTTCATGTCTTCCCTATTCACTTCAATAAACTATGGCCGCGACTCAGCGACTGTCTTGTCTCTTGTCTCGTCTTTCGCACTGGTAGATTCACCATGATGTCTCGCCTCTGCAGAAATCCAACACGACATTTTCCTCATCACACTTGAGGTTCAGTGCATAATAAGGCCAACGCCAGTCATCCGCAAGAAAAGTTCATGGCTCCATTAACACCGCCTCCTGCTTACAAGACACAGTGCGGCATTCATTGTAGATTCTACCTGCAACACAGAACGCAAAGTTTTAGTTTGAGTGGACTAAACTAGGAAAGAAGCACAAAATATCTACAGCCAAACGGCCGAGCTGAAAGAAACAGAGGGTAGTGTAATAGTTAATATACTGATATAGTTCTGTATAACATCTTCTATTCATATAAAATGTACACTTTTTTTTTCTTATGCTGACGCCTGGGTACACTATTTTGTGCAATTATTGCATGGGCCCGAACTAGCAGCTTGCTAAGGGCCCAGATGCTTTTATCACCCTGTTTGTATAACCTTCATCCAAAGTGAATAAACTGATACTGATATTGCATGCAAGATATATGCATGATATATTGTGATATTCAACACTGCTACCATTCGCTTAGCCAACTATTTATGCATAACAAAAAATGCAGTATCACATAAATACTGATACAGTACTATTAGCGTTAATATTAGCAGTGCAGGTTCAATGAAAAAAAAGGGCCTAGTGCTAGCTGCCATTCCCACAGCAGGCTTGTGACCAATCGCCAGTTTAAAGGAAAAAGGAACGACTGAAAAGGGAGAGAGCCAGTAGGAAGGAAGACAGGCATAAAAGGACTTAGGATACAATAGGCAGGGAAAGTTATTTAGACAGCAACCACAAAAGAAACATTAACACCCAAGTAAAGATGTACAAGACCAACCATACCATTGTGCACATTGGATAACTTGTTAACCTCATTTAGCCCAAAATATATTTTCATATATACTTGTGCTATAAAGTGATTACATTCATTAATAGCATAACTGACCGACTGAAACCAAAACAGGGATGAAGGGCGGTGGATGAGCCCTAGGCGTGATGCTTTCGCCTTCCTAGTGGGACACAGAAGGATCATTCAGTGGAACATGGGTCTCTGAGATTAATATGTAGTTTTCGGAAAAATAGAAGTAGTAACAACAAAGCAAGCAATGTAGCTGAACATTGTTCTATGCACATGAGAAAAAAACAGCATTATGAATAATCAAGTATGCAATGTTTGTAGCTGCACATTTCTTCACACACGTGTCTAAAACATATGCGCATGATTTGCCACAAGAGAGTGTCTCGTTTGGATAGGGTACCTGCTATGGCAGTAGTGCACAATCAGGCTGGAATGAAATGCAAACAGCTCCTATGAACAAGACAAAATATTTCACCTGTGTGATTTCAGATTGAGTATGCAGCTAGCCTGGTTCCTGTTTCAGGATAAGAGATCTACCTAATACACATATATGAACCCTTTCTAAACGGATACCTCGCTGCAAAGTAGAAAAGTACTGCACATGTATGTTCGCATTTCGTTCCGGCCTAACTGTAAATGCATAATGTGTGTCTAATGCATATCATTATCAGTCAAGGCTGTCACTTCCAACACCAAGCAGATATGTGAAACCTGTAAGAACTCCTTGAAGGCAAGAGTCTGGAGACAAGCTTCTAGACCCACTCTAAAGGATGTAGATTTGGTGTTCAGTGTGGCATATAATTACTTCTGCATTAATAACGAGCATGTAAGGCCAATACAAGGAGCTTCTGAATTTGGTCGCCTAAAATTTGCTTGGGAGAACGCAAAATAATGCTAAAGAGCAATCTATAGACACAATATTGCATGCTGAATAAACAACAAGAAAAAAGAAGGCAATGCTCTGGAAGCACCTTCAGTCATTCAAGACAAAAATGATGAGGCATGCTGATGCTGCTACTTGAAGAATAGAAAAAAGCGACTACTGCTTACTTACAATAAAAGCTTTCTCTGAGCAAGCAATGAAAAAGAGCTGTAACTCATGAAACCTCACGTCATTCTTTTTACAAAAAAAAGGAATTTAAAAGGTTGCAATGCAAGAATCCCTGCCATAATAGTATTCTCCTCACACTTGGGTTACACAAGCCAAGGCTTTTAACAGCATGGTTTTTTGCATGTGTTTGGTTTGGTTTAGTTTATGGGGTTTAACGTCCCAAAGCGACTCAGGCTATGAGAGACGCCGTAGTGGAGGGCTCCGGAAATTTCGACCACCTGGGGTTCTTTAACGTGCACTGACATCGCACAGTACACGGGCCTCGAATTTCTCCTCTAAAGAAATTCAACCGCCGCCGCCGGGATCGAACCGGCGTCTTTCGGGCCAGCAGCCGAGCACCATAGCCACTGAGCCACCGCGGCGGCTTTTGCATGTGTTCATTCTGAAGCATTACCCGATTGAAGCGACACAAAATATTTACTTCCCCATGAACCTGTGCGTGTAGCATAATCACAGAAAATATTTTTTACACTGGACAGAAATACAACAGCATAGTGGCGTAACTGACACACAACAGGCTTCGGGGACAGTGCAAGACAATGATCTGAAATCCTACACAACAGACCTGCGGCATTACAATGGCTAAATCCTTGATAGTAGTATTTAACAGCCATCTAAATGCTCGTGCGCAACAGGTGGGAGCACTATACTGCGAAGCAACAGTAAACCTTTGCCACTAGTCTAAACAAAAGTGCGCCTCATTGCGACTTCCACTAAACTTTTTTGCTCCCAGTGCGACATCATCTTAACATAAACAATGCATGTGGTCTCTGTTCCAGACTGCCAATCAGCCTCGAGAAGACAAAGATGCTTATAAAGAAAGAACAAAGCAACAAGCTCTCAAACCTCACAGTGAACATAGAAGTAGCAGAACCATGTAACCTAGCCAATAGTTCGAAGCTAAGCAGCAGAAGAAAATATGTTAAGGCCAGGACTGAGCAAGCAGAAAATCATGGAGGAAACCTAAAAGCAGCAATAAGCAATGAGAGTGGAGTTACCTTGATGTTCATTGTCAATACATACTGCTCAAAGTAACGGAAACCAGGGTATAAGAAATACAGCATTTCATACTATGCTTTGAGCAAATGCAGTGAGAATGAAACAGACTAGAGACTTGTCTTATAACATTTTCACTCTTTGCTTTGCACCAGAGGAAAATAAATTTGTGTGCAGTTCACCTACTGCTTGGCACTGTCCTAGAAGGAATGAATCCAGGTCTCGAAAAGTCTACAGAGAGAATACTGATGCTGCATGTGCATTTTTCTGTAGACTCCCTCATTTATTCCTTCCCTTAGGTTCAGGAGTCCACCGAGAGACAGTTACTGCCCCATTTCCTTTCCTCAAAAACCAATTTTAATTTAATTTCTCTCAACTGTCCTGAAATGTGTATAAGTTACCAATTTTTTAGCGCCTAATTACATACTGTAATTTTTGCAAGGAATATGAGGTTGATGGACAGAAAAAAAAGTCTGGAATGGTACCTTAGGTAACTTGGCACCTGGACAAACAGCTGACCCACTGGGCGTCCCCAAGGGCTCTGCTGCGAGGCGTCCCTAGCAACAGTAGCCGGTTGTCGATATCCAAAGGAACCACGCGAATGATTACCGAAAAGTTTAAGGACAGCAGATGCATGAACACAAAACAGCTTTTCAGCACTGTTGCAGTGGGATGAACGGTTCCAAATCTCGACTATACCTGGTAATAAATAAATCATCAGAAGTCCATCTCGAGCGCAGAATGATCTCAAAGCACATTTGACACGCACTACCAACATGGACAACCTGTGCTTAATTGAATTCAAAAGTTTACGCTGATCGACCAATGTTACTTCAAATAGAGACAGAAAGCGCATGCACGTTGTGCTGATGTTACCGTGAACATAACATGCGACGAGACACAGGGTTACAATAGAAACAAAAAACCGCTTTCAAAATCTGAGAACAAATTGCTCACCTTCTCACAAGTTCACCAAACCGGAGACGATGCCGTGTGGCTGCCGCCAGTCACTCGCGATGCACAGAAACAATAAAAATGCACCGCCGCTGACTTTCCTTGAGCAATTTTCAGTTGATTAAACTTCAAACTGTTCGCACCGACCACCGTTCACCTCACCAAGCATGTGTGCACGGAGGAAGTAAAATTTATGCGGGCAAGTCAGCAGCGCAAAACGCCGAGCACGATGCCATTTGCAGAGCTATGGTGGCTAGCAGAGCTGCACGGGAAATTCATAGCGTCATTCGCGTATTCGCTTCCATGCTTACTTTCGCTGACGCCGCAAAAGCGCACCACCTTGAAAACATATCAGATGTATTTAATTTTACCGTAGCTTTTTTAGCTGAGAACTTGAATGGTTTTACATATTAAAATTTTCTTTTTGTTTCATGAGCGTTGTTACCACAAGAGCGCAGTGCTTGCAGCTTGGCCGTGACGAGTCGAAGCGCTAGCCAAGCCCGCTGTCGGAACCATGCGCGGTGTATGTGTGGTGTTGAGTGAACAGGTGCTTTAGAACGGTTTTTGTTCTTCCGTGTTTGCTGCGTGCGTCCTGCGCGCTGTATTGTCGTTACGGTGTGTGTATGTGTGCGGCCTTACGCCGCATTGGAGTGTACAACCGCTTGCTGTCCCATGCGGCATCGATGCATAGTAAAACGACCGTGCAGAATGTGCGTTACAATGCCAGTGGCCGTGCACGAAAGAGGAGACTTGAAGCCGGCGGAAAAGCTGCTCACCTTCGTGGGACTGCAAGAATGTGGCGAGGAACAGTCGACACGCGTTTCGGTGGATGATTGTGTTTATCAAGCTAAAAAATTCAGCACTGGCCAATAGCACTGATGAGCTGCTGCTGCGTCATGATAAACACCTGTCTAAAGTTTATTACAAGCTTGTTGGATGTGAACGTGGCCATGAGTGGTATTCGTCGAGCAGCGGCCCTCAGGACGTGGAACCAGTCGATACCTGAAGACGATTACTGTTTGCCCGCGCCCTGGCGCCTCGCTTCCAACCGAATGCGTTGGCGTTATTTATATCTGATTTTCACACGTAGTGGAACTTTCGCAAATATTACAACCGCATCTTTCAAACGTGCCGTGTGAAGAGGACCCTTTTTCATATTTTTTTGTGGGAGGGGGTGGGGGAATGAGCGGCTGCTCAAATGTCATTCTTTATTATTTTGAGCTTATTTTCCATATATGTGCCAGGTTGGCCCATTCTTGCCTCTTGGTTGCATGTAAGCAATGCATTTATTGGGCATAAATTGCTTTGCTGTTGTATTAGCACAGGGTTAATGATTCTCATTCTATTGTGGTGACACATCATTGTATGCACTCCTTGCAGAATGTCTAAGGGGGTAATAAATTACTGAGCAGAGAGTATGCCTTCTGATAAATGCGAGGAACATTACTGATTTACTTCACACTTGGCATGTTCCGTTGTCGTTAGTGGTTACGAATGCCTTGCCTGCTGCTTTCCAGTGTAGGGGAGAGAGGCATGTCAAGCTCCACTTTGCAGCTTTTTTCTGTCCACTCTTTACTGGTCAACATGGTAAAATAAACTGAACATAATGCATGCTTGCTGAGACTTAGCTTAGACTACAATTCATTTATTTACTCTCAGGGCCTATCGGCGCCAGATAGAGGAGTGGGTGGCTGACAAAAATACATGTGTAATAGGCAGATTAGTTAAGGTGATTATACACAGCATACTTGAAGGCGTCGGATGCAGTGATGGACATGACAAAGGCAGAGAAGATGTGACAGTTGGAAACGTAGAAAAGTAGAGATCTGCGTGAGCTTACACTTGACTTAAGGTGAACACTAGCGAAAAATTAAGAAGGTGCAGAAGACTGAGGCCAGAGTTAAAGCTAGTTTAACAAAGAAAAGAACCGCTCAGCAAGCCAAAATGAGCACATGCAAGCAGTTACGTAAAGATGGAACATAAAACTTTTTGGACGGAAGAAAAGCCAAGGCACATTGCTCATTGTGACGCTGCTTAAAAAGTGGGTGTCTAGTTGTTCACCTTCATATCCGGTCCTTCCACACCTAGCAACTGAAATGCCATCAAGGAGGAGCATCTCCAATCTCTCTAATTGCATGGGAGGTACACATCTCCAGATTTCAGAGGCTTGGTGTCTGATTTTAGTCTAGATAGTTTGGTAGATATAAACATTACCACATGTAAGGGGCATGTGGTAGCCTTGCAGGGGGTGTATTTTGTAAGTCTTATAGCATGTTGTGCAATGCTGGCATGTTTCATTATTTACATTGCAGTAATATGTTAGCACAGGCGAGAAAGTTTGTAACTGAGCCGAAAAAAACAATATTTATGCCATGTCTTAGCCGCATTCTTAGTACCATATAAAACATAGTGCGTATAAGGAACTCCTCATTTTTTTATAATTTTTCTTTCTGAGCACTGGTTTTTTGCAAGTTAGCAGGGTTCTACAGACTTCTGTGGCTGTCGACTGGCCCGCATGTTTGTCAAAGCTGCAGAGTTCGTGATGGGTCGTGTCAGTGCAAGCTAAATAAAGGTAGATAAGAAATTCATGCTTCCAGAGTACATTCCAGAAAAAACAGCTATTATTTCCTACTCAGGATGAGGGAGCAGCACCGACGGTGCACATCCTCCTTGTCACTACAGCAATTATGGCTGCTCACTGCTTTTTGCAGCGTTTCATTTATCCACAGGAAGACCAGGCATGAATGGCCGGCTATAGGTACCTAATAAATTGAACATTGCAATGAGCAATATTCTGTTGTGCCTGTGCTTTTGTTATCCGTGAAGGAGTTAGCATTTTTGATTGATGGTTGTGTAGCAAAGATGTGACTGCTACATTGCACTGCGTTCACAAATTTGTTTGCCCATGCTTTTGGCTTTCTCAGTGGTTCGTTTGCTTATGAAACGGCAGACGGAAATTCGGCTTTCACCTTGTGCACTTTCATCATGTTTGTAATGTATTTTCAGCTGGTGTTCAGTTTCAATTTAGAGAACTTGTCTAACCATTGTCTGTGTGTATTTTTTTTATCTCTTGACCTCATTACGCTGCATTTCTAAATTATTTATTAAATGCATTTATTAATTGTTACCCTGTCATGTGGTTAGCAACATGGTGAAAATATTTTTTTATGAAGTCAACGTTTTTCTTTTAAAGTTATAGCAAAGTAAGTCCTTTGTTCTTTAATGTTGCTCACAATTTGTAGAAATCCCTCAACGTTGAAGCAACATCATGCGTCACTTGGGTCCAATCTGAGTATGACCCCCCTCGGATCATCACCTTTGCACATGGGGTTAATCTCATTTTCGCCATGCTAGTTTGTGGACATTGTTGAACAAGAGTAAACCACACAGATCGGAAATGGAATGTCATGTGGTGCCTAGTCCGGGGGCCAACAGTTACGGCGAGTAATACGTTTCAGAAAATGCATAATACGGCCAGCCACCTTCACGAATGTGTTACGGATGGACCCTCCATTTTAGATGCAACAGAGCAAGCATTTGCTCTGTTATGGAGAGTTTGTACGTAACATTCACGGAATTTTTTTGCAGTGTACAACGGCGTTAGTACGTACCAGTTTCTAAAGTAGTTCCAGCAGAATTCATGATTATTCCTCTGGAGTTCATTTGATTTGGTAGAGGACACAAATCACCCAGCCACCAGATGACAATTGGTGATTGACACACAAGGAACGGTGAAATTCAACTTGATAGAATCGCTTAACGATGCTACTGAACACGAACATACGAACAAATTCAACAGTCAGTGACTCAGCTGCCAATGCTGACTGCGGATGGTGGCACGCAAAAAACTGCACCTAGCTAGTCTTATTCGCTCAAAGAAGCTTTACCATAACCTAATCCCGTCACTCAAGCTATATTACGTAGCATGAGTTTTTGGCTTTCATTTTCGAAGCCTTGAGGAATATGACTACAATGTGAATGTTTGTTACTTAGTTGTAGCTCCTCCAGAATAGAGAAGGGGCGAGAAGGCGTCGATGAGCAGCATGAATTAACACAGTTTATGAACATAGAGCAATACAAAAGTCTTTACACTTGTTAAACTAGACCGGAAAACACAGCAAACAGTCAGTCGTACAGAGGGGCACGCGTTTTTTCTTAGATGGGAGTCACTAGAAGCATAATTGCTTTAAAATAAGGGAAAGTTGGGCTTGTTAGCTTTCCATATGCATGGCATCGCAAGACAGGAAAGACAGCAGACTTGTCCTCTATCATTCGTGTCTTGTGCTGTTATGTATAAGCATTATGGTGGTGGCTTCTGTCGCTCTGATAATCCTCCTTTCCTGCTTAATTACGTTCAGAGTCAGTTTACGGACACATTGATTGATCAAAATGCAGCTTATCAGGACCATCTGCATGTGCATAACTATCAATATTTGTTGCGTTTGTATTTTAAGGCGGAAGCCTTTAATGTCTCATCGTTGTAAGCAGCAGTTGCCGACAGAAATGTCACGCTTTTCAGTTGGTCGAAACGGTCGTGACGTCACAGTGCGCGAATTTCAAACGGGGCCAATTGTACTTTGGCTAGTAACCATGCAACCAATGGAAGGGATCGTATAGTGATGCTCCAAGTAAGTGGGACTGAGCTTAGTTAATCTCTTAATTACCCAATTAGCCTAATTGACTTTTCTAGTCAGGCCATATAAATAAATAAAACCGAGAAGGAAATTGGTCGAGCTCGGGAATCGAACCCCGGTCTTCGGCGTGCGAGACGAGCATGCTATCCACTCCGCCATGCCAGCTCGATGGTTTGGAATGAACAAAGGCGCGCCTAGTGAATACGGTGTCTTCGCCCACTCTCATCCTCCTCCCTTCCCTTCCGGCGAGGTTTAGGTGTCCACCGAGATATGAGAGACAGATACATTTCCTTTCCTCAAAAACCAATTTACCGACGTGCGAGGCGTACAACCGAATGGGCGATGGCGTTCTATGGACTCCCTGGCAGCGTTGCAAGACGCTGTCGCGTTCCACTCTTAGAGGCGAAGCTTAACATCTTAACCACACATCAGTGACCACACTTCAGGTCAAAAAAGTGACCTCCTGAATTTTGACGGGTGCCCACCGACATATGTGAGACAGTTACTGGGTAATTTCCTTTCCTCAAATACAATTTCCATTTTCTTCATTACGGCCCCTCTTTCTTCTTCCACTCCCACTTTCTGCCTTCCTCTACGGTGCGGTTCAGGTGTCCACCGAGATGACAGAGAATTACTTCGCCATTTCCTTTCCTCAAAAAGCATTGCGTTCAAAGGGCAAGGCATCGCGCCGAACGGGTGGTGGCGTTCCGTGGACTCCCTGGCAGCGCTACAACACGCTGTCGCGTTCCACTCCTAAAGGCGAAGCTTAAAATTCATTAATTAGCAGTTAATTAGTATCCAGGCATTAATCAGTAATTAACCATTAATTAGTGATTTGTCATCACTTAGTAATTAGTTCTCAATTACATGTGACGCCACCAGTGCCACAGAAGCAGTCAAAGTGGTGCGGAAAACGCTTTCGACTCTAAGCACTTTAGACAGTCAAAGTGCCCCCTGAATTTTTTTTGTTCGTCAGAGATGTATACTCTGTATTATATGTGTATTTGTTGCCAAGTGGAGAATGTAGTGTTGCATGTTGATCTGTTCGCCAGCCATGCCAAGACGGGCAGCAGCCTCGTCAAGCTACTATGCCAATAGCTTTCCGTTTCTGTCCCCATTATATTTTTCCCACTAGCTGGTAGGAGAGAGAAGACAATAAATAAAGATGCTTTGAGATGGTTTGGACCATTGACCTTGGATTAACTTAGCGGGAAATTAAGAGTCCGCCGTTCGCTACCCAGAGATAGAGCGCCGCTAAAGACGTATTAAGCTTTTAGTTAAAAGGGCTCTCTAATAAAAAGTTACCGTATGCCGTTGATGTTAAAGGGCACCGCTTAAAGAGTACCTTCCAGCAAAAGTTTTTTGGTACGCTTTGTCGAATCTGAGTTACCTCTAGTCAAAATTTGAATTTCCGCGCCTTCGTGCCATTTCCTCTCCTCTCACTCCTTTTTGCTCGCTGAAAAGTCGGCGCTGCTCCCCCAGCCCAACCAATGCGGTGCAGCTTCCTGAGTCGCATTTAAGTCGGAAGTTTGGCTTGCGCAAGGCCAGCCAGGCCCTCCCAGTAACTTCTCTCATGGAGCAGGACTACTCCAATTGGGCATACGGACTCACGAAAACACTCCGTTCACATGAAAAGCAGATCCAGCTTACGAAGCGTGCACCGGACGTGGATAACCACCTGATGCACCTCTGGGAAGCTCGCCGCAGGCTCACTAAACGATGGTGGCGGCAGAAACACAACCGTAAACTCCACGCTCGCATCTCTGACCTCACCTAGCAAGCTGCCGAGTATGCTGCCCAGCTCGCCGACGCTAACTGGGTAGATCGATGCAACAGCGCAGCAAGACAGATGTCCAGCCGGAACACTTGCCGCTTTTCAGGAGTCTCATAGATCCCACACAAACACGCTCGGAGACCCAGAAACATCTCAATCACGCGATACATAACTTTCAAGGAAACACGAAGCAGCTAACGAACGCGTTGCTCTCACAATCACTCAATCAGGATCAAAACCCGCGCGGGCAGGATTATTCGTATGCAGGCTGCGATAATCCGGAACTGATCAACTTTTCCAGCTTCACGACATTTGCGCGGCTCTTTCCAAAATGCGCAGGGGGACGGCGCCCGGGAGGGATAAGGTAACAGTCAAATTATTGGCGAACCTTCCTGATCGGGCATACGAAACCCTACTCGCATATATTAACGCCATTTGGACCGGGGACACTTCGTTGCCACCGGATTGGAAGACATCATTGGTAACCTTTATCCCGAAGGCGGGGAAACCGGTAAACACAGAACACCTCTGGCACATCTCCCTCACTTCATGCGTAGGAAAACTGATGAGAACGATGGTCCGTGACCGCCTATCGGAATATCTCGAGAGCAAGAACACCTTTGCCGACACCATGTTCGGTTTCCGACCCAATATGTCTGCACAAGACATCCTTTTACAGCTTCACCACGAGGATCTCGAACCCATAGAACACCCACACAACGACAAAATAGTCCTAGCACTCGATCTCAAGGGTGCGTGTGACAATGCCAAACACGGCGTCATACTAAAGCACCTTAACGAGACCAACTGTGGTCCTCGTACATTCAACAACTTAGCAGACCGCTTCGCCTATATACGTATACAAGAGACCGAGTACGGCCCGTTTGAGATGGGAACACGGGGCACACCACAAGGCGCTGTGTTGTCCCCGCTTTTCTTTAACACTGCTATGATGAATCTCCCGGCACAGCTGGCGGGTGTGGGCGGTGTTCAGCATGCCCCGTACGCCGATGACATCACCATCTGGGCCACTACGGGGAACATAGGAGAGATGGAGGAATGCCTGCAAGCAGCGGAGAGCATAGTTGACCACTATGCCATGTACTGCGGCCTCCAATGCTCCCCGTCCAAGTCTGAATTTGTGCATATTCGACCTTCTCCGAAATGCAAAATCTCCGTTCAGCTTTCTCTCGCAAGTGGCCCCATCTGCGAAGCGAAGGAGCTACGAATACTCGGTCTCTTCATTAATCAACATCGTAAGGCAGACACAACTCTTGAAAAACTCCGCATAGTCGGGGACCAGGTGGGCCGAATGGTTCGTCGCGTGTCCAACAAGCGAGGAGGGTTGCGAAGTAAGGATGCGATGCGGCTCGCGCATGCCTTCGTAGCTAGTCGAGTACTGTACTCGACTCCTTACCTCCGCTTACGGAAACATGACGAAGATCACTTGGAGATTGTACTCCGCAAAATTTTCAAGAGAGCCCTCGACCTCCCGATCTCCACTTCCAATGCGCGACTCCTCGCGTTGGGGGCGGTGAACACCTATCGAGAACTTCCCGAGGCTCATCTCGTTAACCAATACACGCGTCTCGCCCAGACCGTGTCCGGTCGCCGCCTGTTGGACCGGTTACATATCAGAAATGGTCACCATACCATGGAGCGGGTTCGAGTGCCCGAACTGTGGAGAAGCGCCCTCTACGTTCGACCCCTTCCGACTAAGATGAACCATGAGGACCATAATGGCCGGCGCCAGGCGCGGGCGGATGCCCTGCACCGCCACTACGGCTCAAAGAAACACGTCGTGTACGTCGACATTGCAGGCCCCTACCGCTCCAGGGGGGAATGGTACTCGGCTGCTGTCATACACGAGGGAAAACAGGTGGACGGCCTCTCGTTCAGAGCGCCCAACTCAACGCATGCAGAGGAGGTGGCGATCGCCCTCGCAGCCTCCCATCCCGACTCTAAATTCATCCTCAGACTCTCGCGGAGCCTATCGTAACTATCGTAACGGAGCCTATCGTAACTATCGCAGTTCGGTTGGATCATTCCACTCGCTCACGAAATTTTACACCACAGTACTCGCGACGGTGATCCAACTCATCGCTCAATCATATGGGTCCCCAGCCACCCAAGACATGCTAGGTAACGAAGCCGCCCATTAGGCAGCCCGCGCACTCACTCACCGGGCACCAGGCGTCCCTTGGGAGGATCTTAACCCAGACCACAGCCCTCTTCTTTCTTTTAAAGACATTAAGTATGAGAACTATCGTGCCGAACACCGACGATACCCAGTTCCTATGAAAGGACTGGGTAAATCTGGCGAACGAATTCTCCTCAGGCTCTTAACACCCTGCTGTGCCGGGCGGTTCTCAAGCACTTTAATCCTTCTTTTGACGGCCGCTGCTCATTCTGTGGGGAGGTGGCCGACACCTTCCACATGGTTTGGGCATGCAGAAAAAATCTTTCTCTCCCCCCTCCCATCACCACCTCCCCTACCCGAGAGGACTGGGAGGCGGCCCTGCTCAGCTGCCAGGAACTATCTGCCCAACAGGCCCTGGTTCGGCGGACTTGTGTAGCAGTGATGACCAACGGGATCCCGGAATGTGGCACTCCGCCTAGTATTGTAAGGGGTGAGACCCACTAGGGGCCTCTCCTCGAGCACCTCTCTGTAATATACTAAATAAGTGCTTTTCACCACCACCACCACCTGACCCGCCTGAGCTACGCCGCTTATTGGCCGCGGCCACGGTAGCTGCCTTACGGCTGAAATAGTCCAACCAATAGCCATCTCTGAACTGGTATACGCAGGAGCGGTGCGAAGGAAAAGGACACGAGCATGAAAAAGTCACTGTAAAGGCTCGGCAACGTTTCCGCTCGATTGTGGATTCTCTGCTGCGTGTAGAAGTGTATTATTTGGCTCAGGCGTTCTTGAGAACACAATGCAGTGAATGAGCCAGTTGATGTTCTCTCATTGAAATGTGTTTCACAGCCCCTTTAAAGTGGAATTCCTGGCTGTTTACGGGCCCGCAAAACTGGCTTTCCCGCTGGCTGCAAGCGTCTAAAAGGGGCAGGGCGACATTTGGCACCTGGTCTCCCTTTGAAGTTAATTGCATGCAGCAGCTGGCAGCAAAATACTCAGCAAGGCAAGATTACCAACCCGTGCCCTTTGTGTACTTAATGAGCAGATGTGGCAGAGTGACTAAATGCGTTTCGAGCCCCAGAGTGAGTGCACATCGCATTCCTCGATTTGCTTCAAGAATGTAAGCTCATCTCGTGGTTCGTTCAGGAAATAGTGAACTTACTCTGTGCAGAAAATTTTGAAAGCCCACTTCGGAGCATATGTTGGTGTATCCTCTCTGAATGGGCTCGGAACAGAAAACACCAGAGTTCCTGTCCAAAGACGCCACGAAGGACAGCCATTTGGCACTAAATATTAATATCCCAATTTGACGGAAACGCTTGCGGTAGGCCATTATCGAAGCGCTTTTTGTTCATTGACCACTGGAGATGATGCCGACACTTGCTATTCCCATAGGATGGACATAAGTTTTCGCATTTCATTTCATTTCATTTCATTTCATTTATTTACTCTCAGGACCGAAGCAATTGATACAGAGAGGAGTGGGTGATACACAACAAAAACAGAACAGGTAACGCAGCACTACAATGTAAAATCAATTACAGCATTCTTAAACAAGTCGGCGTTTGTAATGGAGGCGATGGAAGCGGGAAGGTGGTTCCATTCCTTAGCAGTCTTGGGGATAAAAGAGGCGAAGTGTAAGTTGGTGCGACTGCTGGGTACGCCAGCTTTCAACTGGTGGTCGCTGCGGGATGAAATGTCATCAGCTCACTCATCAGCACATTGGCATGACTACTGAGTTCCACTGCTGAACCACACAGTCACGTTGTTGTGTAAGAGGTGATGAAGAAATCCACAGAAGGACATTGCATTACAAATAGAGCAGCTTAGTGTATCAATCAGCCGTTCACAGTTGCGCATGGTGTCGTTCTAGCTCTTCAATAGCGCACAATCTTGTGACCACAGACTTTGTTTATTTCCGAGTCTCTACATATGGTACCATTTCTTTCTTTGAGTACATTGCAGTTGTCACTTGTTTGTTTCAAGCTCTTTTTTGTTTTGCTTTGCAGTACCACTGTGCTGCCTCTAGCTTTATTTTATATTGAAAAAGCGAGCAATAACAGTAATAGAACAATCGAAGAAAGAGGCTTTTTCAGAAAGCCAGCTGAAGAGGCAGGATACGGTTTTGTCTCTTGTATCTTTTTTTGAGCAGTTTAATCATGACACCTGGATGAAAGAAGAATATCCCCTCCCCCCCCCCCCCCTAAATAAAAAAGCTGCATCTCCTTAAGCGTAAGCAGTTGAAGGCTGCTGTTGCTCTTTTTAATTCCTGTTTGCAGATCTTAGGAAGATTATGATGCAAGAAACTTTTTCCACGAATTCATAGACTGCTAATGTGGTGGGATATATTTTCTTTGTACAGTCTGCATCCCCTTTGTGTAGGGGACTAGAGCAAGGCTAAGCATACAAGTGCTGAAATTATACAGGACCCCATGTTTGCTGGCCAAAGTAGAATTGCCTCCTGGCTTTTAAATGTAAGAGGCTGAATGTGCTCGCATGTATTGCTTCATGAATGAAGCAGCAGCTTTGATGTGCCGCATTGTTTAATCTCGGGGTACTGCTACATCCCTCTACACAAGCATGACGCAGACTTAACCTGAAGGGAAGCGCCGTTTTGAACACTTTTTTCGTTTGTTAACTATGACACAGGTACCTCTACTCCGGGAAGCTGAAGCTGACGACCATCAGCGACGCACTGCACGCCAGGTTTGCCGCCAAAAAATACCTCGTCCCTGAGGTGGTACAAGCCTGCAGCGCATACATTGAGAAGAACCTCAAGGCTGAACAACTGTGCTCCTTCATAGACTACTACATGCGGAGCCGCGAAGCAGACATGGACAGCGTTGTACAAACTCTTCTGACGTCGTCCAATTCCCCAGTCGTATTGACCTCAAAGGAATTCAATAGCGCTCTGGAGGACACTGTTCACTATATTGTGGACAATATCAGGAAGGTCTCTGAAGACAGCCTCTCGAAAGCCGTGTTCGGCTGGGCTCAAGAACAGTGCGTCAGGAGTCTGGGCTCGGATACTCAACTCGAGTTGCAGACAGTGATGCGTTCCTTCTTTCCAAAACTTCGATTTCTGACCATGACGCCTGAGGAGTTTGTGATGGGACCAGGGTCTTGGGGCGTGCTGGAAGACTCTGAGAATCTTTCGCTGCTGCGAAACATTGTGAAATACGGATCACAGCCCCTGCCTGAGGGGTTCTGCAGTGTGAGAGATGATCGCATGTAGTGTTCGTGAAGCTACGTCAAGAATATTTTGGATTGCGTTTGTGCACTAGGTAAACTATCTACCTTTAACTTCTTTTTACAGTGCGAAAAAGTTGGGATAAGTGTTTTGGCAAAGTGCAGTTTAAGTTTAGCGTGACTGGGTTGCATTAGTCGACTTTCATACAGAAGCCATTTTCATGTCAGTAATGGGTAGCCTGAAGCTATCAGGTGCCTAAAAGCAAAGGTTGTTACATAACCGTATACGGTGATGTTTCCAAGACCAAACAAGGCATGCACGTTGTAGTAAGCAGAGAGGCAATTTTTAAGCTAGTGCCTAAGAATGTGAAGAGAAAAAATGTAAAATAACAAAAAGAAGTAAAAGCGTACTCATTGCAGCCTACAGTGTTGTCATTGGTACTTCGTGAACGAGTAACACAAATCATTCCAAAAATCATTCCAAAATAGCAAACACAGTTTGCTATTTCTTAAATTTATGTTCAAGAAGTTTAAAGTATTCACTTTCATTTATTTATTTATTTATTTCGCATACCCTCAATCGCCGAAGCATTGCAGAGGGGAGTGGGTTACAAAAAGCAAACAACAGAACATGAAAGCGGCAGGTATATAGTACCAAATACAAAATAAATCATACAGCGTGAAAGGCTAAAAAAGCGAGAAAACGAACATAATTGCACTAGAAAAGTAAATCGAAAAGCAACACAAGACATGAATACCAATAACAACAAAAAAAAAACGGCAGAAAGGAAAAAAAGGCACTAATAAACTCTTAGGTGACATCATAAAAATGATTGAACAATGCTTGCCTGAAAAGAGTGTCGTCTGATATGGATGCGATCTCAGCGGGAAGGTGGTTCCAGTCTTTAGATGTGTTTGGCAAGAATGAATAATAAAAGGTGTTAGTGCGGCAATTAGGAAGAGCAACCTTGTTGCGATGGTCGACACGTGAGGAGCGGTAGCTAGGCGACATAATGAATTCACTATGTAGAGACTCATGGTAGAAAATTTTATGAAACAAGCAAATGCGAAAAATTTTACGGCGCAAAGACAGACACGGCAAACCGACATTAGACCTCATTAACGTTATGCTGGCTGTTCGGTTCTAGTTAGAAAGTACAAATCGAATAGCATTATTCTGCACCATTTCAACAGCATGAGATAAAGTGTTGTGATTAGAATTCCAGATGGAGGCAGCATATTCGAGTTTGGGTCGGATAAGCGTTTTATAAAGAAGAAGCTTTAATGAAGTAGGGCTTTACTGAAATTACGTCTTAAGTATCCTAAGGTGCGATTGGCGTTGCTAATAATATGGTCAGTGTGAGCTTTTCTGTTTAACCCTTTGTGGGACAGCGGGACTCATACGTCCCACTTTTTTCATAGTAATGTTTTGATTTTTGAGCTGAAAACCAATGAATTAATTTCGCTTAAATTTCCACTGCAACCTCCTGGATGTCCAAGCAAGCTGTTTTAATAACAATGTTGTATTGAGCGGCGCACTTACCACACAGGCGTGCGTCTCAAGTGAACTGTTCTACTTGCGCGCGGTGCATGCTGTTTTCAGCAGATTTTGGCACTCTGTCCAGCCGGTTGACTATGAACGACAAGTTTCAAAAGTTTTCTTTTTACTGACTAGTTCTTAAATGTGCTTTATACATCATTTTCGTTTGTCCTGTGTGTACTGTTCGCAAAAAAAATTTTGCATGGTCAAATTCAGCATTCCTCATCCATATATTTCGGGAAGCATATCCAGTCTAAAGCTCTTTTGCCGCTCATCGGTGGATTGGAGTTTCATTCTCTTTCATGCACGGAAGTCTCTGTCCATGCAGGAAGTAGTTGAGCTGGTGTTTAGACTCCTGGACGACTTACGTGGTAATGAAACACATGCCGACAGGGCGGAGAATCAGGATGATGCAAATCCATCGTTAGCGACTCATATGTCCCACTTTTTTCGTGGTTACACTGACTTTTGTGGTTAAAACCGCTCGAATCAATTTCGTTTTTGCTTTTACTGCCATCTCGTGGATGTTCAAAGAAGCTGTTTTGATGGCTCTTTACAAGAGCGCCGAGCGGCGGCAGCACATACCTGTGCCTCAAGCGAACCGATCCCCTTGCGTGTGTTGCGTGCGGTTTTCAGTAGATTTTGGCGCGCTTTTCAGCCGGTATTCGTAATGAAGGGTAAGTTTCAACCTTTCTTTTTAGTGACGAAATCTGCAAATAATGCCCTTTTGTGCTATCCTGTGCTATGCCCTTTTGTGCTATGTTCATTCTCTGAAAATGGCTGAGTCCTGGACATAGATCGATATTTTTTAGATTTTTTATCATAGAAAGTAGGCTTTTGTATTCTCCATACTTTGTTGTTGGTATGCGCACCCTTCTGTACAAAATAAAATTACTTTTTTTCTTGAGCGACTGTGCTTCAGAGGTCAGCGGGACACATATGTCCCACTTTCTCAAACGCACTCATGGTGCGGTGGGACTCCTGTGTCCCACTTTTATCTCGAAAATCGCTAACTCTAGAGAACTCAAAATTTGCATATTTCATAAAAAGCTGATAAGAACAAGAATCCCGCCCTGAACAGCCGGTGTGCATTGCTCACAACTTCATGTCTCATAAAGGGTTAATGTGGAAGAAATGGTTAGGCCAAGGTATTTATATGAAGGCACGGACTCAAGTGGAGTGTTGTAAAGTGTGTACACCGAGGTACATTCACCTTGTCGAGAGACACGCATTATTTTACATTTGTTAATGTTTAGTTCCATGCGCCATTTTCTGCACCAAAGAGCAATGTTACTTAAATCGGACTGAAGATTAGTATGTCATCATCATTACGAACCTCGCGTTAAATGACACAGTCGTCAGCGTATAAGTGCATGCAAGAAGAGACGCAGCTTGGCAATTTGTTAATGTATATTAGAAATAAAAGTGGCCCTAAAACGGAGCCTTGGGGCACGCCTGATGTTACTTCGGTTAAGGAAGAATTACAATCGTTAATACAGACGTACTGGGAGCGGTTAATCAGAAAATGTTCAAGCCAGTTTAGTACCGCAGGATCAAGATTCAGTGCAGACAGTTTAGTCATTAAGAGCTTATGATGTACTTTATCAAAGGCCTTGCAAAAGTCCAGAAATATGCAGTCTGCCTGGAAATTCCGATGAAGTATGCTGTGTAATGAATGCGTGAAATGAAGAAGCTGAGTTTCGCATGAGAAGGAAGGGCGAAAGCCATGTTGAACAGATGTAAAAAAGGAATTGGAGTGCAAAAAATGATAGATATGGGAATATAATATGTGCTCCAATAATTTACACGGAATACTGGTTAGTGATATGGGTCGATAATTTAAAGGGGATGATTTGCTACCTGATTTATGAAGAGGAACCACCTTCCCGACTTTCCAGTCTATCGGCAAAATCCCCCGGTCGAGTACATTTTGGTTTGTTTCAAGAACTTAGAATTGATGCCATCACTGCCACACGAGGAGGAAACGTTTAATGAATCAATTAAATTTACAATTCCAGCAGGATCAACGACAATGGGAGGCATCGGAGGGAAAATTATACTGTAAAGTAGTTTCAAGCGTACTTCCAGTTGATTAGGAAAAGTTCTTTGAAAACACATTATTCAATGTACAGGCACACTCAGATGACGACAGCGATTCACCGTCGTCATTGTTAAGCGAAATTGCACTATTGTCGCGTGAATTAACAATATTCCAAAATTTTTCCGGACTGTTTCTTTACATTGAAGGAAGAGTGTTATTAAAGAAAAAGTCTTTAGCGTCACGCACCGCTTTCAGGTAATGAACTTCAGCCATCCAGTACGCTTCCCAGCGATCGGCACTGTTCAGACGCTTTGCGGAACGGAAAAGTCTTTTTTTTTGTTGCAAAGGCATCTGAGTGTGTTCGTGTACCATGCAGCATTTGAGATAGGTCGGATATGTTTTAATGGTACATGTGTATTCGTGAGTTCCTTTATTTTATTGCAAAAGAGGTCCCAGTTTTCTTGGACACTTCGCTGGTCGAATTCTACAAGATACGAGTCCTAACAAATGGCCAGCTTAAAGTTTATAGCATCAAAATTTCCTTTTTTGTAATCAGGAATTGGTTTCACCACTGAACTACAACGTTGGAGGGAAATGGTGAGGTCGAAATGAAGCAGTGAGTGATCACTCAAGCCAGGTAAGTAGGTGATAGGAGATACGAAATCCGGGTGTGTACAAAGTATTAAATCCAGCGTATTACTTGACTGTGCATTGTATCTTGTGGGGCACGTTACAACTTGTGTTAGATGAAAAGCTGAACAGGAATCTAGGAAATCTTGGCGCTGTGAAGACATTGATTTGAGACGGGGATAAGGACCAGACCAGATGATATTAGAAAAGTTAAAATCCCCGAGAAGAACAATGGGGGCTGAGGGATAACGAGAAACCACTGAATTGATGGCGTCATAAAGATTGTCAAGAAAAGAAGCTGGAGCGTTCGGGGGACGGCAACAGCAACCAAGGATTATTCGCATGTTTGTGACGGTGATAGAGACCCAGACTATTTCCAAATCACAGATAGTAAAGATTGGAAAAGAGGGAATTTCGTTTGATACGGCTATCAGTGTGCCACCGCCGTGTCGAGAGTGTCGATCGCCGCAGTATACTGTACACTGTATTTCTTTGGTCCCTGGAAAATTTCCACGCTAGAAACCTTTACGCTGAGCCACGTCTCGGTCAGAACAACGATGTCAGCGTCACTTGCGCATACAACAGAGTTTAGTTCATCGCGTTTGCTCATGACGCTACGAATGTTTGTGAAGATAACTTGGATGCATGAAATAGTAGAAAGCCCACAAGTACCGCTTATTAAATGTTAGGATTTATGAAGTTGCGTCCCAGTACTTGGTGATGATGCGCTAGAGTGTGAGCGAGTGTTGGCCGCGGGCCCATGGGCGCTCTGGTGGGCGTCAGTTGGATGTCTAGCTGTCTGTGCATGCACGGTGTCACTTTCGCGGTCATAAACAAATAAAGTTTTGTTAACAAGCAGCCTGTCATGACGAAGTTGGAAAAAAGGGGATTCTGGAAGAGCCTTCGCAAACTCTGCAAGCTTTTTTCTTGCATACCTGGTAGTCGGAGAAAAATCTTCACTGACAGAAACGTCGGAGTCTTTTAATTTAGATGGCTCTTGAAAGACTTTATCCCGAACCTTAAAATGACTGAATCTAACAATCACCGGTCTGTTCTTGCTTTCACAATACGGGCCGCCGAGTCTGTGGGCACGTTCAATATTTTCCCCAGTGAGACCGGGGTCAATGTTCTCTGTTAATAGATTTACAATTTTTGTTTCAGTTTCATCCCATGATTCAGTGCTGTCTTGTACACCGTGAAAAATAAGAATATTACGACGAGACCTGTACTCCAGGTCGCAAAGCCGAGACCGTATCTCATCAGTTTGCTGCAGGACGCTGTTAAACGTTTCCTTAGTATGCAGAAAACTTCGCTCAATTTTTTCGAAATTGGTGTACCTAGCCTCAACGTTTGACAAACGGGCGTCCATTTCAACAAATCTAGCTTCCATACACTGTTGTGCTGTTTTAACATAATTTACAGCGGCAAGCAAGTTAGCTTGCCCTTGAGTAAGAATTGCAGTCTCACGTTTAAGTCTTTTAGGTACTGTAGAATTTGTTGTTGGCAGTCTTGGTCACCGGGGGAACCAGCCCTAGTAGCAGAATGGTTAGGGCCGGGATTGCTTTCGACATCGCCAGAGCATAGGAAACTGATCACAACATCAGTACATTCTTCGAATTCATCGCACAAAGTAAGGAGGCATGGCAACAGAAAAAGGTAACGATTGCTAGTACGTTTCGCAAACAGTGAGCATGTATTACGAACCTCAAAGAAGCGGATGAGCAGCACGTCAGTCATGTCGTGAACGGCAGTGCCGCACTCACGCCCCCTGAAAAGCGACCAGGTGGCGTGGCCCTTTAAAAGTTCCGCAGAGGGTGATGGCGGTGCCGATGTCACTGTCGAGGCGAGGCGGAGGTAACTGCTTCCGAGGGAAACAGAGGCATCTGCGCTGGGGCCTGCCCTCACGACGTTGGCGATGGTGCACAGGACAGCAGCAGCACTGTTTTCTGCTCCGGCGCTATTCTCGATGAATGAAGCAAGGCACGCATGTATTTGGATGAAACGAAGGTACAGCGTGTCCGCCATGTGAACGGCAGTGCCGCACTCACGCCCACTGAAAAGCGACCAGGTAGCGTGGCCCTTTAAAAGTTCTGCAGCGGGTGATGCCGGTGCCGATGCCACTGTCGAGGCGAGGCGGAGGTAACTGCTTCCGAGGGAAACAGAGGCATCTGCGCTGGGGCCTGCCCTCACGACGTTGGCGATGGTGCACAGGACAGGAGCAGCACTGTTTTCTGGTCCGGCGCTATTCTCGATGAATGAAGCAAGGCACGCATGGATTTGGATGAAACGAAGGTACGGCGTGTCCGCCATGTGAACGGCAGTGCCGCACTCACGCCCACTGAAAAGCGACCAGGTAGCGTGGCCCTTTAAAAGTTCCGCAGCGGGTGATGCCGGTGCCGATGTCACTGTCGAGGCGAGGCGGAGGTAACTGCTTCCGAGGGAAACAGAGGCATCTGCGCTGGGGCCTGCCCTCACGACGTTGGCGATGGTGCACAGGACAGGAGCAGCACTGTTTTCTGGTCCGGCGCTATTTTCGATGAATGAAGCAAGGCACGCATGGATTTGGATGAAACGAAGGTACGGCGTGTCCGCCATGTGAACGGCAGTGCCGCACTCACGCCCACTGAAAAGCGAGCAGGTAGCGTGGTCCTTTAAATGTTCCGCAGCGGGTGATGCCGGTGCCGATGCCACTGTCGAGGCGAGGCGGAGGTAACTGCTTCCGAGGGAAACAGAGGCATCTGCGCTGGGGCCTGCCCTCACGACGTTGGCGATGGTCCACAGGACAGGAGCAGCACTGTTTTCTGGTCCGGCGCTATTCTCAATGAATGAAGCAAGGAATGAAGCGATGAATGATGCAATTTTATTGCATGTAATAAAATTTCCGACAATTTGTCAGCATAATGAATATCTTTGGTACCAATATTAATTTTCTGATTTTGCGTATAGTTTGTGATACTGCTGTTTTTTCTTCAAGTGGTGCCTCCAATCGCAAGAAAACCAGCAAGGGAATGTGACTTCCTCGGTTGACATCGTCGTATATAATTCCTCAATACTCCCTGCAGAACTGGTGGTAGTAGGTCAACTTCCGGTTCAACATTCTCGAACCAGTCGTAGTTCTGAAGCATTATTGTACACCCCAAGGTAATCGCCGCTTGCTAAATATTTCTGGTATCATACCACACACTGGACGAAAGGACAAAAAGAATGACGGAGGAAACATGCATTGATAATTGTCTACAAGAACAAGACGATTGCACAGAGATTCCCCATGAAAAAGAGGCACATTAGATATAATTAGATCTAAAATGTTACGAGCGCAATTCATCATCGAATTACACTGACTTAACCCAAAAGAATTGATAAAGTCAATTAGACATTCTCGCACGGTTGTGCAATCACTAATGACCTAACCGGTGGCCCATTCGACTTTAGGAAGATTGAAGTCTCTGTAAATGTAAACCTGATAGCTTGAAAAATCATTTTTTCCCAATATCCAAGACCTGACTAGGATCACAATTCGGCAGAAAGTAATAACAGCCAATGTGATAGTGTGAATTGTCACGTTTCAATTTCAAACCACACATATTCTTCGTACGCCCTTAGGTCGTCGTCATCAACATCAGGCTGATTGCATCCACTGCAATCCAAAGGGCTCTCCCATGTATCTCCAATTAAACCTGTCCTTTGCCAGTTGCCACCACCGTGTCAGTGCACAGACTTCTTAATCTCATCCGCCCACCTAGCTTTCTGCCGCCCCCTGCTAAGCTTGCCTTCTCTTGGAATCCACTCCGTTAACTTTAAGGACCAGCGGTTATCTTGTCTTCGCATTACATGCTCTGCCCAAGCCCATTTCTTCCTCTTGATTTCAACTAGGATGCAATTAACCCGCATCTGTTCCTTCACCCTCTCTGGCTGCTTCTGGTCAGTTAAAGTTACACCTATAACCCCCTTCTCCAAATCTGGAGATGGGCCCAGCCCAGAAAACGGATGAATACGGTTAGTGGATGAATTAGGGTGGACTGGAAGGGTTTAATGTGGTTTGATGGGTGGAATAAAGTGGAATAGCGGGTCATGTTAGTCTAATCCCGTGTGATAAACTAATAGAAGGTACTGGAACATTGTAGTCCTCAGATCTTCAAATTTGGCGTTGCTGATGACATCACCACCCTCTCGACCAATCAGGGAAATTCGTTACGGAGAAACCGGGTGGTTCTTGTGAGACACCATTAATGCTATCACAACACAATGGCAATTTATAAGCTCATTTCCAGGAAGCGATGGCGTAAAGGTAGAGCATCCGCCTGCCGTGCAAGACGACCGCAGTTCGAATCTAGGTGCAGTGCAATTCTCCACCGGGTTTGAAAAAAACAAACAAAAACTCCTCTTGTCGATGGAATTTCATAACCAGGCCGGGGGTGCGGCCTGATCTCATTGACTAGAAAAGACAGCGCTCATTCCTTCACCAGAACAGGATTTGGCCACTATCTCCTATGAATAAACCAATTAATGTCTCCAGGCCTGGTCTTCTAAATGCACTTAACACAGAACGGCAGGCTATATGAGATTTACCCCCGCATTTAACCTGGTGACAATACATTCTGTCGGCTCTGGAAACTGCATACTCTTCTGAGATATAAAGGGCACTTGCACACAATGAATTTAGCCACGTTTCCGTCGTGCATATAATGACGTGGTTACAATGCTATGCATTCGCGAAGGGTACTTCCCGTTTATTATGGAGCCCTCTCGTGTTTTGATAATACAACCTATTTTCTGTGTCCTTTTCGGACATGGTTAGAGTGTCGTTAGGGTCATGAAAGTATTGTGTGGACCAGAGGTTCCCATAGAAGGGGCAAAATACTGTAGCGAAACGCGCTTCCGTGCCGGAACGAGAGCTCCGCCGCATCAAAGAAGGGGCCCAGCAGGCGTCGATAAGTTGCATTGATCAACTTGATTTATTAAAGGTAGATTCGAATCACTGGCAAACCTTATAAACTGAGACAAAAATATAACAGGTCACATAGTAAAACAGTCAGTCATACCCCGGGGCGTCCAGCCTCTTTGGAGCGAGGTCCCGAGTAGCAGCCGGGAGGCAGCCGTTCCTCTCCCGAGTCTCCTTGCTGTTGAGAAACCTGCTCTTATATGCACTTCACCAGCATTCTGGCGACCCTTTTCTCGACCAATAAAAAAAGCCGTTACCGGAGCCAACCAGAGGAGCTTCTACAGCATTTTGAGAACTCTTTTTGAGACCAATTAGACAAATCAGGAAAGCCGTTACCGGAACAAATCGGAACACATCCTTTCAAGACATGACGACAGCAAACTCATACACTTTCTCAGACTAAAATACACCAAAACACCCAGTGTGCGCCAGCTCGCAACCTTGTACGAATAGGGACGGAAGGCGCGCGCGTTTGTGTGTGTACGTTGTGCGCAAAGCGGGTGACGACAGACCTAACTGCCCAAACGCATACCGCGGAACGCGGGCCAGAGAGCCCCCCACGGCAAGACCCGGGAAACGGCGCCAGAAAGCGGTCGGCAATCCACAGCAAAACACCGACTCTGTAACACTATCTGACCGCGCCTAGCGAAAGGAAGTGGGGGACGCACGCGGGGCCGCTCCACAGCGGAGCTGTGTCTTGCTCGCAACAAGAGGGCCGCAACTATAAGAAAACCGATGGCACCAAGAACGCACTCTTCTCGTCGGCTCCCGGCTACAGGAATTGGCGCGAAAAACTCGAAAACTCGCTATGCTACAATACACAACAATCCGGCCACACTTCAAGTTTGCTCACAAGTTCAACTAAATGCTCACCGAGACAAACATGGACGTAGCAATGCGTATCATACCTCGTTTCCAGTCTTTTACACAGTAGGTTGTACTGCGAGGTCTGAGATTCCTTGCATGCACCACTAGAGTACCACGCGTGACTGCGAAGCGTTTTGTAAAATAAAAAAAAAATGTGTCCAAGTTCGAACGGGGATTCACAAAAAAATAACTTCAAGCTGAAAATGGGCAGGCTGAGGAAGGGTTGCGGAAAAAAATAGAAAAATAGAATTTTCCACCTGCAGAAACCCTGCATAAAGGGATGGACCTCCCTGAGGGCTTTTACTAAAACGTTTTTTTTTGGACCTTTTCTCGTTCAACTTGTTTTGTATGCTGGAGGGGCTTTCAAGACACGGAATGCTTGGTCTTAAGATATATTAGCTGGTTTGCCCGAAATAAGGCATTACTTTCACGGCTCCACATAGAAAGATCCAAAGGGTGGCGGCCCACCCCTTGTATTTACCTGACATTTTGTCTTTGCTTTGTGACTAAAAAGGATCTGAAAATAACTTGCCCCCCAAATATTGTACAAGCACAGAAAGTTTCTGATCGCCAAAAGTTGCGTGCTACGTCTACGCGCTCTTGTTTGGGTCAGCTTTGGTTTAGTAACCTAAAACCCAAAAATAATATGCACCAGAAAATTTTAGAACCATACCACGAATGCTTTTGTCTGCGCCTTCCCATTTCGGTTTCAAAAGTTCAGTTTTTTTAAAGTTACGGCACTTGGCTCAAGGAACGTATTTTCCTGTACTTTGAAGTCTTATCTCAAGAAGGGAAGTGCCAGAGCCGTCAGAATTACACATTGAGTTTTATGAAAATATGTTAAACTGCAGAAGTCACATATTTTACGTTTAATGAGGCGTAGTCGCGCGAAGTTCAGAAAAAGTCAGAACGCAAACTTCTGAATATGGTTAATAAAAAATATAATTTTTACAACCTTGCCCGCATGTTCCGTATATCAACGTTGATGGGCCGTCAAAATCTTGTTCCATCATACTGACGCTTTATTAGCGATAACTCCGACAAAGAGGCCCTTGGGCATTGCTCGGCAGAGAATGCAGCTCTGTGGAGACTCCTTGTCTGCGTCGTCTATAGAGTATGGACAATACTATATCCCAGCTCATTAGGCTAAGTCTTGAAAAGACCCAGGCTCAAGCTATCCACATGCAAAAGCAATGCTCAAATGTGGAAGCAATGTATTCCATGCCGACTTTTATGAAGGCTGTACCAATGCTTTCCGACGAGGCTGAGGCCTACTGCTGGCAAAAAAAAGCTATCAATATTTACATGTGTTCCTAGCACGAGAATATATAAGCATAGATTCGCCACTGTCAGCGAAAATTTGCTCCACAACTACGCTAGACAAAGTAAGAGTGCGTGCGCGACAACGAGGGGGTGTACTGCAAAGTGAGATAAGTGAGCGACAGAGCAGCTTGTCCTTTCGGGAATAGGTACACCAGCTCTGTGAATTGAGGAAGGGGGACAGTCTCGATATCCATTGGTTATTCTGCGTAACTGGACTTGGAAGTACGCATGCGTCTGAGTTGGAGGACTCGTCAAGGTCGAATTCTTAAGCAATGCCCCACAACTGGAAAGCAAAACCTGAAAGTGCAGCTCGGGCAGGCAGAGACAACGTCAATGTTTTATAAACAAACTTCGAGGTGTGCATTGTCAAGAAATGAAAGACGGTTGTCAGGAAATGAAAGGCGCGGTAACAGTGCCACTTCTCAGTGGACGGGTCAACTGCGTCGTGAGGGGAGTACGGTGGGAGTGAAAGAGCAAAGAGAAGAGGAGGTGACGTAGTGCAGGGGTCCGGTATAATTTCGACTACCTGGGGATCTTTAACGTGCAGAAACATCGTGCAGCGCACGGGCGCCTTTAACGTGTCACCTCCATCTAAACGCGACAACCGCGGTAGAGTTTCAAGGGCGGGTATTCCGGACCAGTAGCCAGTGCCCTTACTACTGAGAGTCGCGGCGGAGTGAACCCTTTCACCGAAGCAATTTGCCTCGCGCTTTTACAGCCAAAGCTGTAATATCTTTGTACAAGGCGTTTAATAGAAGCAATTTAGAAGGTAGAATAGCAGCCGCGTAATGCGTTAGGTGGACACCACCGCCACGCATGCATATATATATATAGAGAGAGAGAGAGAAAGAAAGAGAGAGAGAGAGAAAACTTGCTTGGGCTCAGTTAGAAATAGACACAAAAATATGTGAGGAAGTTTCTAGCTTAGAACAATTTAATGACGTTTCGGCCGCGCGACCGGCCTTCGTCGGAAAAAAGCGCCAATGATTAAGAGCGTCATATATATATATATATATATATATATATATATATATATATATATATATATATATATATATATATATATATATAGGTTGGCGCTATCAACATGGCATGAAAACAACAAAAGAAACAGAAATATGTAGTCCGAAAAAGGCATGTGCCGAAGCAGTAGCATGAAACTGCAATGGCGTAAACAAGATGTCATTAGACATCGTGATTCCAGATCAGGGGCGCTTAGAAAACTAATCAGAGAAGGCGAAATGCTTGTGGCAAAATGGCAAACGTAACACAGTGCGATACAGAGCATGCAGTGGTTACACAAAAGGCAAAAAAATGCATGCCCGAGAATGATTCACAGTTATGAAAAAAATTAATAATACTTGGAAATTAACCAATGTAAATAAAAACGCACGTATCACATGTTTGAACGTTTACGTCGTTTAAAAATAGGACACCAGTCATGGCCCCATTGATATTTTCAAGGTCGTCGAACGGGACGAATTACGACAGACAGGTTAATTTTCCTACGCTTTGATTAATGCCTGACGAGGCAGCTTTAAATTTATGAATTAGGAACAATTCCCTGACTTCTCGATCGTGGTGTGGTCTAAATCCTGATTACAATGCTGTAGCCTTTAGTTTATCAAATGAGCGACCCTGAACGTTTGCATGCTTGGATAATGGCAAATTAGGAAGACTGGTGCTATGAGCTTTGTGGTTATTAAAACGCAACCGAAATGATATCGCAGTTTCCCCAATATACTGAAGTAAGCATATAGAACATTCAAGCAGATAGACAACATTTTTGGTGTCGCATGTGTAATTGCCTTTTATCTTTACCTTGGAATTAGAAGTGGTGCTTACGGCTACTTGTGACGTAGTCATTTGGGAACTAATTTTAAACCGGAGATTTTTGCAAGGCGAACAGCCGTTAAAAACTGGAGTGGCTATTTTGGAGGAAGTTAAGAGGTCACATAAGTTTTTAGCACGCCGGCAGACTGCTCTCGGTGGCTCTTGATACCCTTCAAACGCTCGCTCTGAATTAAGATATTGTGATGCTTTTCAGAATGCGTGTTACGTTGGGCACTGATGCTGAGTAAGTTAGCACAAGTTAGCACAAGTTAGAGAAGAAGCTTGAAGCCACGAATCAGGAGCTGCTGCGCCGCGGCAGCGGGAACGCCGGCAGCCATCCAGCCGCGTCGGAGCTGCAGCAACCGAAGCGTCCGTCGCATCGCCAGACATGGAAGCCGGCGGTCGTACCAAAGTTTGGGAGAGAAGACTCCGTGATTATATTCAAGCCTAGAGAAACGCTCAACTTAGCCGACTACAAAGGAAACAACAAAATAGGAGAAGCCATCTACGCGGCTGCGGGGATCCCTCAAGCTACGAATGAACTCGCCATCTGGCCTGCCTGGGACCACAACATCATAAAAATTGGCATCCAAAATCCGCTATGCATAAGACAGGTACTAGCCGTAGAAAGCTTGAACATTGACGGCAAGATGCGTGCGGTTCAGACTACCTGAAACCGACCGAAGACACCAGCCGAGGGGTCATCCAGGTGGACCCCAAAGTTACCGATAAAGACATTTCCGAGGCCATCCATTCGCCCGAAGCCAAAGTGATCGGTGTGCGAAAACTAGGGAAGTCTAACGTCGCCGTGCTCACGTTCTAGGAACGCACAGTGCCTTTCAACGTGTTCTACTAGGGTGAAGCTATCCCGGTCCGTCTCTACCGGAAGACAACCCCGGCCTACACCCGATGCGGCGTCGTCGGACGCAGTGTAGACGTTTGCCCGAAACCAAAACAAAACCGCTGCCATGCCTGCGGAAAGAACGACCCGGAAGATGGACACGAATGCAAGCCTGAGTGCCTTATCTGCGGGGAATCCGACATCACAGGCTCCAAGGAGTGCACCGGAAAATACAGACATCCCAACACCAACACTGCCGCCGGAGCCAATGGCGGAGGACGCAAAGTTAAAGCAAGCAGCACCCACCAATTGAACAAGACCACCCCACCCGGTGGACCGAGAGGTGGCGGAGGAGGCAATCGCTCAGCGGCCATGACCAAAATTCAGGGGGGCACTTTGTTGACCTAAAGTGCGGTGAGGCGAAAGCCTTAAGCGCAGTGTTGCTGCTTGTATCACTGATGCGTTGTCAAGATGTTAGGCTGTATCACG
Organism: Amblyomma mixtum; assembly: GCF_055824585.1. Classification (NCBI taxonomy): domain Eukaryota; kingdom Metazoa; phylum Arthropoda; class Arachnida; order Ixodida; family Ixodidae; genus Amblyomma; species Amblyomma mixtum. The sequence goes on from NC_143019.1 coordinate 132,237,826, forward strand.
GATGCGTTGTTAAGATGTTAGGCTTCGCCTCTAAGAGTGAAACGCGGCAGAATCTTGCAACGCTGCCAGGGAGTCCCTAGAACGCCATCATCCGTTCGGTAGTGCGCCTTGGTCGTCGGTAAATTGTTTTTTCAGGAAAGGAAATTATCTGTCTCGCATATCTGGGTGGACACCTAAACCTCGCCGTAACGGGAAGGGAGGAAGATGGGATTGAATGAAGACACCGTATTCACTAGGGTGGTGGTGGTGTAAAACATTTATTTATACTATATACAAGAGAGGTATTTCTTGGACCGTGCCTGAAGGGCCCGGCCCTCACAATCACTAGGAGGGATCCCTAGTCCGGGACCCCTGTGGCCTCCGCGGCGGCCCAGGCTCTTGTCACCACGGCTCGTTGGTCCTGGAGAGTTGAGCAGCTGAGCAGGGCAGCCTCCCAGTCCTCTCGGATGGGGTGGGGGTGGGGTGGGAAAGCAGAATTGGCAGGGCATGCGCGCACCATGTGATAGGTGTCCACAAACACTTCCCCACAATGTGGACACTCGCCCGAAAAGGCCGAATTGAAATGTTTGAGCACTGCCGGGCACAGTACCGTGTTGGTGTAGAGGCGAAGAAGCCAACGCTCCTCTGTCTTCTTGAGGCCTTTACGGGGGGGTGGGTATCGGCCGTGAGCGTTTTGATACCAGAGAGAGAACTAGACGCGTCTTTGTTGATTCCAATTCATCGAGCTGGCATGGCGGAGTGGTAGCGTGCTCGTCTCGCACTCCGGAGACCGGGGTTTGATTCCCGTTCTCGACTAGTTTCCTACTCGGTTTTACTTATTTATCTGACCACACTAGAAAGGTTAATTAGCCTAATTAGGTAATTAAGCAATTAACTCAACTCATTCCCACTTACTTTGAGCATCACTATACGATCCCTGTAATTGGTTGCATGATTACTAGCCAAAGTACAATTGGCCCCGTTTGAATTCGCGCGCTGTGACGTCACGACCGTTTCGACCAATTGAAAAGCGTGACATTTCTGTCGACAACTTCCGCTTACAACGATGAGGCATTAAAGGCTTCCGCCTTAATAAAGAAGACGTAAAGGGCAGGAAGTTAGTCGCAGCCATAGCCGACGCAGCACAACCACCCTCACGGACCCGCTGTACCCGACTAAAATAGGAAATAGCGTCTCTCGAGACACGTGTCCAGACCTCTCGCTAGTCCGGAACGCTAAAAATTACGAATGGCGCAATACAGAAGAAACTCTCGGCAGTGACCACTGCATCCTACAAATCGCATTAGAATCAAATAAATTACGGAAAAGGAGGGGAGAGGCTTGCGTGACCGCTTGGACGAAGTTCAGGGAAGTGGAAACCCCGGAACTGGGTGTCGACGCGGCAAGCTGCGAGGATTGGGCCAAAACGCTAATTGAAACAAAAAATCGCTTCACGCGCAAATTGCAGACCACAATGGCACCCCGGCAGTAGACGACCACCTCTTGCACTTGTGGGAAGCCAGGAGATCTCTAACTAAGAGGTGGAAAAAACAAACATAATCGTAAGCTTAAAATTAGAATTGCCAGCTAACAAAACAAGTGGAACAGTACGCATGGTCTCTAGCCAAAACCAACTGTATATCTAGATGCGATTCCCTACAAGGCACCCACAGCACGAAAGGTACATGGAGCTTCCTCAGGTGTCTCATTGAGCCTAATAAAACCAAAGGCGAACAGAGCAGAAATTTAAGGAGGGCACTCCACGACTTTCAAGGAACAGACGAACAACTCGCCGTCAAACTGAGAGCAAGGTACTTATGTACGACTGTAGACTATGATGAGGAGATAAGGACATACACCGGAGAGGAAAATTCAAGGTTGGACGCAAAATTTACCGTCGAGGAAATCAAAGCCGCAATGATGAAGATGAGGCGACGGAAGGCACCGGGAGAGGGCAAGATTACGGTCGGCCTTCTGGCCAACCTCAACGATCAAGCTCTAGAAGAGAGTAAAGTTTCGCTTGCACCAACCAAAAGAGAATAGGTTCTTTTTATCTTCCTTTCTTCCTTTGCACCAGGGGTGCCCCGTCGTAGACGGCTTTTGGGTGACTTGAAGGCTGAAGGTCTATAGGAGACGATACTTGCAAACAACAGAGAACTTGCAGGGGATATAAATTGAAGCTTTATATACAATAGTTTACATGTATATACAAGTTGAGCAGTGAGCACAACAGCAACATGGAACTGGCTAACATTTAGGGGAGGCCCCTACTCGGCATAGCCGAAGATGCGTTACATCTATCTCCGTAGCCCAGAACCCTTTTTCCGGGCTCCGGGACCCAGTTTTAAAGACACATGAGCCCGACCCACATTCATGAGTATCCAATCGTGTCAACCTCTCAACACGATTGGTTCTTAGCCGTGTGGCCCGCCCTCCAACTTCCTTAAGGCCCATAACTCTCTCTCAAATGTACATATTGTAAAAAGGGCATCATTTTCACCTAAAACATAGTACATTCCGAGAATGCACACACATACGGATTGGCCCCCTGGGTTACGCGCCCCGCCCCACACTTCCACCGTACTAAACAAACTCCCTCCCCTATGGAAAGAAAAGCGCAATACTTACAAACAACATAGCAAAACACTCCCACTATATCAGACTAACTCTCTCCCCTAAAGAAGAAAAAGCAAAACACACAAAACAACATAGCAAGATACTTCCACGGGTACGTCTGTCTCGCCAGTACCCGTGACCTTGACGATTCCCGGGACTAGGGCAATTATCGGCCCCAACCCAGCTGCGACCGTCGCAAACAACACCCGGGATCGCAGATCCACTTTCCGATAAGAGTCGGATCACAATGGACTGCCGACCACACCAGCCGTCCTCCCGGGTCCGGGCGGCGACATAAGTCAAGTGGCCGCCACTCTCCCCAATTAAGCAGGTGGCTGTGCTCGTTCTGTCCGGTGGTGTGTTCTGCGCGCTCCCGTTTCTTGAGACCGAGTTGTCGAGCCTCGGGGCTATACCGGACGCCAGCCAGCTGCACCGCCGCCCACAGCTCCCATTCAACCGGACGCGCCTGGCCCCGATTCGTTCAGCAGTGTTCTCTTTTCAAAAGAAAAGCGGTCGAACCTCCGAATGAAGCGTTCGAATCTTAATTGGGCCGCAAGTGGTGTTTGTCAAGCCGCGGTGAGCATTCGGCGTACGATGAAACTGCGGCGTTGACATTTTTATGGCTCTTGGCTCTTTGTGCACTGGCAAAAAGCGGCCCCGGCGAGAAACACACGTCCTTCCCTGAAAGGGGACAATGGGAGGCTTGGGTGAGCCGGCCGCTCCCTCTTTGGCTGCTGCCCGCTTTGCGCCCTCCTCGCAGCGCCCCCGCCGGGGGCTCTCCGGGGTCTGCCGCGGCGACACAGGGGACAGAAAGATGGGCACTCCTAATGAGACCGCGCGCATCCACAGATCTCCTTGGGGCCCGCTCAACGGCGAAGCTCCCCTCCCTTAGCCGCGAAGAATGGAGGGGGGGGGTAAGGGGGGAATAAACACACATGGCGCATGCAAGCCCTCTACACGCCCCCCTCAAAATTCATCTAAGGGTTGCAGCACCCTTAGATGAATAAACGCGCACAAAAAGAGGGCTAGTGGCTTACGTACAATGAACACAAAAACGAAACTAAGCACAGACTTCAAAAGTAAGAAGGTTTCATGCATGCTGAGCTCGTAGTACGGGTGTCCCGGTCCATTGGCTGTGCTTACAGTCAGTGCCCCACACGCGCGTACACGTTTGATACATTCAAACACAGCGCCTAGACCGAAGTCCAAGTTGTCGCGCTGCAACCGCATACACCTGCGCGCACACCCTCGTCCTGCTCGCGAATGAGCACACATACACACAGCCACTTGCAACTGAAACACTCGTATGAGGTCCGCAAGTGGCCGCGTGAGCCTCCTTGGTCGCACCGAGTGTCCCTGTGTGCATTCGTGTCGTCATGTGTTATCAACGAACACGGTTAACGGCTAACGGTCACTCAGCTCATGCGCCTGGTGCCGCCACGGGGCGAGAATTCAACAGCTGCTGCCCTCCAGGATCCAAAACGTCCTGGTCCGCGATGGGTTCGAATCCCCGCGCACGTGATGCCCCTGAGGGTACGCTTTCTCCGGCGTGCCAGTACAAACCGCGCGCTGCGTAAGGAGCATAGCCCCTGCTCGGCCTAGTAACCATACCACTGCGGCCGGTTTGGCTGCACTTGCTTTGGTGTACTGCCGCACGGAACGTATTGCTCCACGCGCCGACTTTCGGCGTGAAAGCCGCGCACCTGCCTCCAGCTACTCTGCCTCGCTTGGAGCTATTTGCACCTTTGCTGCACGGGCCAACCTTGAAATTGCCGCTCCCTGCTTGATCAGCGCTAGCCGGCTTCGTGGCATCGTCTGAGGATGCATGAGCTTCCTCGCAGTCACCTGACCCGAATCTGCCTTTTGGAGAATCGCCACGCATTTCCCTGTCCTCGGATGACCTGATCGGACCCTCATTGAGTGCGTTCGACAACTGCTCGGCACTGGTCGGCGAAGCAGGCCCACCTCCGCTCTCTGCCTCGGATGAAAGGCTCTTGCCACCCGTAACACTGCGCGGCTCTTCCTGCCCTATGCACGGCACCGTGTGCCGTTGCGGCACTGCTAGGTCTCCTCCTGACGCTAGCTCCGTGTCGGAGGTCGCAATCTCATTCACAGTATCTGCCGGAATCAGACCGCTGTCCTGCTTATTTTCGGACAACCTGGTCCCGACTGTCCCCGGATCATCAGAATTTGGCTGCTTCTTTTTGTCGCTAGCCGCCTGCGGTGGCGGAAAATCTGCGATACCTTTGCGCCCCCCGGGAATGTCGTCTTCATGGCCTGCGCTTTTCGCGGTCTTTCCGAACGAAGAGGTGTTCCTGCCTACCGGCCGATTGCTTACAGCGTCCTGACTGCTTCTTTATTGGCCTGCGCTGGACAAGCATATCAATTTGCCTTCCAGCGCAGGCGGCCTCACCTCTCGGGACTCTGAGCAGTTCTCCCTGGCTAGTTGACTAGCTCTTCTGGACTCCTTGAGCTTAGCCACCTCGAGCCCTAGCTGCTCAAGCTTTGCTGTTATCACCTCCAAATCCTGAGGGAGCGCACGTGGCTCTGCAATTTGCGCCTGCAGGTCCGCTAAGCGCGCCTTCCATAATTCCAATTGGTCCCTCACATTGAGTGTGGGTTGGCATAGATAGCCCTCCATACCGCTTCCGTACCCCTCGACTGTCCTAACGGCTCGAAACACAAGAACAGGGACGTGAACAATACGACCAAGGAAACTCACAGTTTCGATGCGTCGTTCCTCATTGCCAGCTCCTTGCGGTCGCGTCCACAGCCACTTTCCGCACGCTGCGGTGAGCTTTCGCACGCCGCTTTTCCGGTGCCCGTCGCCGTCACCTTGCTTTGAACCGCAGGTGATCGTCGAGTCTCCGCCTCGACGCGCTGCTTTCCTGACCGGAAGCCCTTACGCGCCGCCGCACTACCGCTGAGGTCCTTGCCGCTCACTTGCTTGCTCTTGCTCCTGAAGTTGTCCGCCTGCGATCAGCTGCCACTTGCTGTCCGGTGTCCCCGACAGTCGCCGCTCCACTGGAGACGATGGCAGTTGACTTCCGATGACTGGACCTGGCTTCCTCGACCGCTGCAGCTTCTCTCCGTCTGCACCTGCTTCACCCAAACCGCCGATTCTCGACTTGTTGAAGCCTGGACGTCTCTCCTTTCTTGCCTTCCCTGTCTTTCCTGTGCTTTCTTCTGACAGCAACAGGATCCTGTCGACTGCGCCAGTAAAGTTTCGCTTGCACCAACCAAAAGCGAATAGGTTCTTTTCATCTTCCTTTCTTCCTTTGCACCAGGGGTGCCCCGTCGTAGACGGCTTTTGGGTGACTTGAAGGCTGAAGGTCTATTGGAGACGATACTTGCAAACAACAGAGAACTTGCGGGGGATATAAATTGAAGCTTTATATACAATAGTTTACATGTATATACAAGTTGAGCAGTGAGCACAACAGCAACATGGAACTGGCTAACGTTTAGGGGAGGCCCCTACTCGGCATAGCCGAAGATGCGTTACATCTATCTCTGTAGCCCAGAACCCTTTTTCCGGGCTCCGGGACCCAGTTTTAAAGACACATGAGCCCGACCCACATTCATGAGTATCCAATCGTGTCAACCTCTCAACACGATTGGTTCTTAGCCGTGTGGCCCGCCCTCCAACTTCCTTAAGGCCCATAACTCTCTCTCAAATGTACATATTGATGCGGGTAGACGACTACAAAGAGCGATGGCACGAGTGGGAAGAGTAGAAGACGACAACGAAGTTTGGACTGTGTTCTCGGAGCCGCTCGCAGCTGTTCTTGTCTATTTGTAAACATCTGTAAATATATTCTTTTCCGCAACATATTTGGTGGAGGTGCGGATTTGCCCTACGTCTACCGACGACGGAGCTCCGCAGCGGCCGCCAGTTGCCTTCACTCATCATGACCCAAGACGCCGTCCAGCAAACCTCAGCCCCGGCCATGACATCACTCGTTCTTTCTCCCCCTCGTGACCCTGGGACATTTTCTGGTACCGACAACACTGACGTCGACGACTGGATCAACATGTACGAGCGAGTGAGTACCTACAACCGCTGGGATCCGACCCTTATGCTCGCAAATGTAATATTCTATCTAAAAGACACCGCCCGGGTCTGGTATGAGACGCACGAAGACCATCTGACCAGCTGGGACGTGTGCAAAGAGAAACTCCGCGAATTATTTGGACGGCCGCTCGGCCGACCGCTTGCCGCTAAGAAGGACCTCGCCTCCCGAGGTCAAACATCTACGGAGTCCTATGTGTCGTACATTCAAGATGTGCTGGCCCTCTGTCACAAAGTTGACGCCAACATGCCCGAGTCTGACAAAGTCGGCCACGTGTTGAAGGGAATCGCCGACGATGCCTTCAACTTGCTCGTATACAAGAGCTGCACTACAGTCGACGGAATTATTAAGGAATGTCGACGCTTCGAGGAAGCCAAAAGCAGGCGTATTAGCCAGCCGTACACACGCCTCCCCAACACGGCTGCGACTTCTTCATGTGAAGACCTGCGACACCGGGAAGCTCCAGCGCCCCCAGAAAATGTGACCCGCATCATCCCACGCGAGCTCGAAGCTATGTCCCCTGCCCCCCTGCATCTACATGATGGCGACAACCGCTTGCCTACCATCTCTCTGGTACAAGCTGTCGTCCGCCAAGAGCTTGCCAACCTTGGTTTCCAGCCCGTCAGCCCTGTACGGTCTTCACCACCACCCGAAATCACTGCGATTGCTCCTGGACGACCTTCGTACTTCACTCCACGTCGCCGAAACCCTAACGAGTGGCGGACAACCGACGACAGGCCCATTTGTTTCCATTGCCACCGCATTGGCCACATCTCCCGCCACTGTCGAAATTTTTGGTCCCGTCGCAGCACATACCGTCCTCTCAGCTCCCACCGCGACGACGAACAGCCACTACACGCCCCCTCCAGCCCAGCACAGTGCTACAGTCGACGGCCAGATTCCCCGCTCCAGCCGCTCCCCGTCACCCCTGCGTCGCCAGTCTCGTTCGCCCGAACGCCGTCGCTCCTCTCCTGGCCCCTACGGACGCTCGCAAGCGGAAAACTAGACGCTGCAGTGTCTGGAGGTGATGCTGCAGTACAGCCCCAGTCCCAAAATCCTCGATTAGCCCTTCGCGCACACAATAATTTGCTCGCCATTCATGTCGATGGAGTGCCTGTGAGAGCCCTGATCGATACAGGCGCGCACGTATCCGTCGTGAGTTCAGCCCTACGACACCGCCTCCGAAAAGTACTGACCCCTGCACCCAAAGCCGTTCTCCGCGTTGCCGACGGCGGAACGCCTCATGTTGTTGGACTATGCACAGCCCGTGTGACCATATCCGGCCGCCATACATCCGTTCTGTTCTCTGTTCTGGACCAGTGCCCTCATGAAGTCATTCTTGGCCTCGACTTCCTGTCTGAGCATTCAGCCCTCATTGACTGCGCCACTGATGTTGTTCAGCTTGACCTTCCTCTTTCTGCTGAGTCGCCGTCCCCAGTTATACACCGTCTTTGTGCTGTCGACTTTGTCCGTCTACCGCCTCAAGCCGCAACTTACATTTCTTTCTCATCTGTTCCCCCTGTACCTGATGGTCACTACGTAGTCACTCCGGAACTTGACGTCGCCCTGACGCGCAGCATTGCGCTTCCACGCATTGTATTTACAATGTCGGCCAACCGAGCGTACCTTCCGGTCCTGAACTTTGGTTCATCCATCCAACCGCTCCCGCAAGGCATCTCACTCGCCACGCTGTGCCCTGCTGCCGAATGTGTGATATCAGTGGTAGACAGCTGCTTACCTTCCACTCAGCAATGCCGGTTGCCTGCGGCCCCATCAACAGCGAACCCAACGGACGACTACGCCGACATGATCGCTTCTGACCTACCGCCGATGCAAGCTCGCGATCTTAGGTGCCTCTTATCATCTTTCCGCGACATCTTCGACTTTGATAGCCGTGTTTTGGCTCGGACCTCTGTGGTGACGCGTCACATAAACACCGGTGATTCCGCTCCTCTCCGCAGACGTCCGTACCGAGTGTCCAGCGCCGAACGCACCGTCATAAATCAAGAGGTGGACAAGATGCTCGCAAAAGACATCATCGAGCCCTCGTCAAGTCCTTGGGCTTCACCAGTCGTCCTGGTGAAAAAGAAGGATGGCAGCTGGCGCTTCTACGTTGATTATCGGCACCTCAACCGCATCACAAAAAAAGACGTATATCCACTCCCAAGGATCGATGATGCCTTAGATTGCCTACACGGCGCCAAATATTTCTCTTCAATTGATCTTCGATCGGGGTACTGGCAAATTGCCGTTGATGAAAAGGACCGCGAGAAGACCGCCTTCGTGACGCCTGATGGCTTATACCAGTTTAAAGTCATGCCGTGCGGCCTCTGTAACGCCCCGGCTACCTTCGAACGAATGATGGACTCCCTTCTTCGTGGCTTTAAATTGTCCACTTGCCTCTGTTACCTAGACGATGTTGTGGTTTTCTCGCCTACTTTTGCCACGCACCTCGAGCGCCTCTCCAATATTCTGACAGTGTTTCGTAACGCCGGACTTCAGCTGAACTCATCGAAATGCAAGTTCGGTCGTCGCCAACTCACTATTCTCGGACACCTCGTTGACGCTTCTGGTGTACGCCCAGATCCCATCAAAATTCAAGCTGTGAAGGACTTTCCTCTTCCAAGGTCGTCGAAAGATGTGCGCAGCTTTGTCGGCTTGTGCTCGTTTTTTCGCCGTTTTATCAAAGATTTGGCCGGCATCGCTCGTCCCCTCACCGATCTTCTGAAGAACGACACCCCCTTTACCTGGGGCCCTGCTCAATAGAACTCATTTTCATCCCTCGTCCATTTGCTGACCACTCCGCCCATCTTAGCACATTTTGACCCGTCGTCTCCCACAGAGGTTCGTACGGACGCCTCCGGATATGGCATCGGCGCCGTCCTAGCCCAACGCCAACAGGGTCAAGATCGAGTCATCGCTTATGCCAGCCGCCTACTTTCAGCCGCAGAGCAAAATTACACCATTACTGAGAGCGAGTGTCTTGCCCTTGTCTGGGCAGTAGCTAAATTCAGACCCTACCTGTTCGGCCGTTCATTCGCTGTTGTCACTGATCACCACGCTCTCTGTTGGCTGTCTTCACTAAACGATCCCACCGGTCGCCTTGGTCGCTGGGCATTGCGCCTCCAAGAATACTCATACTCCGTCGTGTACAAGTCAGGGCGCCATCACCAGGACGCTGACTGTTTATCCCGATACCCTGTGGAACCACCTGACCTAGAGGACGCTGAGACCCTGCCCTGCCTTTTAGCTATCTCCGATCTTGCCGATATTGCCAACGAACAGCGCCACGACTCATCTTTACGTCCTATATTTGATGGCATCCGTTCTGCAAACCGATCTCCGTCTCTGAACCTTTATGTGCTCCAGAACGGCATTTTGTATCGCCGAAACCTACGCTCCGATGGCCCTCCGCTCCTGCTCGTGATACCCCAACGTCTACGCTCTTCTGTCCTTGAAGAACTGCACGATCTGCCGACAGCCGGTCACCTTGGCGTGTCCCGCACGTACGCTCGGGTGCGGCATCGCTTCTTTTGGCCTGGTCTCTATCGTTCCGTCAAGCGTTACGTGGCTGCTTGCGACCAGTGTCAACGTCGGAAAAGGCCGTCCACTTTGCCTGCCGGTCTTCTGCAACCCATCGACATACCTCCGGAACCTTTTCACCGTGTTGGCCTCGACCTTCATGGCCCTTTTCCGACGTCCCTCTCCGGCAACAAGTGGATAGCTGTCGCAACTGATTATACGACTCGGTACGCCATCACGCGTGCTTTGCCGTCCAGCTGTGCTACCGATGTTGCCGATTTTCTTCTGCAAGACGTCATCCTTCACCACGGCGCCCCTCGTCAACTGCTCACCGACCGCGGTCGTTATTTTATATCCAGAGTAGTTCACGACATTCTTCGTTCGTGTGACACGCAGCACCAGCTCGCGACAGCTTACCATCCACAAACCAATGGGCTTACGGAAAGGTTCAACCGCACGCTCACCGACATGTTAGCCATGTACGTATCGCCAGACCACCGAGATTGGGACGCAGCCTTGCCTTATGTGACATTTGCATATAACTCTTCCCTTCATGACAGAACAGGCTATTTTCCTTTCTACCTTTTGTTTGGTAGGCATCCCACCTTGCCTTTGGACACACTCATGCCGCCTTCTTCAGCCCCCACCACTGCTTACGCTCGGGACGCCATCTCCCAGGCCACGCTGGCGCGCCAAATAGCACGTAGGAGGCTCCAAGCCTCTCAAGTTTCCCAGAAGTCAGCCTACGACCGCCGTCACCAGGCCGTCGAATATACCCCAGGATCACTCTTCCTTCTCTGGACGCCCTCTCGCAGCGTCGGTCTCTCCGAGAAGCTCCTTTTGCACTACCGTGGCCCTTACCGTGTCGTGCGCCGTGTTACCGACGTGAACTATGAAATTGCTCCCCTTGAAACCTCGCCCTCGTCCTCTGGCGCCACCACCGACATCGTCCACGTCTGTCGCCTTAAACCTTATCACGACGCTCATACGTCGCCGCCCTAACGCCGAGACGGCGTTTCAGCAGCCGGGGGTCCTGATGCGGGTAGACGACGACGACAAAGAGCGATGGCACGAGTGGGAAGAGTAGAAGACGACAACGAAGTTTGGACTGTGTTCTCGGAGCCGCTCGCAGCTGTTCTTGTCTATTTGTAAATATCTGTAAATATATTCTTTCCCGCAACAATATTGTAAAAAGGGCGTCATTTTCACCTAAAACATAGTACACTCCGAGAATGTACGCACATACGGATTGGCCCCCTGGGTTACGCGCCCCGCCTCACACTTCCACCGTACTAAACAAACTCTCTCCCCTATGGAAAGAAAAGCGCAATACTTACAAACAACATAGCAAAACACTCCCACTATATCAGACCAACTCTCTCCCCTAAGGAAGAAAAAGCAAAACACACAAAACAACATAGGAAGACACTTCCACGGGTACGTCTGTCTCCCCAGTACCCGTGACCTTGACGATTCCCGGAATTAGGGTAATTATCGGCCCCAACCCAGCTGCGACCGTCGCAAACAACACCCGGGACCGCAGATCCACTTTCCGATAAGAGTCGGATCACAATGGACTGCCGACCACACCAGCCGTCTTCCGGGGTCCGGGCGGCGACATAAGTCAAGTGGCCACCACTCTCCCCAATTAAGCAGGTGGCTTTGCTCGTTCTGTCCGGTGGTGTCTTCTGCGCGCTCCCGTTTCTTGAGACCGAGTTGTCGAGCCTCGGGGCTATACCGGACGTCAGCCAGCTGCACCGCCGCAAACAGCTCCCATTCATCCGGACGCGCCTGGCCCCGCTTCGTTCAGCAGTGTTCTCTTTTCAAAAGAAAAGCGGTCGAACCTCCGAATGAAGCGTTCGAATCTTAATTGGGCCGCAAGTGGTGTTTATCAAGCCGCGGTGAGCTGTCGCCGTACGATGAAACGGCGGCGTTAACATTTTTATGGCTCTTGGCTCTTTGTGCACTGGCACAAAGCGGCCCCGGCGAGAAACACGCGTCCTTTCCTGAAAGGGGACAATGGGAGGCTTGGGTGAGCCGGCCGCTCCCTCTCTGGCTGCTGCCCGCTTTGCGCCCTCCTCGCAGCGCCCCCGCCGGAGGCTCTCCGGGGTCTGCCGCGGCGACACAGGGGACAGAAAGATGGGCACTCCTAATGAGACCGCGCGCATCCACAGATCTCCTTGGGGCCTGCTCAACGGCGAAGCTCCCCTCCCTTAGCCGCGAAGAATGGAGGGGGGGGGGGGGGGTAAGGGGGGAATAAACACACATGGCGCATGCTAGCCCTCTACAAAGAGTTTACGCACTACCATCAACGAATGCTGGGACTTGGGGGAGTTACCGAACGACTGGAAAGCATCTGTAGTGACGTTCATCCCCAAGCCCGGTAAAAAGATAAACATAGAACATCTGATACCAATATCTCTCACGCCCTGCGCCGGTAAGCTCATGGAGGCGGCAGTGAGGCAAAGGCTCTCCAATTATTTGGAACAGCACGAGCTGCTGCCGCCCTCAATGTTCGGCTTCCGGCCACATTTATCAGTGCAGGACGTGCTGCTCCAAATCAATAGGGAAGTCGTCGCCCCCCCCCCCCCACTTCGGGAACGCGGCGGGCAGGGCTATTTTGGCACTGGACCTGAAGGGGGCTTTTGAGAACGTTAAACATAACAAAATTCTTGAGAATTTGAACGCCACCAATTGCGGCGAGAAAACATTCAGATATGTACAAAACGTTCCAGACAATAGGAAAGCTTATATAGGACTTGGCAATGAAAAATTCGGGCCCATCGAAATGAGAACCCGAGGGACGCCTCAAGGTGCAGTTATCTCTCCGCTGCTTTTTAACGTTGCGCTCATGGGCCTCCCCGAGAGGCTCAATGCTGTGGATGTCGTACGCCACGCCATCTACGCAGACGACATTACTATCTGGTCGTCCCGGGGAAGCGTGGGGCAGATGGAGGGAGCCCTCCAAGAGGCCGCGTTGGTAGTGCTAGATTACGCTCGGGAGCGTGGTCTGGAATGCGCTCTGAAGAAATCAGAACTTCTACACATTAAAACGGATAAAAACGCAGGTGAGAACATGCAAATTTACGTTAACGACTCCCAGATACCAGTGGTGGAGACGTTTCGGGTATTGGTATTACAAATTAATAACCGGGGTAACAACGCGACGGCCTTGCAAAAAATAAAGTCCACCTGCGAACAAATTAGTAGGATGATTGGCAGCATATCTGGCAAGCATGGTGGGCTTCTCGAAAAAGAAACCGTTCGCCTGGTTCAGGCGTTCATCGTCAGTCGCGTGGTTTATGCGGCGCCCTACCACAAGGTGAGGAAGAGCGACCGCGGGAACCTCAACGCGATGATTCGGACGGCGGTAAAAAGCGCTAGGACTCCCTGCCAAAGCGTCCACTGAGCGCCTGCTCCAACTTGGTGTCCACAACGCGGTGGAGAAGTTGATTGACGCCCATAGAACCAACCAAATTGCCAGGCTGTCGGTGTCCAGCGCCGGCAGCCAAGTCCTTCGGGACCTCAATCTCGCGCTGCTCCCCACCACTGAACGCAGAGTCGACATCCCGGGGGCATGGAAAAATACTTTGTCGGTTAAGCCGCTCCCCAAAAATATGAATTGGGAGTATAATCAGGGGAGGTGTGAAGCCAGGGCAAAATTTATTCAAAATTATTACGGAAATAAGACAGGCATATACTACGTGGATGCAGCGGGTCCAACCGAAGAGAGCATCTGCACCATTGCGGTGGTGCACGAGGGAAAGCAGGTGAACGGGCTCTCGGTAAAAAGTAGCTACGCGCTAATGTTGGAGGAAGTGGCGATTGCACTGGCCGCCACCTACTCCGACGCAGCGTACATAATGTCGGACTCCCAGCAGGCCTGCCGAATTACGTGCGGGGTAGGATAGCGCCGCTCGCCCGCAGAATACTATCGGCATTTGAGAGCAATTCAAATTCGCCTATGAGTAAAAAACAGATAGTATGGGTGCCCGGTCACCAGGGGGTTGAGGGAAACGAAGCCGGTCACGGGGCTGCCCAAGCGTTCCTTCCCCCGGGTTCCACTCAATTCCCCGGTTCTGCCGCTGCACTCATACCGATTCCGCTAATCTCTTACACGGATACCACAAACCATTTACGCCTCTGCGGGAAGGTACTCCCGGGACCCGCCAAGGGTCTCGACAGAACCGAGGAGTGCCACCTCAGACGGCTCCAAACTGGGTCTTTGTTAAATCCCGCCGTACTAAAACACGTGGACCCGACATTCACGGACAGGTGCAAATTCTGCGGGCAGTATGCTGACCTATACCACATGGTGTGGTCCTGCCAGTTAGATACAAATGTAGCAGTTATAAATCAGCCAACTAAGGAGGGCTGGGAGGCGGCCCTGTCCAGCTCGGACCTGGAGGCCCAGCGGGCCCTGGTCCAGAGAGCACGGGCAGCGCCGGCGGCCAATGGCGTCCCGGAATAGGCACTGCCACCCAGGTCAACGTCCATCCACAGCTTCCCTTCCCAATTCAATACAGCGCTATAATAAATGTTTTCTCCTCCTTCTCCTTTCACTGTTTCCTTTGATCTCTCAACTCTTAACTCTCCTCTATCTGCACGTGGCAGCGGTGGTGGCTCGGCGAGCCTGTCGGCAGGCCCGTGCACTTTCGTTTTCATGCTTCTCTCAGTCGCAACAAAAACAACAACGCAGTGCTTGTGTCCTAGAGAAAGATAATTAAAGCTACTTAGGACTGTCAAAATTATCTGCTGCTCCTTCAAATATTTCTGAAAATAAAGCTTGAGCTTGCACGTTTTACCGCATACAAAGCTACCACTATAGGCCTTACAGTTCGATAGGCTGTCGGACGGAACACTTGAGTGAACCTTTCGCTGCGAAGGCGCCACCAAATACTGTCCAATTTTGTTGAAAACCCTAAAAACTACTCAAATAATATCGGCAGCGTCAATATCTCCTCTAAAGTCCAGTCATGAGACAGCATTCTCGGAGAAAATGCTACCCATATCTTGGACACAATCTACCATGGTCGCATCTCAATCACTAGATTTGACTCATTTCACGGTGCGTGCCGCGCTGTTTGAACCAGCCATTCTCAGCTTCTATGCTTTGTTGTTTTAAAAAGAGTGTAGAAGAAGGACGTCGGGGACGGCGTCGAGGTCGGCGATGTAGCGGGGCGACAAAGACCAACACGATCTGCGCGATGATGATGATGATGATGATGTCCTCGGGCTGAATTGCACATACCGACGGCGGGGGATTGGCCAGGGTGCATAGCGGATACAAACGCACGCGATGGCAATGCCACAACCGCTTCTTCTTCATCGGCGTCCAGCAAAGGGGTCCATCTTCCTCACAATGCCCCCCCCCCAGAGAAAAAGGAGCCATCCTGGCGACTTAAGGGGACGAAGATACGATGGGGTCGTAGAACGGCTTAAGGCGCTGCACATGTACAGTTTCACGGCCACGGCACCGAAGATCAGAAGGTGGTGTAAGAGGCTCAACAATGTAATGGACTGGCGAAGTGCGCTCGACGACACGGTAGGGCCCATGGTACTTCGAGAGCAGTTTTGTTGAGAGGCCAAGACTGGTGGATGGAACCCATAGCCACACGAGCGAGCCGGGCTCGAAGTGTAGTGCATTCTTCTGAGTGGTGTCATGGTGATGTTTCTGGCGCCATTGAGAGTCGGTCGCGAATGATCGTGCAATCTGGCGGCATTCTTCGGCCTGCCGTGCAGCTTCGGTAACGGTGGTACATTCAGAGGCATCAGGTTTGTAGGGGAGCACTGTATCAAGGGGAGCAGATGGATGCCGCCCGTAAAGCAAAAAGAACGGAGAGAAACCCGTGCTGGATTGCGTAGCAGTGTTGTATGCATAGGTGATATAAGGCAGCACAATGTCCCAGTAGGTGTGATCGGATCCAACGTACTTCGCGAACATGTCACCGAGGGTGCGATTAAATCGTTCAGTAAGACCGTTTGTTTGCGGATGGTAAGCGGTGCAAGTGCGGTGAATGATTTTGCACTGAGCGAGCAGGGCTTGAACGACGTCAGATAAGAAAGCACGGCCTCTGTCGCTGAGCAATTCGCGAGGAGCACCGTGACGGAGAATGAAGTGCGTCAATAAGAAACCGGCCACATCACGGGCTGTTGCAGCTGGGAGCGCGGCGGTTTCGGCATATCTCGTCAAATGGTCGACCGCGACAATGACCCAGCGATTGCCAGTAGCTGTGTACGGAAGAGGGGGCCGTAGAAGTCAATGCCAATGCGGTCGAAGGGTCTAAGCGGACATATGAGAGGCTGTAACTCACCAGCCGAACGGTGAGAGGCAGGTTTGCAGCTTTGGCAAGCCAGGCACGATCGAACGTACCGAAGAACCGAGTTGTACATACCGCGCCAATAGTAGCGAAGACGAATTCGAGTGTACGTCTTGAAAACTCCGGCGTGACCGCACTGCGGATCGGCGTGGAAAGCTGTACATACTTCGGTCCGTAGATGGCGCGGGATCACGAGGAGCCATTTCCGTCCAGTTGAATTGTAGTTGCGCCGGTAAAGGAGGTGATCCCGAATCTCGTAGTGGGCAGCTTGGCGGCCAACGACGCGTGAAGGGGTAACTTGCGAATTGTTGGAGAGGTAGTCAATAAGAGAGGCGATCCATGGGTCCTTTCGTTGTTCGGCGGGCATGTCACTGACGTCGAGCGTAAACACCACGGGGTCCAAGGCAGAGAGGCTGGCAAGGTCGGCTGGAAGCGGCGAGCGAGACAAAGCGTCGGCGTCTGTATGCTTGCGACCACATCGGTAAACGACACGGATATCATATTCTTGGAGATGAAGAGCCCATCGTGCCAACCAGCCGGAGGGATCTTTGAGCGATGAAAGCCAGCAGAGGGCATGATGGTCAGTGACTACATCAAAAGGACGGCCGTAAAGGTAAGGTCGAAACTTTGTGAGTGCCCAGACAACGGCCAAGAACTCCTTTTCCGTTACTGAGTAGTTAGTTTCGGCTTTCTTGAGAGTACGGCTGGCATAAGCGACCACGTATTCGCCGAAGCCAGAGGGGCGCTGAGCAAGCACAGCGCCGAGGCCGACACCACTGGCGTCTGCGTGCACTTCGGTGGGCGCCTGGGGGTCAAAATGGCGCAGGATGGGCGGAGCTGTGAGGAGGCGGCGCAAGGTATTGTAGGCGGCGTCGCATGCTGGTGACCACAGCGGAACGTCTGAGTTATTGCCAAGGAGCTGAGTCAGCGGGGCCACAATGGAAGCAAAGTTCCGTATAAAACGCCGAAAGTATGAGCACAAGCCCAAGAAGCTCCTGAGTTGCTTAATGGTAGTAGGTTTCGGGAAGGCAGTCACAGCTCGAAGTTTGGCGGGATCAGGGCGGATACCCTCCTTGGACACCACGTGGCCTAAAATAGTCAGCTCACGAGCAGCGAAACGACACTTCAAGTTGAGCTGCAGACCGGCATTCGCAAGACATGTCAAGACCTGCTTCAGGCGAGAGAGGTGGGTCGCAAAGTCCGGCGAGAACACCACGATGTCGTCAAGGTAACACAGGCACGTCTTACACTTTAGGCCACGCAGAATAGTGTCCATCATACGCTCGAATGTAGCAGGAGCATTACACAGACCGAAAGGCATGACGGTAAATTCAAAGAGGCCATCGGGGGTGACAAATGCGGATTTAGGGCGATCTTCCGCAGCCATGGGTACCTGCCAGTAACCGGAGCGTAAATCGAGCGAAGAAAAGAGTTCAGCACCTTGTAAACAGTCCAATGCATCATCTATACGCGGTACAGGGTACACATCTTTCCGCGTGATTTATTTAGGCGATGGTAGTCAACGCAGAAGCGAATAGAACCGTCTTTCTTCCTCACCAGGACTACAGGAGAGGCCCACAGACTGCTAGAAGGCTCGATCACGCCATTCTGAAGCATAGTGTCAACTTGGTCTTCAATAACACGGCGCTCGGTGGCAGAGACACGATAGGGGCGCTGACGCAGAGGAGCATGAGAACCGGTGTCAATGTGGTGGGCGACAGTTGATGTGCGGCTCAAAGCAGGCTGATGAAAGTCGAATGAAGAACGGAACTGATGAAGCAGTGCGAGAAGTTCAGTGCGTTGAGGACCAGGAAGATTGGCGTCGATGGAGCGGAGGAAAACGTCAGGAGACAACTGGTCCGGCGCAAGAACAGGTGGTGTGAGTGCAGCCAAGTGACCAGGCTGCGAAGCGGTGGTTGCGTCAGCGGTGAGAATGGAATCAATGAGCTGTATGGTGCCGAGGCATTCGCCACGACGCAGGGAGACGGGAAAGGAGAACGGATTAGAAATCCAGAGCGCGGTGAGGCCAGCTGATATAGAAAGTACGGCATAAGGCAGGGGAAGACTTTTGCGGTTTAGAAAGATAGGCGAGGGTGTGAAAAGGACATCGGTACTGCGGGGAAAATCACAAGCGGTGGGCACAAGGACGAAAGAGCACGCAGGGAGGTCAATATCTTCGGCAACGACGACTTTCGGAGAAGGAACGTTCGGCAACGGTACGTCAAGCGCAAAAAACTCCAGTTCGGCACGAGCACAGTTGATCACCGCATTATTTCGCGTCAGAAAATCCCAGCCCAAGATAAGGTCATGAGAGCAGGAAGGCAAAACGACGAACTCTGTTGCGTACACAACTTCCTGAATGACGACTCGTGCTGTGCACACCGCTATAGGGTTGACAGGCTGGGCACTTGCCATGCAAAGTGAGAATCCTGAAATAGGTGTCGTTACTTTGCGCAGTGAACGACAAAGACTTGCAGCCATGGCAGAAACAGCAGCGCCGGTGTCGACCAGAGCCAGTACTATAACGCCACCAACAGAAACTTCAAGTAGATTCGCGGGAGATACATGAGGCCTTTGACAGTTCGCTCGTTGCGCAGTTCTCGCCCAAGGAACTGCGGCAATCAGTTTTCCTCTTGCGCAAGATTGCGACGCCGTCGCAGAGGAAACAGGGAGCGGCGACGCGGCGAGGTTGAGCGGCGAGGAGAAAAGGAGCCACGGTCATTCGCGACGGAACTTGCCGATGGATCGGCGGCTGCGTACTGATTTCGGGGCGGCTGCCAGGAAGCTGACATTCGGCGCGGTACAAAATCGTCGTGAGTGCGATTTCTTCAGTACCGGGCAACATGGCCAGCAAACCCACAGGAATAACAGATGGGACGGTTGTCACTTGTTCGCCATGGATTGCGGCGCTGCGGAGGAGGTGGAATAAAAGGCTGTGGCGCCGGAAGAAATTCCTGTACAGGTCCTGGAGGCGTAGCGTAGACCAAAGGGTAGCTAGCTGGCCGTGGTCTGGCAGCGACGGCGGCGTACGTCAGCGGTGCGACAGGAGCGGGCGTCATTGGTGAAGCGGCAGGGACGTCGGCGTATGCGAAGGGCTCAACGGCTGGTGCGGGCTGAGGCATGGGAGCTGGTGGAGCGACAGAGGGAAGGGCCTCTGCCACGCGGTCCGCAATGACCTGTCGAAGAGGCGCCAAATTTTGGGACAGCTCGCAGTTCGTCGGAAGTAAAGATATCTGGCGAGCAACTTCCTCCCGGATGAAGTCTTTGAGCTGCTGGAGCAGCGTGGAGCTCCCAGATGTAGAGGAGAGACCAGAAAGTGTTTCCACAGGCCCGGAAGGTGGTGGAGTGATGAGGCGCTGCTTGCGCAACTCATCGTAGCTCTGGCAAAGGTTGACAACTTGGGAAACAGTAGTCAAATCCCGGGACGTTAACATTTGAAAGGCGTCATGTTCGATGCGCTTCAGGATGTGCTTGATCTTGTCTTTTTCGGACATCTGTGTGTTGACGCGACTGCAGAGGTGGACCACATCTTCAATATAACTTGTGAATGTTTCGCCGAGCCGCTGTGATCGATAGTGCAGGCGTTGTTCGGCGCGGAGCTTGCGTACAGCGGGACGACCAAACAGGGTGATAAGGTTAGCCTTGAATGTGTCCCATATCGTGATATCGGCTTCGTGGTTACGATACCACAAGTTGGCAACACCGGTCAAATAAAAGATGAAATTTGTTAGCTTAGTGATGTCGTCCCACTTATTGTAGGAACTCACTCGCTCGTATGAAGCAAGCCAGTCATCGCAGTCTGTGTCGTCGGTGCCGCTAAAGAGCGCAGGGTCGCGCTGGCGTAAGGAGCCAGAGCAGACAACCGGCTGGGGCATCGGGGCGGCCGGTGGGTTTTCGTCCTCAGCCATACAAGCTCGTCTTGCCATACGTGAGGTAAGGAGATCAGGAAGCACCTCCACCAAATGTAGAAGAAGGACGTCGGGGACGGCGTCGAGGTCGGCGATAGAGCGGGGCGACGAAGACCAACACGATCTGCGCGATGGCAATCCCACAACCGCTTCTTCATCGGCGTCCAGCGAAGGGGTCCATCTTCTTCTTCACAAGAGGATCAAAAATCTCTGCCACGAGGAAGAAATTAAGAGGAAGTAAAAAAATGAGATGGCACTTACGACTCCTTTTATGTTGGTAAAGCGAAATGGTTATTGTGTCATTGGGAGCATTAGACCTCTACATCGGTTGCGCACTGAGAAATGAAACGAATACTCGCTAACGAACGCTAATTCCACAAACATTGAATCCACAGATTTCAGATAAAACACTCGGACACTCGCACCAAATACCTGTAGTGAGCTAGCCTCCAACCTGATTCAGACACACATGGCATGTACAGCGAGAAACCGGATGACAAGAGCTGCAACAGTGTACGACAAACTGTTGTCAAATTTTGAAACGAAAATTCCTTTTTGAGGAAAGAGAATACGCAGTAGCTATTCCGCATCTACGGGAACACCTGAACCACGCCATAAAGAGGTGAAATTTTGGGAAGGCATACAGTTGAAGGTGCTTATGTCATCGGTTCGAATTCCTGTGACAACCTAGTCTCCAGCTTGACTAACACGTGCAAGCTATATACAAATAGAAAATCGAACCACTCAGAATGCTGCGCGACATACGGTTACCGAAAATCTTGGTAGGAAGGTAGTCGGGAAGGGAAGGGAAGGGAAAACTTTATTTACACTAATGGTTTTTCCTGCGGTTTGGGAACACCTTCAGACACGTCTTGGTTCTACCCCCAGGAGCCTTCTCTGTCGAAGTCGTCCGCCTCTAATCAGTGGTCGGTTGCCCTCAGTCCAGGGCTCCGCTGGCCACTGCCGCCCGTTGAGCTCGCTGTACCAGACCTTGTTGGTCTTCGCAGCGGTCGCTGGACAGCAGAGTCTCCCACTGCTCCGCACTCGGGTTTTGTATTTTGGGGACCACGTCTATGTTTTGGCAGGCCCATGTGATGTAGTATAGTGTAGGTTTTTCGTCGCACCAGGGACATTTGTTCGTGTATATCGTAGGGTGCATTTTGTTTAGTATATGTAGGTTTGGGAAAGAGCCTGTTTGTAATTGTCTCCAAGTGACAGCTTCCTCTCTGCTGAGAGATTTGTGCGGTGGGGGATATCGCATTCTTCTGCCTCTATAGTTTTGTAGTATGGCCGAGTATTCCCTGGGTGCTGGCGCGAGTTCCGCGGTCTCGTCGGAAGCTCGGAAAGTAATGTATCCTCGAGCTATCCTGTCGGCCTCCCGGTTCCCTGCCACCCCCGTGTGCCCCGGTACCCACACAATTTTGTGTCGGATCTTGTCGTTTTGTTCTTCCCGGTTTTTAATTCTGTCACTCGCTGCGAGGAGTATACGGAGCGCGTGACGACCTATCCTGCCATTCATGTAATTTCGGCAGGCTGTTTGAGAGTCCGTAAGTATTGTTAGTGACCGCCCGGTTCTATAGCCCTCCGCCAACGCTAGAGCAACGGCTACTTCCTCGGACTCTGCAGCTGTGCAGCCTCGGAGAGACGCGCTGGTCATTTCGCGTAAAGACGAATCGACCACCGCCGCTACAGCGATTTTGGTATCTCCTCCTCTCCAAGACGCGTCTGTATACACGGTCGTGGCTTGAGGAGCGTATGTTTTCTCGATGAATTCGGCCCTCGCTTCTCTTCTGCCTGGATGGAGGTTGGGATCCATGTTTTTTGGTATTGGCGCTACCTTGAGGGTCTTGCGAAGCTCGTCGGGGATCGTTGCCGTCCTCGACATTTCTCGCATCTGCTCGCGGTATCCGAGCCTCTGCAGTAGCGCTCTTCCTGTCGTTGTTTGCAACAACCTGAGTTTTTGCGACTCAAGCTGCGCCTCTCGTAGCTCCTCAAAGGTGTTGTGTAATCCCAGGGCCATGAGTTTTTCTGTAGACGTGTTGCGTGGTAGTCGGAGCGCTGTCTTATACGCTTTGCGTAGCAGGGCATCCGCTTGTTGTATTTCATTTTTGTTGAGGCACTGGTAGGGTAGGCTGTACGTGATTCGACTAACTACTAGGCTTCTGACTAGTTTTAGTGTGTCTTCTTCACGCATGCCATGTCGCCTGTTGGTGATGCGGGTGATCATGCGTGCGACTTGTAGCGTTGTTGCTTTCAGTAGGGTAAAAGTGTGAGTACTGCGCTGGTTGGATTGAACCCACATGCCCAAAATTCTTATTGTTGTCTTTTCGGGTATGGGCGTCCCTTCTATGTAGACGTTGAGTTTTAGGTCCTCGTTGGTTGGGACGGTCCGGTTTTGCTTGCCTCTCCAGACTCTCAACAGTTCCGATTTCTCGGTCGAGCATGAGAGTACTCTTTCTGCGAGGTATTGCTCTACACAAGAGGCCGCTTGCTGTAGCCTTTCTTCCTTCTCTCCGAGACAGCCCGTGTTTGTCCAGACTGTTATATCGTCAGCATACATTGCATGCCGGATGCCTTCGATGTTCTCTAGTTTTCGAGCTCGGCCTATCATAGCGATGTTGAAGAGTAGGGGTGAGATAACTGACCCTTGGGGTGTTCCTTTGTTTGGAGTGCGAATTTTTTCCGATCGAAGGTCTCCTATGCCGATGGTGGCAGTTCTATCGGACAGGAAGGCTTTGACGAAGCCGTGGATTCTGCGTCCGCAATCCAGGTTGTCTAGGCCCGTAAGGATCGCTTCGTGGCTGACGTTATCGAATGCCCCCTTGATGTCCAGGGCCATTATGACATTTTCTCCCGTCCGAGGTACGTTTCGCAGGACATCTTCTTGTATTTGGAGGAGAACGTCCTGCGTCGAGAGCTTCGCTCTGAAGCCGAACATGGTATGTGGTACACAGTCGTTGTCTTCCATATAATTTTGCAGTCTGAAAGTCACAACCCGTTCGTAAAGCTTGCCAAGACACGACGTGAGTGATATAGGTCTGAGGTTTTCAATTTGTAGCTTTTTACCAGGTTTAGGTATCATTATTACTTCGGCGTGTTTCCAATCTTCGGGAACCGTCTCCGCCTCCCAATGTTTGTTAAGAAAGGTGACGAGCTCTTGTATGAGGTCGTCGCTCAGGTTGCGGATTAGGGCGTTGTCGATTCTGTCCGCTCCGGCTGCCGTGTTTCTGGTGGTGTTTCTTATGGCCGCGTAAACCTCTTCCACAGTTATGGGGCGGTCGAGCTTCTCGTTTTCGGCTCCTCGATACGTTCCTTGTTATCGCGGGGGGTTGTGATCGCCGAAACAACATTTTTCTCGTGCCTTCTCCAGTAGGGCGATGTCTGATCCCTCGAAGGAGTGGATGAACCGGTGGATGGCTTTATTGTTTTCTGATTTTATTTTGGTCGGATCGATTAGTGCTCTTAAGAGATTCCAGGTTCTGGCCGTGCCTAGAGTTCCCCTAAGTGAGTCGCTGAGTTGGTCCCAATTTTGTTTCGCGAGTTGCGTCGCGTATTCTTCCGCCTTTGCGGTAATTTCTGCTATCTTTAGTTTTAGTTTCCTGTTGTGTTTTTGCTTCCGCCATCTTTTGGTGAGACTGCGTCTCGCTTCCCATAGTCTGAGGAGGTGGGCGTCTACTTCAGGCGTTGCTGTCGTTCTCCTTAGACTTTTTGTGCATCGTTGTCGCGTTTCTCTCAGCATGCCGCTCCATTCCTCCAATGATTGGATACCGCCTTCAGATTTGTTGCAAGCCCCGCGAAACGCGTTCCAGTCAGTGATTTTCGCCTGTCCAATCTGGCGTCTTATGGTGTCGGATGCTATTCGTGTCCGGAGGATAAAGTGATCGCTGCCTAGATTTTCCATCATGTTTTCCCACTGTGACTCCCTGCTGTTCCTTACGAAGGTGAGGTCCGGGCATGTGTCCGTGCTCACGCTATTTCCGATTCCCGTGGGGGTCGCAGGATCTGTGATTAGACTGCAGCCAAAGTATTCCGCTACTTCCACTAATGTTCTTCCCTTGATATCTTGTTTCTGGTATCCCCAACTCCTGTCCATGGCGTTGAAATCTCGTACGATGATGAGTGCATTTTCTTTGGCCAGCTTGTGCGCTCCATAAAACAGTTCGAAGAGTTTGGCTTTTCTTTGTCTCGGCGGGCTGTACACGTTCAGTAAGAACGTGCTGCGTCCCTTTCGCTTTTTCGGAATAAGTTCAACAAGCGCGTGTTCAACGTCGGTGTCGGCGATGGTATCGTGCCTGATGGCGGTAATGGTTTTGCTGACTAGGACGGCCGCTTTACCTTCCTTTTGACTCTCGTAAACCTCGTACCCTTGTAAGGTCGGCTTGATTCCGGTCTCTTGGAGCGCAATTACATCAGGAGGTGTGAGTTGTGTGTTTACATATATTGTTTTAAGAGGGCCTGCTTTTTGCGGTAGCCTCTGCAGTTCCATTGCCAAATATCTAAGTATTCTTGTTCTTGCCGATACGTATTGATCATGTTTACGCGTTACTGCTGTTGCCTTGTTCGCTTGCGAAAGCTGTTAGCGCTGGACGGTTGTACGCCCTTTCCCTAATGTTTTCGGTATGTTTTTGCTTTCTAAAAGCGCTTCTGATCTCTGAGATTTGCCCTTGGAATTGTACTTGCATCTGTTGAATTTGCGATTGGATTTGCTGCATCATATCCTGCATCATCTGCTGCATCATCTGTTGCATTCGTGTTTCAAGGTCTCCTTCGTTCGATGCCTGTGGTTGTCGTTTTGGAAGGGCTCTAGTCGTGTCGAGTTCCCGCTGTTGTTCCTTTAGTGTTTTTGTGAGTTCCTCAACTTTGCGTTCGAGCTCGTTTTGTTTGATTCGAGCCAGTTCTAGCTCGCGTCTGAGCGCATCGCTGTTCGCGTCCTTCGGTTCTGTGACACGACTGTCTTTGTTGTTTGTGTTGTTTATGTCACTACCCTTTCCTACCGAGTGCGAAGCAGTGGTAGAAGCCCAGCTCACCTTGCCGCCGCTTGTCTGGGAAAGCTTCTTCTTTTTCTTTTTCTCTTGCTTCTCCCCCTCCTGTGGGCCGGCTGGTGGTAGAGGCGGGAAGGAGTTGGACCTCGATCGGCTCCTCGATGTCTCTCCCTCTGAGCTGAGCCATCGCTTGGGTGGTCGCCCGCGTTGGTCGCTCCGTCCTCTGCCTCCTGTGGGTTTTGGTCTTGCTTTTTTCAATCTCTCTCGGCACTCCTTGGATCCGGTCCGGTGTGCCTCGCCACAGATTATGCACTTGGGCGCGCACTCGTGGTCGTCGGGCGGGTTTGAAACTCCGCACAGTCCGCACACAATAATGTTCGGTGTGGGGCAGACGTCGGAGCGGTGTCCTTGCTGGAAGCAGACGTAACACACTTGCCTAGTGGGGCGGTACTGGTAGCATGGTACTTCTCCTCCGTAATATATGACGAATTTCGGCAAGACGGGGCCGTCGAACGTGAGCACTGCCGTCTTGGATTTTCCAAGCATCCTTGCCTGAAGTATGGTCACTCCTTGAGTTCTGACTCGTAAGTGTGCTTTGAGTTCTTCAGGAGGGGTACCTGGGTCTACACC
The DNA here is from genome assembly GCF_055824585.1 of Amblyomma mixtum. NCBI lineage: Eukaryota > Metazoa > Arthropoda > Arachnida > Ixodida > Ixodidae > Amblyomma > Amblyomma mixtum. The sequence goes on from NC_143019.1 coordinate 132,263,856, forward strand.
GTGGATCACGCCGCGCAGGACGTCTTCCGGTGCTGCCACGTAAGCGTTAACATCATAAGTCTTTCCGTCAAATTTGAGACGGGTAATGTGCCGCACTAGCTGTGCCGTTTGCTCGTGCGGGGTGCTAACGATAATGATATTGGATCCGGTGCGAAGCCTTACAAGTAGGTCCTCGTCCTTGCATTGCTGGCCGCACGCCATGACAATGGCGCGCGCTACTTGGTGGGTGGTGAGGGACTTCACCATGAGTCCTTTCTTAGGTCGAATAATGATCTTGTAGTCGCTTCTGGGGAGTGGCGGCATTCTTCGCCTAGGCCTGCTCTTTTCCCTTGTTCCATTGTTGTTGCAGCCGGTCGCATCACCCGGTAATTTTCCATCCTGAGGTTTGGCGGCCGGGCCCGTTCCCGTGCCTTTGCGTTCTTTTCGCCTTTGAAGTTTTCTCTGGCGCCTGGATTGTGCAAGCTCCCAGCTGGCATCGTTGTTGTACCCGGCTGGCTTCGACGAGGAGTCGGACGGGATCTCGTCCTCACTTCCGAAGTCGGCGTCTCCGAAGTCGTCTTCATCCATCTCTTGTAATTCGTTGAGAAGGACGTTTGGTGATTGTAGTGGCACATCGTTGTCTTGGCTGGGCCCCGCCATTTGGTCTGTCGTTGAAACGGCGTCGATGCTAGGCGTCGGCGTCGTCGACAAGGTTAGCGTCCCATGCTCTCACGATGTCGAGTTGGGTGGCCCGTTAGGGTTAGCGGGCCGGCGCCCGCTGTATAACTTTCAAGTCCGGTAGAAAGCCGAAAACTGGTCCTAGCGCTTGAAATTTCTATCCTGGGGATCCAGCACTTGATATCTTTCCGTTCCGAAGAAAATCCGGTGGCGAGAATGATTCGGTCCGGTCGAAATTGGTCAAAATGTGCGGAACCGATGCGACGCGCGTCCGCTTGCTTGAACCGCCATGTAGCGTTCAGGTAGTCGGGAAAACTGGTGCCAAATTGAGGTCAGCCAGGAGGGCATATGTAGAAGTACTAACTAGTAAATGATCGTCTGAAATGTGGGTGCTTGGCTTGCTGTGTGCGCCCTACGGCCGCCTGATGACGTAACCCTATTTTTCTTCTGATGGCTGAGATTTTCTGTACCATCTGGGAGTAGCACCGTACAGAATTAAATTTTTGGAGTGAATAATTGCCCTCCAAGGAACTCTGCATACACATTATTATTCCCAAAGACTTGTTATACACCAGCCAGAATGCTGCAGCATACATAGGTCTCTTTCAGCGCAAGAGGAAAGGAACCACAAGCGAGTACTTGAGTAACAATTTTTTTCTATTTCACAGCGGAGGTTAAATGACGTAAGTGAACTATTAGCAGTTTTACAGGTCAGTTTATCTCATGGCAGTAATGGCAGCTTCATGGCAGCACTAGAAAATACATTGGGTCATCCGCGCAAGTCCGTTCACAGGAGCAATTCAAATGTTACTCGCAGCGCGTCTTCGTGTACGCAACCGTCACGCGTGAGGTCGCTAAGGCTTAGCGACGGCTGTGCGTAAAAAAAAATACTCATTAGACAATTTTATGGGCCTTTTTGTGTACTCAGATGAACGCCGCGGCTTCGCTTCGAGCTGGCGTTTTTCTCCCTTCTCTGGGTGCGGGACTTACTCTGTCTTACTCTGTTCGAGTGGCCACTGAAAAGCGTCGTCCATGTTACCCTTGTGTACTTGCAGCCCGATGTGCAGCGTGACAGATTCACCTTTCTTGCTGAAATGAACTCCCGGTGACACCCAGTAGACACGCAGGCAGACCTGCTTGCTTTTGTGACAACCCCATACCCTCGTTGAAGATTTGCGGGGTCGCAGCGTAGCACCAGAGCAAGATGACCAGCGTGGCAGGCTTCTAGTTCCGAACTGCCCGTGCTGGGCGTGCGCTCCGAGCACGCGCTGTCCATCTTTATTTTCCTCTGTCTCGGGAACGCCGATCTCAGCGCCTGCGCTTTATAGCGTCGCCGGGCACTATAGGGCCCCCCGCCTAGACGGAACGTCGAAATGTACGCGCCGACCAGGCAGAGAACGAGTGGCCACGGCGGCAAGCAGGTCTGCAGGTGGGCCGGCAACATCTGAAGGGAGCTCCTGGGGACGTGTCTTGAGGTACACGGGTTTGAGTCAAGAGAGACGACCTCTTCACGACCATCGAGGTGGATTGTCGCTGACTTTGTCGTCCCGTTGAGGAAGCGGTACGGGCTGTCGTATGAGGTCACCACTGTTGAAGATTTTCGGGGTCGCAGCGGAGCACCAGAGCAAGATGACCAGCGTGGCAGGCTTCTAGTTCCGAACAGCCCGTGCCGCGCGTGCGCTCCGAGCACGCGCTGTCCATCTTTATTTTCCTCTGTCTCGGGAACGCCGATATCAGTGCCTGCGCTTTATAGCGTCGCCGGGCGCTATACCTTTATTATTTGCTCTTGCAGTGATTTCACACCACTTACGAAAATCTGGCACAGTTCTATTTCTAACCTATTGTGCTCAGTCACAGCATTGATTATTTGCAATGTTGTCTTGCTGTTTTCTTTAGCCTCAGCTCTAGCTGCATCGAGTGCAGACGCAAGTCGTGTCGGTTTATCACCGCTCTGACTCGTTGCATTGAATATTTCACCATTTAGAGTTTCTTCTAGTTTCTTCTAGCCTACTAGGCAGAGCGTCGAAATCAACACTTTGAGCGATCACTGATCCTTTTACTTGCTCATTAGAAGCAGTTATTTTGCGAACACTTTCTACTAAAGTGTTGTGGTTTTGTAGGGCCGCTTTGGATAGTTTTTGTTTAACTGCTTCCTTAAAATAGTTGAGACCGTGCGCGATTTCGTCTAGTCGGGCACTTTGTACGCTGCTGTCAGCAAGTAACCGCTCCAAAATGTATTCAAATAACCGACTTGCTCCTCTAACACTCGTCTGAAAGATGTCATAATTACTGGGTCGTCACGGCACACAGCCCCCGCTCGCATTCTGGTGCAAGAAGCGTTGCGAGACTTGCGCAGTTCAACATCAGGTGTGCGCACACGTCGCTGCAAAGCACCGAGGCCGAGCATTTGGGGCATCGAGCAGAGTGATGCCGGAATTCTCGCTGGAAATGGTGAAACATTTTCGAGGCAACCGTTATAACAGTACAGCCGTTTTCTTCATTCCAGCACTTTACCTGCAATAAAAAAGAGGTATCAGCACAGAATACACCGCTTATATTAGTAAAGACAGATGAAAACATGGCAATAAGCGAACGACCTGCCTTCAGGAAATAATATATCGGTCATTCGAGACGACCGCTCAGGCATAAAACGTTTTTTTGTAGTAAATTATATTGTTTTACAAATGATATTGTTATGAAGCCCGAAGTCTATGTCGGCACAAGGACAACCGCAGCACAGGATACAGAGCACAGTGAGCCCCGAGCGCAAAACGCGCACTCCGGACACCTCTACGTTAGTTAGTTATATGGGGTTTTATGGCGCATAAGCAACTAAGGCTATCATGCGCCAAACACAAGGTTAGATGATGTTTTGTCAAGTGTACAGAGGTTACATTATAATAGATTTAAAACATTGGCTTTCTTTGAAACTTGCAAACAAGTGAAAACTCGACAAGTGTTTGTTCGCCTAAAAGCAATGCGGGATGAAATGGAATGTGTTCATTGTAAAATACCGTAAAATTTTTTTTCTAAGTTCTTCGAGTTGCGAACAAGAAATTAGTGGATATTGTTGAAAAGGATGTAGAGGTGAGGCTGTTTGCCGATGATTGTATAATTTTTAAAGAGGTAGTAAGTGATTCTGACCACTTGTCAGTTCAAAAAACTGTGCTAGCAATTGCAGACTGGTGTGAGCGCTGGGGCATGGATATTAACCCGAACAAAACCGTATTATTAAGAATCACAAGAAAAAAGCACCCAGATTTCACAGTTATATACTTCACAATCATCCCATTTTAGAAGTAGAAAAATATAAGTACCTCGGAGTAACCCTCACGAACAAACTTACTTGGTCCACTCATATAGCTGACATCTGCTCATCAGCAGTAAAGAAGTTATGGTTTATTAAAAGAAAACTCAGAAACTCTCCCGTGAGTACCAGAATCACTGCATACAAGGCTTGTGTTAGGTCCCGACTTGAATATGCGGCAGCAGTGTGGGACCCGCATAACAAGAAAGACGTTGCTCAACTGGAGCGTGTTCAGCGAAAAGCAGTTCGTTTTATTTATGGGAAATATAGAAGGATAGACTCTCCAACTGCATTAATTCGAAAGAGTAATTTACAGTTCTTGGCAATAAGAAGAAAAGTTACCCGTCTAGTACTGCTTCATAATTACATGTCTGGAAATTTGAAGGCAGATCTTCCTGATTGTGTGAAGCTGGCGAGCACTAGGAGAACACGTCATGTACATGAGCAGTCATTAGCACCAATTTTTGCACGAACTAGTGGGTTTAAGAACAGTTTTTTTCCGAACACTGTCGCGGAGTGGAATGGCCTTCCTTCGGGTCTATGTAAGTGAAGAAATTTTGAGAAGGAGCTCAAGAACTTATTGTATGGCTCCTAGTATCTTGTTTGATGACTCTGGATTTGTGTCCTGTTTACTGACTCGCGGTGTTGTAGCTGATGCTCTTTTAGAAATTTTTTTAGTTGTATGCCCCTCCTGCTTGGGCCAACTCTGGCTTGCAGTATACTGAAATAAATAAAATGTGATTTACTGTGAGCTCCTCACCACACATTTCACACAGAGTTTTGTCTTTTTTCGTTAATAAGAAGTTATGGGTGATGTGTGTGTGACCTATGCGTAAACGACATGAAATTACTTCGATAAAACGCTCTTTATGGCGGCATGATTTCCATTCTTTTTAAATGGGCTTTATGGTATGCAGCTTGTTGTGTCCTTCATTTTCCCAAGAAGCTTGCCACTTGGCTCTCAGTCTGCTATGCACTAACTTCACGTAATCCCTAGGAGGCAAATTCGCATGTTTTATTTCCATGGCTCTGGCTTGTGCAGCACACATGTCGGCTCTCTCATTATCCCTAATGCCAACGTGACTGGGAACCCAGCATAATTTTATAACATGTTTTTGTGTTGTGATCTTTACTATGTTGTGTATCATGCTTCCAATCATTGGCTCCGTCGCATTTTTAGAGTTTAATGCTGTAAGGACGCTCAGTGAATCTGTATAAATGATGCTGTTTTTGATGTTATCATTTGTTACTTTCTGTACCGCAACACTAATAGCATAACACTCCGCGGTGAAAACTGTAGCACATGAGGGAAGTCGTACTGCATGTTCATTTTTTCCTCGTATTACTGCGCTTCCTACATGAGCATGAGTTTTTGACCCGTCAGTATAAAATGAAGTGTAATTTCTGTGTTTTTCTTGTAGTGCTAGATATTCTTGTATTATATGGTCGTGTGGTGTACAGGTTTTCCTGAGGCGTGTTAGTGTGACGTCACACACTGTGGGGAGGGTGTACCACGGTGGTAACGCTTCGTGTCTTGGGGCAATATTTTTAATTTCGTTTAGTATGTTCAGGGCTTGGCATTTTTCTTCGAAGCGCAAGAGCAACGGCTTAACTGCGTGAGGCTTGTTGTTAAAGATTATTCGGGATGGGCATTTCGTGACAATTGGATAACAGAGATATTTGGGCTGAGAAAAGATTTTGAGGATGTATGTACAAGTCCGTGCAGTTCTTCGATCTTCTAAGGAAGGTTCATTCGTTTCCACATACAGACTTGCTATTGGTGAAGTTCTGTAAGCACCGGAAGACAACCTTAAACCAAGATTGTGGATACTATCCAGTCGTTTTATGTAGGACGGTCTCGCTGAGCCATATACTATGGACCCATAGTCTAACTTAGAGTGAACCAGAGAACGATATATATGTAACAGGCATGCCCTATCAGACCCCCAGCGTTTTCTTGAGAGTAGTTTCAGTACATTGAGGGCCTGAGAACCTTTTTTCTTTAAGCGGTTTATATGTGGCAAGAATGTGAGCTTTTTATCGAAAGTTATCCCTAGAAATTTATGCTCTTGTTTGACAGGTAATTGGATTTGGTTTAGATATAGTGTGGGGTCGGCCTGTAGGCCTCGTCTCAAAGAGAACAGAACCGCTACTGTTTTCTGAGGGGAAAATCTAAATCCGTTTCTATCTGCCCAGGTAGCCAGTTTATTTATTGTTATTTGTATCTGTCGTTCACAGGTAAGGATGCTGGATGACGTGCATGCTATTTGGAGGTCGTCTACGTAAACTGAGTACATTATGGATGTCGGGATTACTTTTCCTATGGAGTTCATTTTGATGATGAATAAGGTTGTGCTGAGGATGCACCCCTGGGGTACGCCAGTTTCTTGAATAAAAGTGTTGGAGAAGGTTGCACCTAGGCGGACTCTGAATGTACGGTTGCTTAGGAAGTCGCTCAAACAGCTCAGCATCCTCCCGCGGATACCTAGGTCCGCTAGGCCGCGGAGGATACCCAACCTCCACGTGGTATCGTAAGACTTCTCCATGTCGAAGAAGACCCCGATACAGTGTTGGTTGTGGATGAACGCTTCCCAAACTGTGTTCTCAAAGCGAACGAGGTGATCGGATGTGGAACATGTCTTTTTAAAACCGCACCGGTGTATATCTAAAAGTTGCTGGGACTGAAGTATGAAGGTTAGTCTGATGTTTACTATGCTTTCGAATGATTTTGCTATACAGCTAGTGAGTGCTATTGGCCTTTAGTTGGTGGGACTAGTTGGTGGTTTGCCAGGTTTTAGGAAGGGTACTATGATTGCTTCTTTCCATACTTGGGGGATATCTCCACTCATCCATATTTTATTGAAAATTTTTAGCAGAGCCTCTATGGCAGTCTCAGAGAGGTGAGCAAGCCTGGTGCTGTCATTTTACCGGATGTTACTACTGCGTTTAGTTCCTGCATCTTAATAAGCTGATTGTAGTCTTCATGTATGCATGTTCCAAAGGGCAGGCTTTGTTTTTCTACTATTGTTTTGTGCTTTTGAAATGTGTGTGTGTAGTTGGATGAGCTTGAAACTGTGGAAAAATGCTCACCCATTATGTTGGCCTGCTCTTCTAATATTGTTTGTGTCCTGGTGTTGTTAGCATTGGAAATGTGAATGGGGTAAAATTTCCAGTGAATTTCCGCACCTGCTCCCACATTTTCTTTGATGATATTGAGCTGTTTATGGAGGATATGTACTGTTGCCATGATGACCTTTCTGCGTTGCGTCTAATGTATCGTGCTTTGGCTCTAGCCCTTTTGAAGATGAGAAAGTTTCGTGCAGAGGGATATCTGCGAAGGTTGCCCCAAGCCTTGTTTTCCTCCTTTTTAGCCAATGAGCATTCAGTTGACCACCAAACTTTATGTGTTTTTCGTGCAATTTCAGACTTTTGTGGGATGGCTTCTATTGCTGCAGATATTAAGCATGTGACAAATTTTTCATTTATTTCTTCTATAGTAAGGGTTTCGGCATATTCTTTTTCTAATGTGGCCTTCGTTCTGAAAAGTGCCCAGTCGGCGAGGTGAATTTTTCATCGCCGTGGCTTCGTAGAGAGGATGACTGTGGTTGATGTTAGCTTTAAAACCGTAGGTAAGTGATCACTTCCCCGAGGGTCGTCTAAAACATCCCAAATAAAATCATTAAAAACCGATGGAGATGCAAATGCTTAATCGAGGCAGGTCATTTTTCCAGAGCTGGGGCAACAGTACGTGGCTTTTCCTGTATTCATTAAACATATGTTATGCGAAAGAATAAAATCCTCGATGAGCTGACCCCTGGAATCAGTATGCTCACTTCCCCAGAATGAGGAGTGTGCGTTAAAATCCCCAATTATCACATATGGCTCAGGCAACTGCTCTTGAAGTTCTTCTAGGTCACGCATGGCAATTGTGTTGTGTGGTGGTATGTACACAGAGCATATTGTTATCGTTTTATGGCTAATGATGTTTACTGCGACCGCTTATAAGTTTTTCTTTAATGATATCTCTCTTGCAGGGACATCGCTTTGCGTTATGATAGCGACGCCTCCTGAGAGTCGGCTAGCTTGTACTCGGTCTTTCCGGAAAATATTATATATTTTTAAGATGTTTGTGTGCTGTGGCCCAAGGTTCGTTTCTTGCAGGCACACAGCTGTAGGTGCCATTGTTTTGAGCATATCGGTTATGTTTGTGTAGTTTCTGTGTAGACCTCTACAGTTCCATTGTATTATATACGCCATTGTGATAAGCTGGGGATTGGGGAAAGTTATTTATTCTCAGGATCAGTGATTCGCGGTTTCCCTTTCTTCTCTAGGGAGTCTCGCCGCCGCTGCAGCGGTGGCGAGCCAGGAGTTGAATCCATCGCCACTTTCGTGGCGCTGGATTTCCGCGGAGACGACGCGGGTGCGTGTGTTTTAGATTTCGGCGGACTTTCGCTGACATCCATTTCCTCCACGGTGGACGTGGAGGATGCTTCTTGGTTGCGATGGCCCGTGGCCTTCGCATTCGTCTTTTTTGTTGGCACCGCTGAACCAGTCCCTGCTCCAGCGGCAGTCTCTTGGGCCAGCAGTTGCCTTCTTAGAGGTTTGGGGCGACAGGTCCAGTTCAGCAGAGCTGTTCTGGGTGTCTGTCGCCGAGGATGCCGCTGCTGAAAGTGGGGCTTGAGGGCCTCCGGCGAGGATCACGTGGTCTTCCCGCGAAATTTTCAGCCCTGTGGACTGTGTCACCGACTTCTGTGGTGGGGACTTGGTTGTCGACCCCAGATCCTTCGGATCGACCTGTGTGCCGACAGAAACTGAAGGCGGCGACGGTCCCCGCGTCACCGCTTCAGAGTATGTTCCTTTCTGTTGGAAGGAGACGCGTTTTTTTGCTTCAAGGTAGGACAGGTTTTCTGTGGTCTTCAAAGTTATGATTTGTTTTTCTGTTTTTCAGACTGGGCACGACCTGTAGTACGCGCCATGTGCGCCATTGCAGTTGATGCATTTTGGTGTGCGTTCGCATCTTTCCTCTGTATGTGCGTCTTCTGCGCATGTGACACAAGTTGGTTTACCGCGACGAGCCAACATGCTGTGTCCAAAGCGCTGGCACTTGAAACATCGTTTCGGGTTCGGTATGTATGGGCGGACTCTACCATGGAGGTATGCGGCGTGGATGGAGTCAGGCAGAGTTGTGGTATTGAAGGTTAAGACAATGTGTTTTGTCTTGATTTCAAGATTGTTTCTCCTGATGGTTATTCGTCTGGCTGCTATAACTCCTTGTTCAGATAGTTCTTCTTCCATTTCCGCATCAATACTATGTAGGAGTTCATATTCAGATATGACGCCCTTTGAGTGGTTCAGGGTGCGGTGCGGGGTTACCTGTACACTTGTTTCTCCAAGATTCTGTAACGACATCAGTTTGGTGCTCTCTTCTTTTGTGTTAATTTCTACAAGGAGATCTCCGTTTCGCTGTTTTTTTGCTTTGTAGTCTTTGCCTACACACCTTTTTAGGGTGTTGGCGATCACAAATGCAGACAAGTTTGCTACAGGTTCATCTGTATTTGAGTGAACGATGAAAAACTTTGGAAACGTTTCTGGTTTCAGTTACATCAATTTTTTCGCATCGGTGCGACCCCTTTTTGGGGCCGATCAGATTTTTTTGCAAATTTTTCCATACGGCATGTACTGGCTAAGGGTTCCTCATACTTTGTCGCCTCCGATTCACCCTTATACACAGAGGAAGGTCCCGGGACTCCCCGCCTGGTAGACAGACGAGGAGCCCATCGGCCGAGGATTGACCACTTCCTCGACCGCCACCGTTCAAGGTTTCTTCCCTCCAGGTTGACACCCAACTGCGCGGGAACGCGGACGTGCTCTGCATGGGCTCCGTGAATAGTCAGTGTTCTTGACCGGAAAACACCAGTTTAATGCAAAGTGTTTATTGGATGTGTTCCGTGAAGTTACGAGGACCATCTGGACACTAATTTTATCTCTGTGAGTAGAATATGTTTCCACTTACGGGACATTGAAATCTTGAGGCGGCGAGAGCCACGCTACACCTAACGCCGACGTAGCGTCGGACGTGGCCGAAGCAGGAGACGCATGGGCTTCGCTGGCCCTACCGGGGCCGAGGAGCCTCGACGGCGGCATGGCATCAGCATCGACTGCGGCACACATTATGGCCCCGGTTATTGAAAATAACCCGGGTACGGACCAGCCCTAAGCCATGGAGCTTGCAAGCACCAACAACGCAGAAGCTACGAGGGGACCGCAAGAACAACCAAGAGTCTACCCAGTCAACGAGACCCCGTGGCTAGTGATGAAGGAATTAGTGGAGCGCAGAGCCCAGAAGGATAGGAAAGCTACCGGTCAGGCAAGTACACCTTCGGAGGCAAACAAGACTCCAGTGAGAACGAGCGAGCCACAGCAGCAGACACCTGGGACGCCGGGACCGAACGCCATGGTCCCGAACGCGCCACCGGCGTCCGCTGCAAACAACCAACTGAAGACACTCCCTGGTAACAGGCGAGATTTCGTACAGCTCCCGAAAGGAGGATACAGAATCGTATTCCGACCGAAGAGCCACAACCTAAGAGTCGGGGATTTCAAGCCCAGCGATTACATACAAGCCCTGGTGAAGGAATGCAATCTGGTATACATCGGCGACATGCTTGTCGCGGTGAAAGCCATCTCAAACATAATAATAGTCCGGACGCCAGATGGCGCGAAGGCAGAAGCTCTACAAAAGGCGAGGAAGTTGTGCCTCGGAGACAAAGAATTCGAGTTCAATGCCTACTGCTCCACGGCGGAGGGAACTGTCCGGGGTGTGGTGCATGGAGTGATGGCCGGCACCAAGCAAGAAATCCTAATGAACCACATCCAAGTAGCAACGCCGGGAATTCGTGCAGTCTACGCAAGAATGCTCGGGAAGTCAGAGTCAGCGCTCATCGCGTTCGACGGACCGAGGTTGCCCAAGACAGTCGCAGTGATGGGAGGACTGTACAGAGCTTACCCTTACCAGCCTACGAAGCAGGTGTGCTTCAGATGCCACCTGCAGGGGCACCGATCAGACGTCTGCCCGGAACCAGAACCCATTCCGCAGTGTCCTAGATGCAAACGTGCCAACGTCGACGGACATGAGTGTGGGGAGCCCAGGTGTGAGTGGTGCGGCGAAGCTCACGCCACGGGCGATATAGGATGTAAGAAACGTCTCAAGCGGAAAGGCCAGCAGAACCGGCAAGGCAAGAAAAAAGAAAGCAGTTACCACGGTGGCCACAGGCCGCGGTGGTTCGACAGCGAGGAAGCCGAAACGAAAGGAAAGAACGGATCTTCGAGATCTGCGTCTCGGAAGAGGTGCGGCGGCAGCAGAAGCCGAACGCCGTTTTTCAAAGAGGGAGACTTTCCGGGGCTAGCAGACGCGAGAACCACCGACCACGGTGGCGACAACGCCTGGGTTCGAGGGAACGCTCATGGCGCTTCCGCATCTAAACAGAAGACCAAGCAGTCCAAGAAGGTGAGTCAGTCTAGGAGCGAGTCTCCAGTCTATCCCACTGCTCTAGACTATTCGATACAGGCTAGATTCGAAGCTCTAGAAAAAACAAACAGGGAACTTAGAGAGGAAAATGAACGACTGAAAAGGAGGCTCTCGTTTATAGAACAGCGACAACAAAGAGAAGAAAATGATACAAACCGAGGAAAAGTACACGGAGTACAATCGCCCACGACGAAAACAAGCACGCAGGGGCCAGCAGCCGTACAACCGCAAGTAAGGGAAGAAATAGATGCTACTATACCACTACACCAAATACAGGAGCAACAGAAAACAGTCTTGACGACGCTGGAACAAATCATGAGCAGACTGAACGCGACCGATCAGAGATTGGCAGAACTGTTCAGGAGACAAAACAAGAGAGGACCGGGACAGGTCGACCTAAACGAAAGCGCGAAGATCTTCGCGGCGCAGCAGTAGTGTCACATCATGGCTAACGCAGAACAAAAATTTACAATATGGCAATGGAACTGTAGAAGATTTCGAAAAAAAAAACCGATTTCAACATACATGTAATGCAGCATAAACACCCTCCCACTGTAATACCGCTGCAAGAAACTAACACTTCGCCGAAGATAGTCGCCTACGACACCATAGTAGATGAAAGATTTAAATAAGTGGCCATTTTATGTCAGAAGGGGGTCACTACGCACAAGCACACGACACCAGAAGAAGATATAGAACACCTTTTAATAGAGGTAATACCTAAGAAGCGCGGGGAGAAGAGCCTATTCGTACTTAACATATATTCACCACCGCGCAAGAAGAGGCATGACTTCAGAGAAATCATTAGAGCGGTGATCGGCCTGGTAAAACAAAACTACCTTGTGATTGTAGGAGATTTCAATGCTCCGCACAAAGAGTGGGGCTACTAGATCAATACAAAGAAAGGAAAAACCATCCTAGATGGAGTGGACACGCACGGGCTGGAAATCGTTACCGATAGCAGATACCCTACTAGGGTCGGAAACAGCGTTTCAAGAGACACTAGCCCTGATTTGACCATCATAGGAAATATTCTAGACTATAAATGGGCTAACACCGGGGAGCAGTTCGGAAGTGACCACTACGTAATTCAAACGCAAATTAAACTTACAAGGTTCAGCACAATCCAGAGAAAGACAAAAATCACAGATTGGAAAAAATTCCGTGCACAGTTGGAGAATGAAACCGGAAGAACTGCGATAATGGACATCGAAAAGTGGACCAAACGACTACGGGAGGTCCACAGAGACAATACTACGGAGCTAGAGGTCACCGATGAATTTCCAAGTGCGGATAAACGATTGCTACATTTTTGGGAGGCTCGTAGGGGACTGACGAAAAGATGGAAGAAACAAAAACATAACAGGAAATTGAGACTCAGAATAGCTCAAATCAATAAGGAGATAGAAGACCACACTGCAAACTTACTTAGAGATAATTGGCACCAAATTTGCAATGAACTAAACGGAAACTTGGGTAGCGCTAAAACATGGGCGCTGCTCAGGCACCTCATAGACCCGACAAAATCGAAAAGAGAAAACAGCAAAACGATAGAACGTATCACGCACAATTTTCAGGGAACGGACGCCCAGATTACAGATTTTCTTTGGTCCAGGTACGTCGGAAGCACGCAAGTGCCACCCTGCACCATGGTATATTCAGGGACAAGGAACTCGAAGCTGGATGAACCGATAAAAGACTGCGAGGTATACGCGGCTGCCAGGTCATTCACAAGGAACACAACACCGGGAAAAGATCAAGTAACAAATGCAATGATCAGAAACCTCAGTGATGACCAAATCGAAAGCCTGACTGGACTAATCAACGAGCACTGCGAAAGGGGCACGGTCCCGGCGGAGTGGAAACACGCTGAGATTATCGTGATACCTAAACCAGGGAAAACACCCAGTTTAGAGAACCTTAGGCCCATTTCACTAACTTCATGCCTCGCTAAACTGTACGAGAAAGTGGTCAAGACTAGACTGAGTATTTACATGGAGGACAACGGTCTGTTTCCGGATACCATGTTCGGGTTCAGAACGGGGCTCTCCACGCAAGACATGATGCTCCAGTTAAGAGACACGGTACTAAAACAAATATCGGGCACTCGAGAAGGCGTAATCTTGGCCGTAGACCTCAAGGGGGCCTTCGACAACATTGGCCACAATGCCATTCTCACAGAACTCTCGGCAACAAACTGTGGGGAGAGGATCTTCGCATACGTAAAGGCCTTCCTGTCTAACAGAACAGCAACGATCAGCATCAACAACATTAGGTCAGAAAAGAAGACGACGCCAAACAGAGAGACGCCACAAGGATCCATCATCTCACCTTTGCTCTTTAACATAGCAATGATTGGACTAACTAGGAGACTGAAAAACATCAAAGATGTAGAACATTCAATTTATGCGGACGACATCACAGTGTGGACGACAAAAGGATCGACGGGAAACAAGCAAGAAATACTGCAAAGAGCGGCGGATGAGATCGGTCAATTTGCTTTATTTAGCGGGATGCAGTGCTCCCCAGAAAAATCAGAATTTATTAGACTTCACAAAAATAAAGAGGACAGGGGGACGATAGAATTAGAGATAGATGGACAACCCGTAAGAAGGACAAATAAGCTTCGCATCTTGGGAATGTGGCTGGAGGAGAAAGGCAAACGGGACCATACCATCCAGCTCTTGGAACACTCCACGAAACAGATATGCAGGATGTTAAGCCGGATTACGAACAAGAGAAAACGGGTGAAGAAGCGAGATGCGTTACGGATCACTTCTGCGCTCATCATACCGAGGATGACGTACGCGCTTCCGTACCTACAACCTAACAAAGGGGAAAAGAACAAAATGGAAACATGCATCAGAAGGGCGTATAAGCAAGCCTTAGGCGTCATGACCTGCGACTCGACAGAGAAGCTGATGAACATGGGTGTGTACGGCACCTATGAGGAGCACAGCGAAACCATGCTCAGATTTCAAATGGAAAGACTTAAAAGAACAGCCGCTGGCCGCGCACTACTGGTCAAGCTAGGATACCCGGCAGAAGACGAGGGCGAAGACAAGACAGACATTGACAGCCAAATTAGGAGCACTTTCTTGGTTAAACCAGTGCCCAGAAACATGGACCCGAAGAACCACGAAGGAAGACGGGCGGCGAGATCATTGGAGTTGGACAGGTTACTAAAGAAGAAACAGATGGTTCTGTATGTTGACGCGTCCAAGTACAGAACGAAGGAAAACGCTAGGGCGGTAGCAGTAGGGAACGCCAATGGGATTATAGTTACTGGTGCATCAGTGCGCACAAGGACAACACAAGCAGCGGAAGAGATCGCCATAGCTCTAGCCCTGACTGAAGCCAATCGGCAGGGACTGAGTTACTGGATAGCCACGGATTCTCAGGCTGCAGCAAGGGCATACAGAGATGGAAGGATCGGCCGAAAAGCCGCGAGTATTCTCTTCCAACAAAAACAACACAGACATGGATCAAACAATACAAACATTCAACACACCATCATTTGGGTCCCTGACACTGGGGTTGAGGGAAATCTCATGGCAGACACCGTTGTCCGAGGGTTCACGAACCGAAGGGCGGGTTTGCCTGTCGAACCCTTCAGCACGCCAGAATCTTACGGGGAGGCAATGAAGGCGTTGTTGGGAGCGCGCAAGAAGTACTCGGCTCCGGCGGATATCCTCGACAGAGAGCAGGCCACCACGCTCAGACGACTACAAACAGACACATACCCAAGCAGAGCCATGTATCACAAAATGTGGCCGAACAGATACCCGAAAGAGTGCGTGTGGTGTGGGGGCTACGCCACAACGTACCACGCCACCTGGGGCTGCGAAAACAGCCCTTTACTACCAAAGGTAAATAGCCCTAGTCTGGAGCAGTGGGAGGCCCTCCTGGCTGACTCCGACCCGAGCACACAGCTTATGCTGGTGACGAGGGCCAAGGCAGCGGCGGAGGCCAACGGGATCCTGGACTAGGGAAGACCGACCACTGAAGCTCCACATCTATCTATCCCCATCCCCCTACTCCCTAACTCTTCTGAAAAAAAAAATAAATGTCTTCACTACTACTACTACTTCCCTCCACCTTTCAACCTATCGCCACGGTACGGATGACAGCTTCGGTATGGGGGCTAAGGGTCCGTGGTGGCGCCAAGCACCAACACCTCGTTACACAAGGTGCCCTTGCGGGACACCTCTACGTAGTCTTCACGGAGATTAACCGTTGCATGGCCGCCCGGTCGAAAAGGCACCATCTCGGTGTTCATTAGGGTAGTGAGGACGACTGCGAGACGTAGGGTTAGAGGCAAGAAACGTGCACAACATCGGTCTGATACTGAGAGGACGTGACACCGGGGAAGGCCGGAGCGATCTAGTAGGTGACTGGGTGACTTGGCGCAGGATACGGTACGGGCCGATGTAGCGGGACAGAAGTTTTTCAGAGAGGCCCACGCGGCGAGATGGCCACCAAAGCAAGACGAGGGAGCCAGGGGAGAAAGAGACCATACGGTGACGGTGGTCGTAGAATTCCTGCTGAGAGGTCTGGAAAGCGAGGAGCCGGGAGCGAGCGAGTTGGCGAGCGTGATCCGCGCGAGTAATGGCGTCGTGGGCGTATGCAGACGGCGGAGCAGTAGAAGCGGGAAGCCGCGTGTCCAGAGGCAGCAGGGGCTCGCGGCCGTACAAAAGATATAAAGGGGAGTAACCGGCAGTGTCATGGTGGGAGGAGTTGTAGGCGAAGGTCACATACGGGAGAGCGGTATCCCAGTCGCGATGGTCCGGAGAAACGTACAGCCTTTGTCAGAAGTTTAGAGCCCAGGGGGTTTGCTTCTGGGCCACACTGCTTTGCTCATAATACGCGCTCAGCGTCCCAAATCTCTTGAAGGTAAGAGGATTTTCCGTCCTGCTCCCTCCGGTGCGTAGGACTTCCATAAGAGCTACAGGACCGCCACAGTAGTGCTTTGAAGCAAACTCCCTGGGCTCTAAACTTTTGATGAAGGCTGTACATAGCCAGCATATCAGTGAGTGCGGCTGAAGCGTTCTGTGAGGCCGTTCGTCTGCGGGTGGTAGGCGGTGGTGAGCTTATTTTTTGTAGAGCAGGACCGAAGAATGTCAGCGACAACTCTGGACAGAAAGCATCGGCCTTGGTCGGTGAGAAGTTGACGGGGAGCCCCATCATATAGGATGAGGTCGGTCAAATGAAAGTCGGCAACATCAGTAGCCGTACTGGTGGGGCGTGCCCGTGTGATCGCGTAACAAGTGGCGTAGTCTGTGGCAACAGCTATCCATCTGTTTCCCGAGGCGGATTCCGGAAATGGTCGCAAAAGGTCTAAGCCGATGCGATGGAAAGGTTCGGGTGGGACGTCAATGGGATGAAGCAGACCGGCTGACAGATTGGTGGGGCGTTTCCGGCGCTGGCACTCGCCGCAGGCAGCAACATAGCGGCGTACACAGCGGTAGAGGCGGGGCCAAAAGAATCGACCAGCAGCGGGAAGATCATGCAGCTCTTCGAGGACATCAGCGCGAAGGTGCTCGGGCACAACGAGGAGGAGGTCTGGGCCATCTTGGTTAGGGCTCCTGCGGTATAAAACTCCATCACAAGGCACGAAGCGGCGCATCGGAGAGTCGAATGGGGCGGTGTTGAGGCGGTCGATAATTGAGCGCAGCTCGGGATCGTGGCGCTGTTCTTCGGCCATGTTAGCGAGGACAGAGAGAGAGCACAGCGCATCCCCGGTGTCAGTGCCAAGATTGTCACACGGGCGAACGGGGTAACGGGAAAGGCAGTCGGCATCGGCGTGCAAGGGACCAGACTTGTAGAGGACAGAGTAATGGTACTGCTGCAGGCTCAGTGCCCAAAGACCAAGCCGTCCTGTAGGGTCTTTCAAGGAAGAGAGCCAGCACAACGCATGGTGATCAGTGAGAACTATAAAGGGGCGGCCATATAAATATGGGCGGAATTTCCCAACAGCCTAGACAAAAGCTAAGCACTCGCGTTCGGTAATTGAGTAATTCCGCTCCGGGGCAGAGAGGAGACGGCTGGCGTACGCGATCACACGGTACTCTACGAATTTCCTCATTGAGAGGATAGCGCCGATGCCTAGCCACTGGCGTCGGTGCGACGCCAGTTCGTCTTCGTGGGTTTCGTACCAGACCCTGGCCGTGCCACTAAGGTAGAAGATGGCATTCGCCAGCATCACGGTGGGATCCCACCGGTTATAGGTGCTCACTCGTTCATATAGGCTGAGCCAGTCGTCGACATCGGTGCCGTCGTTCCCAGAAAAGGTACCGGTGTCACGGGGAGGAGCCGTGACAACGAAGGGAGCAGCAGGAGTGGTACGTCACTCGCCGGGTGAAGCCATGATGGTAGTAGCCCAGGCCTGACGACCGCTTCGGAGCTGCGTACCGTGGAGGTCGTCAACCCAGCACCTCCACCAAAGATGTTACGTGGCCCGAAGTCTATGTCGGCACAAGGACGACCGTATCACAGGGTACAGATCACAGCGAGCCCCGACCGGCAAGCGCGCACACACCGTACACATCCTCTACGTCGTCTGCACGGAGATTATCCGTTGCAATATTATTAATGTTTCGTTTGCCAAGCGAGACAATTCAGTATACTGTGCGATGTCAGTGCACGTTAAAGAACCTCAGGTGGTCGAAATTTCCGGAGACCTTCACTACGGCGTCCATCATAGCCTAAGTTGCTTTGGGACGTTAAACCCCAATAAACCAATAAACCAACCAAAGACAGTCAGATACAGCATGTAAAGTTCTGAAAGAGCTCTGCTGTTCTATTCATGCATCAAATAAGCGAGCAAAACGACCAAAAAAGTTGCGGGAAAAACGAGATATGAGGCAGGAAAGCTTTGTGATCGTACTGAGAGTGTAAAAGACGAAGTGAGGCGGTCCAACGAATGTTTGAGGATGCTAAGTACTGAAGTGAAAAAACAAGCTCTAGCTTAAGAGCATGAAGCGATAGCGTAAATTGGTTTGTGCCGATATACGCGGAATTGGTAATTCTAGATTTTACATTAGTAGGTCCTGGGATTCCTCGCGACAGTCCTGGAGCAGTGGTGCCGTGATAAGCGATGCGTCGCCGCCCTGCGATAAAGCCCCTTGATAATGAAAGTAGCGAAAGTCTCCTCCACTCCCGCGATTTCCTCCTCGATTATCCTCGCGCGCCGGCTGTGTGCGCTGCGCACAGCACGCTTTGAAGCCCATCGCCCGCTCGCCGTCCCGAAATGTTCGCTGCCACACGTCGGCGCGCCTAAGTTCGCGCTTTTTAAGAGCGTAAGCTCGTCACATTTCGAGATTTCGTGGGGTCTGCTACCAACGTGAGACCAAAGCGCTATGTGTGGCAGCAACTAGAAAGCAGCACATCTCGCACTGAGACTTGTAGCCCCATCTACAGTAGCATTCAAGAAAGAACCACCTGTTCTGATGCTAAAAACAGCGCTAACGGGGACGAAGCAGAGAGAGGGACACGACGCTGTCCCTCTCACGTTGCTGTCCATCTCGTCGCTGCCCTCTCTCGTCTCTCGTCCCTCTCCCGTGTCCCTCTCTCTGCTTCGTCCCCGTTAGCGCTGTTTTTAGCCTCAGATCATGCACCAACCAGCCCAAATTTCCACCCTTTTGAAGAACCACCGGTCCCGTGCCAATCATGACGTCATGGTCCAATATGGTGGATAGATGTGGACCCATGGAGGAAGAAAAATTTAGCGGAGACGCCGTCACGTGAAATTATTTAAAGCCGGAAACGAGGTCTGCGCCTAGTTGTCCGGGTGCGCTCTTGTTTATTTTCCTCCGCGCGCACGTTCCAAACCCATAGAAAGGTGCTGGCCTAGAGGGACTCAAGTGCAAGTGGCGCTTGGTTTCTGGCCGTTCTTCACGTACGCGAGACCTCGGGAATATTCGTGAGAGACATTTCGTTGCTTCCATTTATTGAGCTTTGCCGCGTCGTCTCCGCGTTATCCCTGCTCGACGGTTCGAACGAAACAGTGCTGCTTTGCATGGTCATAATCAAGTAGAATTCGGCGAAGGCGTTTATCGCAACTGCGGTCAGCCATAGGAGGGAACTTTCGGTTTCACTTATTGCGGTGGTCCACCTTGGTACGCAGTATCTTTCGCCGCTTTCGCCTGCGTCGTTTTACCACGGCGGAGGTATGTTCCCCTGGTTTCCTTGCAAGCTCCACTTGACAAAATGTACTGGTATATTTACATTCGGTTCATCGTAGTCTCCTGTTAATCGCAGGGATATAAGTTTCGTTTCGCCAGATGAGGAGAAGAGCACAAATTTTTAGGTCAGTGAAATTGTGCATAAATACACAGCTGCTGCCAAAAGAAAAAAAATCACAAGAAAAGAAAATCAAATCTAGCCTACACTTCGAATAGCATGCTTGCTTGTGGTCTTTTTTCTGATATAAACTGTTTACATGGTGCCACTGAAATAGAACTTGTTACTCTGTGCCACGTACCATCTTTCATTCCTTTTTTTGTGCTGTGTGTCTTGCATCGCGCTCTGTATTTCCTGATGCTTCCGAACCAACTATTCCACCTTAAGGTACTGCCTTTAAACGTAAGCTTCCTGAAAGGGTTAGTACATGGCTACCCTGTAATCTTTCAATCTCCAGCTTGCTGGAACGGGGCTTATATTTCATGGCCCTCTGCAACACTTTGTATTTGAGAGCATAATGATTTTTGAGTAGACAGCTGTATATTGTGCTCATGAGGATGTAAAAAAACCTTTCTTTGCTAGAATGAATTTAAGAGCTTCATGTATGAGACCTCTGAGCAAGGTTTTTGATGTCGGGTTCTTTGCATGCTATGCTCGCATAAAAGTGTCCCACATACTGGCCGCAATTTAATCGCACTCTCTGGTTGATAGCACAAACCACTCAGTTTTATGCTTAATAAGTGCGCACGTGTCTTCTTTCGGCTTGGTGATGAACAATGCTGCCATGCATGGTCACTCCCCAGCTTAGTGTTCAACCTGCCTATTAATGCAGCTGCAGTCAGCCTCCATTACGTATGGTTGGGAAGCTGGTTGTATCAACAGTCCCTCCTGCTGAAGCAGTGAAGAAAAGAAAAATTTGCAGCATTT
Source organism: Amblyomma mixtum (assembly GCF_055824585.1). Lineage (NCBI taxonomy): Eukaryota > Metazoa > Arthropoda > Arachnida > Ixodida > Ixodidae > Amblyomma > Amblyomma mixtum. The sequence goes on from NC_143019.1 coordinate 132,284,456, forward strand.
TGTTTTTCGTCTTGAATACTGCATTTATCTTCGTTGCATGTTTTCGTGCGGCTGGCCATTCCAGGAATGCTTTCTCATACAGCAATGAGGACGGCCAAATATACTAAAAGTTGTGTGTTGTGTTGGGTTTAATGGCACATAGGCAGCTAAGGCCATCATGCGCCAAGCACAAGATATGAAAAATGTTTTCTGCGGGATTTCATAAAAATGTGGAAAGTGATCAGCTGTGTAAAGGGCCTAAAAAGTTTAAGTACCAAGTAATAACGGAGAAGACGAGATCTAGAAATGGCTAAAGGTAAAAGCTTTAAAAAGGTCAGGTAGCCTCAGCGACCATCCTTGGCTGGCCAAGGATGTCGAGGATCCCAACCAATAAAAATCAAAACCTCAGCCTTCTTCACACGAATGAGAAAGTAGCTGAGGTGTATCAAGCAATAGAGTGACCCAGTTGTTCAATATTTATAGTTTTCCAGTACGCCTGCTACTCTTAAGAAGCTAAAAATGGAAGGTATGTTAACAATGGCATTATCATCTAAGAGCAGTGCTGGATGAAAAGGAATACGTTCATTATAAAATTGACTAAAGTACTTTTTTCTTAGTTTTTCAAGTTTAAACCAAGCGATTAAAATATGGTTAACCGTAAGTTCGTCTCCGCATTCTTCGCAAACACGTTTGTCTTGTTTTGTTAGCAGGAAGTTGTGCGTAAGGTGCGTATGGCCTATTCGGAGACGGCATAAGATCACTTCGTTAAAACGTTCCTGGTGTACAAACGAGTTAAATTCACCTAAAACTGGTTTTATCAAGTGGAGTTTATTATTTACTTCACTGTTCCAAGCTGACTGCCACTTTTTCGTTAGTTTTCTTTCTATTGATTTCATGTAGTCATTACAGGGTATATTTACTTTCTTTATTGCTTTGTCACGAGCCATAGAGCACACAAATCCGCTCTCTCGTTGCCTTTTATTCCAACATGGCTCGGGACCCAGCAGAGTTTTATGTTTTGTCCTCGAGCTGTGGCTGTTACTATGTTGTGTATGATGTCACCAAGTATAGGAGTGGTAGCGTTTGTAAAGTGGAGAGCTGTAATTACACTTAAGGAGCCTGTATAAATAATACTGTTTGGGAGATTACACTAACAATTTTTTCTATGGCCATACAGATTGCGTAACTTTCTGCAGTGAAGATGGATGCGCACTGTGGAAGTCTTATTGTTTTCTCCTAATTCCCTCGTACCACTGCGCTTCCTACGTAAAGTTAGTTATATGGGGTTTTATGGCGCATAAGCAACTATGGCTATCATGCGCCAAACACAAGGTTAGATGATGCTATGTCAAGTGTGCAGAGGTTATATTATAATAGATTTAAAACATTTGCTTTCTTTAGAAACTTACAAACAAGTGAGAACTCGACAAGTGTTTGCTCGCCTAAAAGCAATGCGGGATTAAATGGAATGTGGTCATTGTAAAATACCGTAAAAAAATTTTTTCTAAGTTCTTCGAGACGCGAAAAAGAAATTAAAATGTCATTTACTGTGAGCTCCTCACCACACATTTCACACAGAGGTTTGTCTTTTTTTGTTAATAAGAAGTTATGGGTGATGTGTGTGTGACCTATGCGTAAACGACATAAAATTACTTCGATAAAACGCTCTTTATGGCGGCATGATTTCCATTCTTTTAAAATGGGCTTTATGGTATGCAGCTTGATGTGTCCTTCATTTTCCCAAGAAGCTTGCCACTTGGCTCTTAGTCTGCTATGCACTAACTTCATGTAATCTCTAGGAGGCAAATTCACATGTTTTATTTCCATGGTTCTGGTTTGTGCAGCACACATGTCGGCTCTCTCATTGTCCCTAATGCCAATGTGACTGGGAACCCAGCAGAATTTTATAACATGTTTTTGTGTTGTGACCTTTACTATATTGTGTATGATGCTTCCAATCAGTGGCTCCGTGGCATTTTTGGAGTTTAATGCTGTAAGGACGCTCAGTGAATCTGTACCAATGATGCTGTTTTTGATGTTTTCATTTGTTATTTTCTGTACCGCAACACTAACAGCATAACCATCCGCGGTGAAAACTGTAGCACATGAGGGCAGTCGTACTGCATTTTCATTGTTTCCTTGTATTACTGCGCTTCCTACATGAGCATGAGTTTTTGACCCATTAGTATAAAAGGCAGTATAATTTCTGTATTTTTGTTGTAGTGCTAGATATTCTTGTATTATATGGTCGCGTGGTGTACAGGTTTTCCTGAGGCGTGTTAGTGTGACGTCACACACTGTGGGGAGAGAGTACCACGGTGGTAGCGCTTCGTGTCGTAACTACTCGGGGATGTCGGTTGCTTTCCAGGTTTCAGCAGTGGTACAATAACAGCTTACTTCCAGGCTTTTGGTTGTTTTCCGAGTACTCATGTTTTGTTGAAAAATTTCAAAAATGCTTCAATCGAGGGTTGGAAAAGATGTGCCAGCATTTCGTAATGTATATTATCAGGGCCAGGTGCTGTCTTTTTTCCGGCCGAGAGAACTCTGTCCATTTCTTTGATCGTTATTAATCCATTGTACAGTTCGTTTGTGCGACCAGTTCTGGGAAGTTTGTTTCTCGACTCAATGTTTATACTTTAAAAATGATTCTTAGTAGTGTGGAGAACTAGAAATGTCTGAGAAGTGTTCGCCTAAGATGTCTGCTTGTTCCTCTATACTTGTTTGTGTATCTGGAGGTGTTAGAAAAGGAATTGTGAAGGAGAAAAGCTTCCATTGAGTTTGCGGTCTTGTTCCCACATTTGTTTCGATGTAACAACTATTTATAGATAATAAGTAGTTTCTCCAGGATGTTTTTTCTCCATTGCGACGGACGCGCCATGCTTTTGCTCTCGCCTTTTTGAAATTTAAGAGGTTGTCGTGTGTGGGGTATCTTCGGAAAGTTCCCCAGACTTTATTCTGTTTCTTTTTTGCTTCTCTGCAATCTTGGTTATACCAAACCTGGTGGGTTTGGCGCACTACTCCGGACGACTGCGGAATAGCTAGACGTGCAGATGCAATGATACAAGTTGTAAAAATTTCATTCGGTTCGTCAACGCTAAGATTATCAGAAAATATTTTCTCTGAAATAGTGGCCAGTCCGCTAAGTGCAGCTTCCAACGGCGTGGTTTAGGTGGAATGATTGGTGGTGGTGATGAAAAGTTAATTGAAACAGGAAAGTGATCACTTCCGTACGGGTTATCAAGGACATCCCACTTAAAATCGGGAAAAACGGATGGAGAGCTAAAAGACAAGTCTATACAGCTCATCTTTCCTGAGAATGGAGTGCGATATGTGGGTTTGCCCGTATTGAGCAGGCAGACGTTGTTGCATAGAATAAAATCTTCTAAACCCCGACCTCTAGAGTCTGTCTGTTCACTCCCCCAGAACGGGGAGTGCGCATTAAAATCTCCGACTACCACATATGGCTCTGGTAACTGATTTAAAAGAGCTTCTAGGTCATGGAGTGTTACTGTGAGGTGAGGCTGAACATACACTGTGCATATGGTAATTGATTTAAAGCTAATGGCGGTGACTGCAACGGCTTGATAATTCGTCTGGAGCTTTATTTCATAGGTTGCAACACTGCTCTGAACTACAACAGCAACGCCTCTAGAGAGCCTATTCGCCTGCTCGCGGTCACGACCAAATACTTTATACTTCTTAAAAATATTTTTGTGGAAAGATCTCAAATTGGTCTCCTGAAGGCACATTGCTTCAGGAGACAGAATGTAAGAGATCGGTTGCATCATCATAGTTATTTAAAATTCCACGGCAGTTCCAGTGGATAAGGAACGCCATGATAAATTTTTCGGGGGATTGAGAACCTTAGGTCCCTCCTTGTTGAGGGCCTGTTATTAAAGCCATTTCTTTTTTGCGATCAAGAGAGCTCCGCCTCCGCCGCTGCGGAGGCGAACTCTGGTTTGTGTCCATCGCCTCGCCAGAGGCGTTGGATTTCCGCGGGGAACCCGCGGGCTGGGGGGTTATAGGCTTCTCCCGAACGGGGAAGCCTTGCGGGCTGGCGGTTTGGTGGTCGGCGGGGCCTTTTTCGGGGGCGGCATAGCAGCTCTCGCTGCATCTGCCTGGGGCGCGGATGGCCCTGCCTCAGTCTCACTGTGTGTGAGCTGGGCAGGTGCCGAAGGCCGGTGTGGTGCGCCTCGAGTCATTGCGTACCGCTGTCTTGCCTCTTTAAATGTTACATTTTCCTTCGTCTTGATGGTAATTATTTCCTTTCCTTTTTTCCATGCCGGAAACGTCCTTGAATAAGCGGCGTGATCGCCTTCGCAGTTTGCGCAGCGTGGTGAAGCGTCGCAGTCTTCGGATTTGTGATCGTTTGCGGCCCATTTGGCACATGTATCGTGGCTTGGTAGCTTTGGGAGCCATGGCCAAACATTTGACATTTGAAGCAGCTTCTCGGGTTAGGGATATATGGTCGGGCGGAGATTTTTGCGTGCCCTAGATTGATTCGGGTAGAGTGCAGGAAGCAAAAGTCAGGACGAGGCGTTTCGTTGGAATTTGTTTTCTTGACGTATTTTTGTTCTATATACATTGGTTACATTTTGTACGGACAGTCTTTCTAGCATTTCCTCTTCTGTCAAGTGTAAAAAGTCGTTGTCGGAGATGACGCCACGTACTGTGTTTAGAGATCTGTGGGGTGCGACAGACACAGGGATGTCACCGAAAGTTGCTATGTCTGCTAGTTTCGAGATTTGAGTGATGTAGACAAGTTCAAGCAGGAGATCTCCGCTAGCCAGTTGGGTCACTTTGTACTTGGGGCCCAAGGAATCTGTCAGAACTCTTGAGACTCTGAAAGGAGATATTGACACGAGGATTGGAAGTAGAAGAAGAAAGAGATCGCAGCCGCTAGAATGTGCCATTCTGTCGTAGGCTACAACAACAACAAGTAGACGACGCTGAAGTGTAGGTCCGTTTCTCTGGTGCCCTCGTTCAGCCGCTGCAGTTTCTTTTCAGTGTAACAACTGTTACACATCTGGCGGAGCAGTGCTGGGTACGCTTCGCGACCTGCGTACGCCTACGAGATAAAGACGGAACTCACATCGGTCCATCTGAGCCCAAGCCGCCGCCTCCGCGGTGAGTCACCTGAGTTCGGGCCTCTTGCCAACCCGACGAGGAAGACGCAGCCTCGACCGACGGTCCAACCGGAAATGGCCACAGACAGTAGTTCCCCGGCGCCCATCCTCTACCACACGCCGCGAACACCGCCATCTTTTCACGGCGACGTGTACGAAGATGCGGAAGACTGGCAGGACACCTTCGAGCGGGTCGCCCGCTACAACGGTTGGAGCGACGAGCGTAAGCTCCATAGTGTGTATTTTGCGCTCGAGGACTCCACTAGGACATGGTACGAGAACCACGAGAGCAACCTGTCCACCTGGGAGACATTTCGCCAAAATCTCATAGCTACATTCCCCAACGCTACCGCCGGGAGAAAGCCGAAGCTCCGCTCCTCTGCCGTAACCAGCGGACTAACGAAAGCGTCCGCATGTATGTAGAGGACATGACGCGCCTCTTCAAGCGTGCTGACCCATCCATGGCGGAGGATACGAAGCTTCGCCACCTCATGCGCGGGGTCAGGCAGGAGCTTTTCGCCGGTCTTGTGCGCAGTCCACCGCGTACTGTTGCCGAATTCCTCACGGAAGCGACTACCACGGAGACGACGCTCCTGCAACGAGCCCGGCAATACAATCGGGATGTAAGCTCGCTTGGGCCCGCTGTTTGTTCGATGCCGCTAGGGAGTGATGCGGCCGTTTTACGGGACCTAATCAGGTCGATCGTCAGGGAGGAATTACAAGCCCTCCAGCTGCCTCCCAGCGCGCCGTCTGTTACATCGCTGTCTCAAGTCGTCCGGGACGAGGTGCGCCTAGCAGCACAGCAGCAACAACTGCCTGAGATCCCAAGACAGACTGAGGTCAGACCAACCTATGCATCTGTCCTCTGCCGAGCCCCAACGTCAGGCTACGACGTGAATACCGCGACTCACGCAGCGCAGCAGTCTGGTCTTTCCCGTGTGCCTGCTCTACCAGCTTATCAGCGGCCACGGAAGTGTGATGTGTGGCGTGCACCGGCCCGGCGGCCCCTTTGCTACCACTGTGGTGAGGCGGGACATCTTTACAGGGCCTGCCCGTACCGCCGAGTGGGTCTGCGTGGTTTCGCGCCCGACGACCCTTGCCCCCGGAATGGCGAACGACCATTCGAAATTGAAGCTCATCTGTCGGCCCGTCAGAGGCCTGGGACATACGGTCGCTACGAATCTAGGTCGTCATCTCCGCTGCGTTACCGTTCCCCAAGCCCTCACCGAGACGCCGGCTACCCTGAGCGGCGTTCTCCCAGTCCACGTCGGGAAAACTAATTCCAGCGGTCTCCGGAGGCAAGGCCGCTGCTGTCGGGAAAATTGAAGATCCTCCGCCGCCGATATACCGATACGCTGATTCCTCACCGGGGCAGGGTAGCGACAGCATCCGACGCGCTACTTCTGATTTGTGTGTGACGATTGACGGAACTGACACCATCGCTTTACTTGATACTGGGGCTGACTATTCAGTGATAAGCCACATCCTCGCCCAGGCAGGAGCAAAGTTTTGACACCATGGCTGGGCCCTAGCATTCGCACAGCTGGAGGTCACTTCATTAGCCGGGCCGGAAGGTGCACAGCCCGAGTCGGCATCCGCGCGGTTTCGTCTACGTGGGTGAATTCGTCGTCTTGAGCGAGTGTTCGAGAGATTTGATCCTGGGCCTCGACTTTCTACAGGCAAACGGTGCTGTGACCGATCTACACGAGGCGCGAGTCACATTTTCGACGAAGCAAGCCGTGGCGCACAGTGACACAGAAGGCCCAGGAGTGAACGCTCTGCGTATAGTCGAAGACTGCGTAATGCTGCCACCACGGCCCAGTGTGCTGGTGTTAGTGAGGAACGACTCGTTTCACGACTACGAAGGTATTGCGGACAGTCACCCTTCGCTGTTGCTCGAGAAGGGTGTGGTTATCGCGCGCGGTCTTGTTGAACTGAAACGGTTGTGCGACAGTTTTTCTGACGAATTTCACGAACGAAATTCAGCACCTCGCCAAGGGAACGGCCGTCGCCTTCCTCGACGACGTGGATAGGTTGCCGAATCTGTGCCCCGTACTGGTGAATCTTCACGACGATGCCGCACCAAGTAACGCCCTTCAGAAGGTTGAAATCAACCCGGAGTTGTCATCTCATCAGAAGAAGCTTCTGTCGTCGCTGCTACTTGATTTTAAAGATTGCTTCGCGGCGAGCTCCAAGGTCGGAGGTACGCCGGTAGCCAAGCATCGCATTGTCACCGATTCGGCCACGCCACCAGTTTGTCAGCGTCTATACCGCGTTTCGCCTAAAGAGCGCGAAGCTATTAGAACGCAAGTCGATGAAATGCTTGCAGACGACGTTATACAGCCGTCAACAAGTCCGTGGGCGTCGCCGGTGGTCCTGGTGAAAAAGAAAGACAACACGTTGCGATTCTGTGTTGATTACAGGAAACTGAATAATGTTACCAAAAAGGACGTATACCCACTCCCGAGGATCGATGATGCCCTTGACCGACTCCGGGACGCCAGGTTCTTCTCTTCCTTAGATCTGAAAAGCGGATATTGGCAGATCGAGGTGGACGAGCGAGACCGCAAGAAAACATCTTTCGTGACACCCGACGGTCTGTACGAATTTAAGGTGCTCCCGTTTGGACTTTGCTCCGCTCCGGCCACATTTCAACGCATGATGGACACTGTTTTAGCTGGTTTGAAGTGGCAGTCGTGCCTTTTGTACCTGGACGACGTGGTCATCTTTTCGTCTAGCTTCGCACAACACTTGCAGCGATTGCGCATTGTCCTTCAAGCTCTCCAGTCTGCACAACTAACGATCAAGCCAGAGAAATGCCATTTCGCCTTCGAGGAGCTCCGTTTCTTAGGACATGTCAGCGCACAAGGTGTTCTTCCAGACCCCGACAAGACTTCCGCCGTCTCCAGTTTCCCACGCCCAACCGACAAGAAGGCACTCCGACGTTTTTTGGGCCTCTGCTCGTATTACAGCCGCTTTGTTAAAGATTTTTCTCGCCTAGCTGAGCCATTGACTGCCTTGACTCGAGATGACACACCCTTCGTATGGGCAAGTACCCAAGACGCAGCCTTCGAGGAACTCCGCTGCCGCCTTCAAAGTCCACCAGTACTAGCTAATTTTGACGAGAATGCAGAGACTGATGTCCACACTGACGCCAGCAATGTCGGCCTCGGAGCGATCCTCGTACAGTGGCAGGACGGCGCAGAGCGAGTAATTGCCTACGCGAGCCGCACACTTTCTCGGTGGGAACGGAACTATTCGACGACCGAAAAAGAGTGCCTTGCCGTCATCTGGGCTCTGAGTAAGTTCGACCTTACATCTACGGCCGACCGTTTCGTGTTGTCAGCGATCATCACTCGCTGTGCTGGCTAGCCAGCATTCAAGACCCTTATGGCCGGTTGGCCAGATGGAGCCTCCGTTTACAGGAGTACGACGTTACGGTCGTCTATAAATCGGGTCGGCAGCACCAAGACGCGGACTGTTTATCACGAGCGCCCGTGGAACCGGCTACGCAAGACATCACCGAAGATTGCCCTATTATTTGTGCCATTAGCATATCCCGTATGGCGCAATTTCAACGACCAGATTCTGAGTTGGCGCCACTCGTTAAGTATCTGGAGGGTTTGAATTTTCATGTGCCTCGTGTGTTTCGCCGTGGACTACAGTCCTTTATTCTGCGGCGTGGAGTCCTCTACAAGCGCAACTTTGACAGCAACAAGGAGACGTTTCTGCTTGTTGTGCCATCCCAGTTACGCTCCGAAATCTTAAGCGCTTGTCATGATGAACCATCCGCCGGCCACTTGGGGGTTAGTCGCACACTAGCAAAGATTCGGCTTAAGTATTACTGGCCCAATTTTCTATCATCAGTGCGTAGATACGTAACAACATGCCGGGATTGCCAACGGCGCAAATCTCCTCCTCTGAAGACAGCCGGCTTTCTGCAGCCCATAGCACCACCAAAGACCCCTTTTCAGCAAATCGGCATAGACCTCCTCGGCCCTTTTCCGAAGCCGACCAGAGGAAAATGGTGGATTGCGGTCGCGACAGATTATTTGACCCGATACGCTAAGACCACGTCACTTGCAAACGGTACTGCTGCTGAAGTCGCCGACTTCTTCGTCCACAACATCGTCCTGCGTCATGGCGCTCCTGCAGCTATCATTACTGACCGTGGAGCTGCATTTACGGCCCGCTTCACTCAGACTGTACTCAAGCTCACGCACACCAGCCATAGACGTACAACAGCCTACCACCCGCAGACAAATGGCTCGGTGGAACGCCTCAACAGGACCTTGACCGACATGCTTTCCATGTATATTGATATCGAGCACAAGACATGGGACGAAATTCTCCCATACGCAACATTCGCGTATAATACCGTGCAGCAAGAGACGACGCAGTTCACTCCGTTCGTATTAGTCTTCGGTCGACAGGTTACCACCCCCCTGGATGCTATGCTACCCGTGGACCCCCCTGACAGTGAGAGTGAACTTGATGTCGACGTCGCCAGCTATGTTCAGCGCGCGGAAGAAGCGCGGCAACTGGCCAGACACCGCATTCACCGTCAGCAGCAGATCGATGCTGACCGCTACAACCTTGGACGCCCCTACTTTATCTACAACCCAGGCGACTGTGTGTGGGTTTGGACGCCCGTCCGTCGCCGCGGGCTGTCCGAAAAGTTACTGCGCCGCTACTTCGGCCCTTACCTTGTTGTCCGCCGCCTCAGCGACGTAACGTACGAAGTTGCACCAGCCTCGCCAGCGCGTTCATCGCACAACGGCAAGCGCAGCGACGTTGTGCATGTGGTGCGAATGAAGCCGTACTACGAGCGACCCCCCGAGTGACTTTCCGGCCGCATGTACTCATATTCCGTGATGTCAGACTCGTGGTGTAAATCTTCAGCACTTTTTCTCCCCGCTATTCGGTCTGACGGTAACACCGCATCGGGGCGATGCTCCTGAAGAGGGGGCAGTGACACGAGGATTGGAAGTAGAAGAAAGAGATCGCAGCCGCTAGAAGTAGACGACGCTGAAGTGTAGGTCCGTTTCTCTGCTGCCCTCGTTCAGCCGCTGCAGTTCCTTTTCAGTGTAACAACTGTTACAATATGAGTCTGGCTGGTTTTTCTTTTTGTTCATTATGAACAATGTGGAATTTTGCGACGGATGTTTTCTTTTTGTTGAAGAACTGGGAGGCTACATCGGTCCGCCCTCTTTTCAGAGGACGATCGTTTGATAGTAAAAAGGTAGCCATAGAAAAAAAATGTTCTTCGGCCATATTGCCAGCCACCCACCATGGAGCCCAACAAGGGGACGGGACAGGAAACTTGGAAAACAAGCCCTGCCCACGCCAGCTGTACACCACTGCTATAACCAAATATGACAAAACCTGGGATAGTTCGCCATACAAGCTTAACCCTAGCCGCCTATGAAAAGTGAAAAAAAAATGCAGAAAAGAGGAGGACACAGGAGAGTTGTAAGAAAGAGATAGGAAAGTGAAAGATGGGGGAGGACAGGAAAAGGCGACTGCCGATTTCCTCCGGTCGGGTCAGGCCGGAGGTGCCGTCTACAGGAAGCTGGGGCCAAAGTGGTGTGTTGCATCCGCCGAGGGGCCTTAAGGGTCCAAACGCTCGGCATTGGCTGAACCACCAGGATCCCCTTTTCCGCGGACAGGGCGACGCCACGCACGGCTAAGCGCGGATGCTCGGGTCCGTGGTGACGCACTGCTCACCATCATCCCCCTGCGGGGATGTCCCTGTAGATGCTCAGGAACCCGTGGTGTCGCAACTCACCAACGTCTGCATGAATCAGACGCCCCTGCGGGGAAATATACTAAATGGTTTGAGTTTTTGACCCTCAGTGCAAAATGTAGTATCATAACGGGTTCATAATAGTGGCCGTACCAACAATGACTTTTGATTCACAACTCCAAGAGCCACTCAAAGAGGTGGCAGAAATGGAGAGGGCCAACATACCTATAGTAGCACGGCAGGGGAAGATTTATGGGGGGGGGGGTGTCGCTCCCCACTTAAATCCTGAAATTTTACGTAGGAAAATCGTTCTGAACCCCTTTTTTTCAATGAAAAAAGTACAGGAAATACATGCTTCAAATGTCACCGCCCCCTTTATGAGTGTTCCATAATCTACCCTCTGTGGCACTGCAACGTAGCATGTTCCACATCCACAGCTCTAGTTTGGCGAACAATATATATGAGCGTAGCTTTTCAGACTTCTTCTAGACGTTTAGGGGTATCCAGTGTGTGCGGTTTAAGTTTCAAAGTGCTGTACATTATTTCTAGGCTTTGTTTCATGTTTAACGTGCGGAAAAGCAGCTGTACGCACCAATTTTCTCTACTTGGTAAAATACTAGCTGGTAATGCCACTGCATAGTAGCATAGTTTAATTGTGACGGACAACGAAGACAATGAAAGTCAATTTAGTGTACATAATGAACGCATCGAATCATTTTTGTTCAACGTAAACACTGGCATAGTTGAAATTCCATGCAAATGTGGATCCTCATTTCACTAAGTACTTTTTACGACAAATAACACTGTCACAGGACGTGGGCACAATCACCACGTGTGAGAAAAGGCCTCCAAAATCAGAGCTTCACCTTTTTCGCGCTTCTTGACCAGGACCTCAGCCAGAAAAGCAATTGCAGAACCTGCTACATGAAACGGGTCTAAGCATGGCGCGCGACCGAAATACAGCCTTGACCTCGATATGAACGAATACACTTGAGTCCTGCATATTCCAGAGGTAAATAGCTTGCTAGACGCTTCAAACATTACGCGCTTCAAACGTTACACGTGTAGCGAACCACGACGGCCGCGCCTGATACCGCCTAGGCCGATCGCTGCCAGAGCGCCGACGACGACGAAGCGTCGCTAAAAGACGAAGTGCCGCCGCGCTGCACGAGCTCGCTTGGGTTGGACTGGCCGTCTTCTGCGCTGCCCCGCCGTTCTGCTCGCCGCTTTGTGTCGCCTGCCGTGAACACCACGCCCTGTACCATTTGTGCAGAAACCCCCTTTCACACGCTTCAAATGGGTATTTAAAAAACTTTCTGCATGCTAAGAAGAAAGCGAGAACAGCTGCTTCCTTTAGAATATTGCTCGCCGCCCATGTCGTGGCACCCGCCGCTCGCACAAGCGCAATCACCAAAAAAAGAATGGTAGTTATAATCAACACCAGTGAAAATCGCTGGAGCGTTTCAAGAACACGCATAAGTAGCAACGAGGTTTCACTGCCGATGGAACGGGAGCGCGAAGCACACGCACAGTGCACGCACAAGACAAGAAACATTCGCACAATACGCCGACGACCGCTCTGTAGCGCACGCCGTATTGAACTACTGGTGAACAAACAGCGCGGATGCCCCTCAGAGAGCAGCGGCGGTCTCCCGACGGTTCCGAGCAGTGCTGCAGTAGAAATGTTCGTGCGATCGCTGTCGCCGAGCACGTTCAAATCCGTGCACGCAACAACGATAACTTTGCACTGAATTCCACCTTGAGCTACGAGTGAACGGCTCCAGCGACAGCCTGTCAGCACGACCAAAAACAGAAACTCGAGCAGTTGAGTAAAGTACGCCTACTCCTCACCGCAAATAATACGCCGCGGCCGTCTGCTACCGCCCGGTTTGTAAACAGCAACTACGACGCCGTTGCTAAGCTGCACCCGGACAAGATGGCCTCCCGATCGAAATAAACTACGTCATTTCCTCCACTCTTTTCTCCCAGGGTGTTGTATGGGAAGGGCCTCTCCTGAGTATTCCTTCCTCCATGGGTGGAATTATGAGTATGAGTGTTATGGAGGAAGACATTTCATTTAACCAATCAAGTGAATAAAGTGATGAAGGTGCTAGTGGAAATGTTAAACAGTTATTTGTGTGATAGTTGGTTACAATATGTACAAGTGAAATGTTTGTGAGTGTTTTTATTATATGAGAAAAAAAACGTACTAATTCGTATTCGCATTGATGCACCTCCCCTTAATCTCATTCATAGAAATTCTACTAGCCCAAACAGATCACGCTCTTTACTTCAACGTCTTCCAGACAATAGTGGCTTTTTTTCACGCTGCTATTATTAAACGAAAGCACTAGAAAGTGGTGCGACATGCTTGGCTCTACCATGAGCCACACTTATCCAGCAATGAAAGATCTGAACGTGAGCGTTTGCGGCATGAACAACCAACGCGCACTCCGTCCTCCTCAGTACGGCAGTGTTTTTATTAGCATAAGATTTTCGGTTGGTTTGGTTTTGGTTTATGGGGTTTAACGTCCCAAAGCGACTAAGGCTATGGGAGACGCCGTAGTGGAGGGCTCCGGAAATTTCGACCACCTGGGGTTCTTTAACGTGCACTGACATCGCACAGTACACGGGCCTCTAGAATTTCTCCTCCAAAGAAATTCCAGCCGCCGCGGCCGGGATCGAACCCGCGTCTTTTGGGTCAGCAGCCGAGCACCATAACCGCTGAGCCACCGCGGCGGCCATAAGATTTTCGTTGCTTCTGTATGTTCAATATTCTGGGACACACTGACGCTTCCCTGAATATACGTTTGACCTACGGTTGCATTTCGCGAAAATACTGCTGCTTATGACGCTCTTCTTTTTCAATCGAGCGAGGTAAATATTGCGGTAATTTAAGTTTGGTTTATGGTTGTTTGACGTCCCAAAGCGGCTCAGGCTATGAGGGACGCCGTAGTGAAGGGCTCCGGAAATTTCGACTACCTGGGTTCTTTAACATGTACTGACATCTTACAGTACATGGGCCTTTAGAATTTCGCCTCCATCGAAATTTGACTGCCGTGGCCGGTATCAAACCCGTGTCTTTCGGGTCAGCAGCCAAGTGCCATAACCACTGAGCTTCTGCGGCGGCGATTATTTATTATGCTAAAATAGTATGGAACCCACACACTGCAACTAACTGACATAAACTGGACAGGGTTCTACGACCGGCTTGATATTTAATAAATTGATATTTAATAAATATCAGCTCATGCACTCTCTTACTGAACTATGGTATGGTGACGTGCGAACCTTCCTGCTTCAGAACAAAGGACTCATTTTGACGGATGAAAATTTTTACTTCTAAATACTCATATCCTGGTTAAAATTAAGTTATCTGAATTTTATGTAATATCACCCTTTCATTGCTCCAGACACACTCACAGTTTACCATACAGCTGCCAGTTGCACGGAACGGTACCTTCAAATATAGCTTTTTTCATAGGCCGATTAAATAACGGAATGAACTACCAAATTCAGTTGTCATATCTTCCTCTGTCAATGCCTTTACTGCTGGTTTACAGTCTCTTATCTTCTCTGATATGAATGAGTCTGAGCGCATATTTCTGTTTCTGATGCGCATGATACGAGTGCATTTTGTCTTTGCTCATCGCGTGTCACATTTTATACATATTGGCATTGTATTGCATTGTCGTTTCCCGCTCTATATGAATTGAGACATGTTTCTTTTATTCGTTGTATTTTTATCCACTCCTGCCTTTCCTTGGTCTGGCACTATAAAATAAGCAAACAAAAAAAGAACGTTACGAAGGCAACTGAGCTGTTCCTGACTGATAAATTACCTACTCGGCAGCTTTAATTTTCCACTGACAGAATGTTCAAAGGTCTCGCCCCCTTGTACTGCTTCAACAAGCTTCACAAATTTGACATTAGACTTCAACCCACTTCAACTAGTTACCCAAGCCATCCGTCGTCCCTATATCTTAGACCTAATCTTTGGAACAATCTCTGACACAGAGTGTAAGATGAGCTACTTGGACGTACTGAGCTACCGTAATTGACTAACTGAGAATTAACAATCCACTTCCGCTCACTACCGTCACTAGGGAGCATACTCTCTACTATAACACAGGGGATTACAACTGAATAAATCACAAACTTCAAGTGTTTTATGATCATTTCGTGCTGCCCTTTTGTGACAACACGTTAGTGGAAGATAACTGGGTTCTTTTTAGATACAGGCTCACAGACCTGGTAGCCAACCACGTCACACTTATCACGACATCAAATGATAAATCTGACCCTCGGTTTAGAAGAATTCATGAACGTGTGAGAAATAACAAAAAACGATTGTACAAAAACGCGAAGCAAGAATATACGCCATGTGCGTGGGGGCAATACAAAAACTACCTAAAACTAAATTGTTCCGCAATTTGTAACACAAAAGGAATATTTTTGTTAAAGCCTTCCTGCGCTACTTAATAGCAATCCAAGCAAGTTTTTGAAAGCTCGCTTTATTTCGTTTTTTTTTCACGGAGTTTAACGTCCTAAAGCGACCCAGGCTATGAGAGACGCCTTAGTGGAGGGTTCCAGAAATGTCCACCGCCTGGGCTTTTTTAACGTGGACCGGCTCGCACAGTACAGGGGCCTCCAGGATTTTGGCTCCTTCGATATGTGACAGCCGTGGCCAGGATCGAACCTGTTGCTTTCGGGTCAGCAGCCGAGTGCGATAACCACTGAGCTGCCACGGCGGTTTGAGTTCTGGAGAGCAATAGGTCTGAATAGCGCCAGTATTGATATATCAGTGCATCATGCAAACAACTTCGAACCTAAAGTGGCCGTCTTCCAAGATAATTGCTCCTCTATGGCACCAGTTCAAATTACATTGGATATGGCATTATGCACTTGATAAAAAAAATAACCTTAAAATGTCCACTTCCTCTGATGTTGACGGAATTAATTCCAACTTACTCAAACAAACATTTTTGTCTCCATCATAAACGTACTTCACATCTTTAAGCAGTCGATATGAACGAGCCAGCTCCATATTGACTGGAAAATAGGAAAGGTGGTATCGGTATCAAAAGTGGCCGCAAATTATCGCCCCATATCGCTAACAGACATCTGTTGCAGGATGCTTTATCCCATTATTATGGCATATCACACCGCATCTCACATTCTAGCATTGCACATATACATTCACCTGAAATCTAATCACTTTCTCTCAGCAGCATGGATTCAGAAATAAATTTTCCTGTGAGTCATACTTATTTGACATTAATACTGACCTAAATTTCAACATGAGCTGCAAGTTACAAACCGACTGCATCTATTAGTTTAGTTTAGTTTATGGGGTTTAACGTCCCAAAGCGACTGAGGCTATGAGAGACGCCGTAGTGAAGGGCTCCGGAAATTACGACCACCTGGGGTTCTTTAACGTGCACTGACATCGCACAGTACACGGGCCTCTAGAATTTCTCCTCCAAAGAAATTCCAGCCGCCGCGGCCGGGATCGAACCCGCGTCTTTCGGGTCAGCAGCCGAGCACCATAACCGCTGTGCCACCGCGGCGGCGCATCTATTAGGAATTTGCTAGCGCATTTGATCGTGTAGTACACTGCTGACTAATATCTAAGTTTTCTGTGCTCAAATGAGGTTGTTTAACATTTGTTTTAATGGTCTGCAGTTCGCCATAGTAATTATTTCCTTCCTCTCTTTGACGTCTAATCAGGCGCGCCACAAGGAAGCGCCCTCGAACCATTATTGTTCTTCATTTACATTAATGGCCTCAGAAATAAAATTGCCATTGTCTATACGCATATTTGCAGGCAACTGCATTCTTTATCGATAAATAAGAAGTACTGATGCTTGCCGTTCACTTCAAAGTTACCTCGATCGCATTAACAACTGGTGTAAAACGTGGCTAGTCACTCTGAACATTTCTAAATGTAAAAATTTCTTCTACCAGAAAATCAGCTAATTCGACTTTCGTTACCACATTAATAATAATACGTCTGCACCGTATAGGTACTAATGCGCGCACCTAACAGTAATTCTTTCTTCTGTTGAACATATTTTCACGAATGCTTCAAGTTCATTAGGGTTCCCTCGCCGCAACCTTCAAAGCACGACCCCCCGCGTGCGTAAACCAGCCGACATAACTGTTTTCAGACCGCAGCTAGAGCATTCTTGTTTGAGCTGATCACCTGATCAGAAATATTAACAGGCAAGTATAGGACACTATCCGAAACAGGTCTTGTGTCATTTAGCGAAATCATAGTTGCCAGTCCAGTGCTGGAACTTTCACTCCATACTTCGATAATTCTTCGAGATATTGCCCCAACATCTGTCTTCCATAAGCAGGTCCATGCCACTGATTCACCACTGACATATCTACCACGTCGCTCCTACTTATGACATATTACATAATAATTACAGTTACGACAAAATTTATGGCAGCACGCATGCTTTTAAGTTCTCGTCGAAAGAGCTTCATGACTGCATCGTCCTGCCGCGCAATCATGACACTTTCGCGAAAATCTACTCAAACAATTCGTTGATAACGCTTAGCCCGCCATTTCTGTATACTCATGATTCATATAACCGTCTCAGCTGCTTGAGACTATTGCGTTGTTGGTTCAGTTTATGCAACGTTCTCAAGCGTAATTTTTTTTTTGCTTTTGTACGACACTAAGCTTTTCTCCTGTTTTGGTTCCAACACACATTATTGACTTGTGAATTGTATTATCTTGTTATCTGAGTTAACTTTTTTTTTATCTGCTTGGTGCACTTTAATTATACTTTTGATTTCTATCAGGTCCTTATACAATTTTTTGTACTTGTTCCCCTTACACAATGAGTCTCTTGAGAGGACACAGCAACAGCGCTAAATAACAGAAGCGAAGGGAGGGTCCCTGTTTAGCGTGCCTGTTTAGCGCAAGTGCTATGTCCTCTCTACCGAAGCACTAACTAGCACAGCTTTCCGCCTTAAATGCATCCCTTGAATCTGTAAGGTATCCGTGAATAGATGCATAAATAAATAACTATGCTCTCCTAATAGATTACTCATTTTTTTATGCTTCGTTGCTGATGGTCATGCGTTGTGCCCCACATGGGACTTTCGAAACACCCGTGCGTCTGCCTGTCGGGAAAAAGCATTCAAATAAGGGTGCTTCTTTTTATACTAGACTGTGGGGTTTAAATTGGGGGGATAAACACGTATTCCCCGTTTAAGCACGGCTGACACAGTTCAAAACCGCGCTTACCCCACCCCGTGGTCGCGTACGCTACTGAGCGCACGCCGACCACGGCGGGCCTTGCTCTGCGGGAACAAAGGAACGACACACTGGCTGACACAAACAAGGCATTTATTGCTATAGCAACAATAACGCCAGCTAGCAACAAAATACACTGAGGAATCTAGGATGTCCGACTCACCAGCAAGGCTACGAGCGAACGTCCGCCCACGGTAGGGCAAAGGGAACTCCGAGGTCGAGCGGGACGGGCTCGGCGGGAGTAAGTTCCGACCGAGGGGCGCCCGTCGACGAAGAGCGAAGCTGCGAGCGAAACGTCCGTTCGCTTCCCGTTGCCGAGGGAGAAGAGACCTAGCCTTCCCCCGCGCGCGAGCGGCCAAACACGCCATCCGTGGCGCTGCTGTCGCTGCGACGCGAGCGCCCTCCCCTGTTAGCTAGAGTAACCAAACTAAAGGGAGTGCTTTTCGGGGGCAGCTAACAACAGTGGGGTGCAGTGCGGGAAAATGAACGCAGGGGACGAAGGCGTCCCCACATCCCCCCAACCTTAAATAGACCCACGCGCCTGCAAGTTACATGCTATGGAGGAGTCTCCTGGTCTTCATGCACTTGAGGCAGGTCGTGCAGCGGAGGTCACGCCGACAGAGTGCACGCAGTCTTCCGCGGTATTCCGAAGGCGGCGTGAAGGTCTCCGCTGGGACGACTGGCATGGCCCGCGGACTAAGTGCCCGCAGGCCCGCGAAGAGGAGGGCCGGTTGACCACCGCAGGCCAAGATTCCGCAGTAGTCGCCAGGGCAACAGCAGCCAGAGGTGGCTGCTGTCTGGTCTCGCCACAGCTGCCCCGGATGGATGCGGCGAACAGGATACAGGCCGCTCCGTCGCAGCAGGCGGCAGCGAGACGATGTGCACAGGACAGCAAGCCGCAGTGGCTCCGCTGGATCTGAAAGATTGCCAAAACACACTCCGCATGCCTTTAACGTAGGTCACTGGAGGGGAAACGGCGTACACAAAGGCCTGGTGGCTCAATGCTCAACTCGCTAGCAAAACGTGTCGGGCGGCTGTGCAACGCAAAGTTCGAGTGAACAAAGCCCTTTCTTGAGTTGAACGAGAATGCTCAGTTCATGCGAGGTTAAAAAAGAAACGGGTGGCCAGCAAAGTGCGCCCCCTCTCAACACCACGGTCCGATGGTCGTGTCACTTTTGACAAGGTGCAGGCAGCTATGAATAGCCTTAGGCCTCACTACCATAGTGACGGTCGATGACCCCCAACAAAAGAAAGACCCGAAACGGGTTTCGTGCGCGCAGCCGCGAGGAGACATCAGCTTTGTGGGGTGGTCCTCCCCGCTCACTGCACAAAGCAGCTTTTGAGCGATCGGCGCCCACCGTATCGGACGGTGTCGGAACGCCCGGTGCCGAGCTGCAATACCAGCGAGCTCGTTACGGCACCCGTGGCCCCAGGCCACCCGGCTCCCAGAGCCGCGACTCCCAGAGTCGAAAAAGAGACAGCGAGAAAATATATACAGAAAACTCGGACCACCCACGCGGCTTCCGTACTCACTCGCTTCGGGCTCGGCAACTCCGCGGGCGCTAGGCCTCGCGCTCCCTCGATGCGGACCAAGTGGTTCTTGAAGAAACTCCAGGAAGAAAACTTCACAAAAAAAACATGCTGAGCATGTCGAAAAGTTCAAACATGCTGCAGCGCAATACACCTCGCACTCAAGAAAGCATGCCGCAGGTCCTAGCGATCAAAATTCACTCTAGGCCTAGCACTTGTCAAGTCCGGACAAAGAGCGTTCCTCGAACCGAACAGACAGTCGTCCAATGTTCCAAGAGCAGGCCCCACGTTGGGCTGCCAAATGTGGGGTTTAAATTGGGGGGATAAACACGTATTCCCCGTTTAAGCACGGCTGACACAGTTCAAAACCGCGCTTACCCCACCCCGTGGTCGCGTACGCTACTGAGCGCACGCCGACCACGGCGGGCCTTGCTCTGCGGGAACAAAGGAACGACACACTGGCTGACACAAACAAGGCATTTATTGCTATAGCAACAATAACGCCAGCTAGCAACAAAATACACTGAGGAATCTAGGATGTCCGACTCACCAGCACGGCTACGAGCGAACGTCCGCCCACGGTAGGGCAAAGGGAACTCCGAGGTCGAGCGGGACGGGCTCGGCGGGAGTAAGTTCCGACCGAGGGGCGCCCGTCGACGAAGAGCGAAGCTGCGAGCGAAACGTCCGTTCGCTTCCCGTTGCCGAGGGAGAAGAGACCTAGCCTTCCCCCGCGCGCGAGCGGCCAAACACGCCATCCGTGGCGCTGCTGTCGCTGCGACGCGAGCGCCCTCCCCTGTTAGCTAGAGTAACCAAACTAAAGGGAGTGCTTTTCGGGGGCAGCTAACAACAGTGGGGTGCAGTGCGGGAAAGTGAACGCAGGGGACGAAGGCGTCCCCACAAGACCTATGACTTTTTTCTAATTTCAAAGGCTGCAAAACTTACAAACCTCAGCACACATCTGGCGGCCAGCAGTAGCACTTTATTTTGCTACGCAATTACTAGCCGTTTTCGTCACGTACCCAAAGACAAAATTAATAGCACAGCTTTTACTCATACCCCGAAATTTCACTGAGCATAAAGAGCACAGAACCGCCAACCTAACTATCAACAAGTCGCTCTTATGCGCGTTCCCTAAACCTACAGATGTTGCGTAACAAAGAATCTTCCATCGCGATTCCTCGCACACGACCCTCGCACCTTTCGTTCCGAAATGTCATACAGCTCTCCTCCGCTCGTGCAATTATTTGTCCCTCGGCCATTTGGCAACAAGAAATGAACACTAAACATCAAATCTCTGCAATGTGAGGTTTTTGCCTTCGCTTACCTCCCTTCTCAGCAGCTCATCGACGGGAAAGACCTTCCATTTGACGCCTCTGCTCGGGAACTGCATACCGTCCAGGGGACGGGACCACCCGCCGTCCACTGTGATGCACTGCTCGTAACACAGCCCGCACAGGATGTGCGTGCAGGGAAGCAGCGCCGCCTTTGTCCGCACTAGTCCGCATGCGACGCATACCCTGTTCGGCGCAGTCGGCCTCACGAAATGCAGCGGCCTCCAGTCGATCTCAGCGCCGAACCCGACCACTGTGTAGGGTGCGTTTCCAGGAGGCATCCCGCTCTGCTTCGTCTGTCCTAGCAGACAAGGCTGAAGCAAATGCTCTCCAGCTCCCACGGCGCTTGCCCGCTATCGATGTCTCGCTCTCCCTTTCGTTGTCGCCGTCGTCTAGGCTACAATCGCTGTGATATCAGCTGCAATGACTTGGGTCGTTTTCGTACATGGAAATGTGTCAGCTATGCCGAATGCGTCTTGTGGTTATTGGCATGCACGCATGCGTCCGAAAAATCAGGGTCCCTTTCGAAGCAAAAATTTAATCAAAGGTCAAAGGATAGCATTCCTGGCGCTGAACAGAGCGCCTGTCTGTCCTTAGATCTTTTTTTTTTGTCTGGAAGTAATGTAATTTACCAAGAAAGGTTACGCCGTGAAAGGAAGAAGAAACAAGGCTTTATATTCTTTTGCGACGGCCGGTTGTCAGCACTTAACTCTTATTTTCTTGCATTAAAATTCAACTTGCGTGATCGCAGTTCAGATGGAGACAGTGGTGTCCCATTTAGTAGTCTACTGGCCCGCCTGATAGGCTGCTTAGAGTGCGTTTCATTGCATAACACTTAAAGGGGCTCTGAAGGGGCTCCCAATAAAGTTGCGGTACGCCTAGGATGTTTAAGGACGCCGCCTCACAAATATTCTCCACCAAGAAGTTTCTTAATGCGTTTTGTAGAAGCTGAGTTATCGGCCGTCAAAATTTCGATTTACGCGTCTTGGCGCCTTTCTCTTTCCTCTCGTCACTTTTTGCACGCTGACATGTCGGCGCGTCCGCCGGCCCCACCCAGCCGCTCCCTCCGCCGGCTGCCGACCCGCGCGAGAGGACGGAGAGAGGGAGAGGGGGACGGTTCGGAGCTTGCGGCCGCGGCCATGGGAGCTGCGTGACGAAAGAAAGAAGCGTCACAGCGAACCAATGACGGCCCTTCGCTGGTGACGTAAAGAGCGCTGCATGACGCGTTGCGCGCGGATTCGAGCGAAAGCTGGGCACTGCAGGTCGCCGCGAGGCGCAGAAGAGCAAATTTTAAAAATTATATTGCACATGATCGGTTAGCTTTTTAAGGTCCAGTAAGCGGCATGAGCACTAGGTGACCTGTAGATAATGCAAGCGTATTATAGGCAACCTCGAATAGCCTTTTCAGGGACCCTTTAAATCATAGACAATATAAATCACACCCTTCTGCTATGGCTCTTATAAGTCTAAATTCTTCTCTGGAACTAGCGAGTGAATTTCTTTTATGAACACTCTGAAGAACATGGTTAGGTCAAGGCCGGAAAGGCACATTCATTAAAATCAAAATCACAGCAGGAAAATACACCATAGCAACAATATTATAGCATAAATGATAGAGCAACACTAATATTGGGAGAAATTTGGGAAAAAGTAATCAAGAACCATTAAGACGATAAATTTGAAAATATATGACTGCAGAGAAAAGGGCAGCGTTCTGAAAATTTGCGAGAAACTTAAAGGCAAGACAATCAGCATCGGTAATGACTATGCAAAAGATATTGTACACGTTCGCCAAGAATTTAGGGCAGTCCGCTACTGCCCAAAGATCCACAAAACAAAAAGCGTCGCTGCTTCATAATAAGCTCAACATAGATCACCGTTTATACGCCTGGGACTATAATGCAAACGAGCGTTTGCTCTATCGCAACGAACATAAGGGCGCCCGTATCAACCGTAACGAGGTAGTAAGAACATGTGACGGCCAGGAAGGAAGAGCTTCCAAGAGTCAAATTCATAGCTCAGAGTTATTCTGCTGAATGCTCGCACTTAACAAGTTCATAGAACTGTAATTTTTGCTCTTGTCCCAGCACTCGAATGTCGTCTCCATAATAGAAACGTGGCTCAACAGTGCCGCTTCTTCAGATCGCATCGTTCGTCCTCACTACGCAATGCTTATATGGAATCGAAACTCGCGTGGTGGTGGCGTGACCATTATTGTCAAATCAGAACGTTCGGTTTCTCCTATCAGGAGCGGAATTCCATAGTCGGTGTGGAATAAAATTAGTTTCTGGTGCTTCGTTCCTTATAGGAGCGACTTGCAGTGCGCTAAATACCTCACCTGACTTTCTTGATAAGATAAATGCGTTCCTTTGCAGTCTTGTAACTAGAACGAACCGCCAGATAATGCCTCGTAATTTCAACTTGCCGCACAGTGACTGGAAATTTACTTCGCCTGTGCATTCAGGAGTTTCTAGCCCAGAAATATTACTGGATTCTTTCACAATTTACAGTAAATGTTTCAAGAACGTACTTGTATAAAATCGCAATCACAGTCATTGATAAACTTGGTGTTCATCTCAAATAAAGTAGGCCAATTTGAAGTTAAGGTCACAGATGGCAACCCTGATAAAAAATTATGCTACTACTTGCGCTGACATGTGTAAATGCTCCTACAGATAAAGTTGCTATATGAAAGTTAAAAGATTACCGAAGAGCTCACAACACATCCATCCTGGATTACGTTGAAACTTCTTTTAATGATTTTGAAGTTGCCTCCAAAAATAATTGGTGAAAGAGTTATGCCAACGTCTTAAAATTATCACCAAAACTAGTGTTCATTAGTATGTTCCGACACGACTGAAGAAAACAAAAAGCAGCGTAACCCATGGGTTACCGGATATACCATTTATGCGAAACGCAAGTTTCAAAGATAGTGCAAAAAAAAGCTGAGTCAAACAGTGTACACGCATTACGTCAGAAAATGAAGGCCACAAGAGAGATTTTCTAGCTAAGTCCTTAGCGGTGTTTTTAAAACTTCACCTGAAAATTTTAAGCGTTATGCTGACACGACAAAAGAAAGAGTAAAACAAGTGACAGTGGGAAATAAACTTTTAGCAGAAAAATATGATATAGCCGACCACTTGAATAAATATTGCCAATCTCTGTTCTCAAGAAACACGAGCCAAAACGATGCACAAGACGAAGCATATTCTAGTGAAAGTTTCATCGATGCTATCAGTTGAGAGCGGCTTCTTTGAGCGGCTGTTAAAGTTAAACGATAAGAAAGCTATGGGCACAGATGGAATACCTACATGCTTTTTGAAAGGTTTGGTAAAATAATGTCCTCCTAAAGCCCTCATGCATCATGTGGTGGCATGACTTGGCGATGTAGCAGGCTAGGTTTTGGGGCGAGGTAGCCAGACTGCGCAAAGCAGGGCTCTCTGGCCACGTGCTGACAGCTGTGACCGAGGCACTGCTACAGATATTCAAAGGAAACCAAAAGAAAACACACAGGCAAGAATGACTCGGGAACGCCCGACCAGTGGTTATGCCACACATCCACAAGGTGTCCCACAACCAAAAAAAAACAGTGGGCAAGAAGTACGGCGTCCCGATGGTGTTATGTGCGGCGTGTAAATTGTTCAAGATGTGTTCTAAGCCTTTGGAAAACGCGCATGGCAGACCGCAACGATGAGCCTGATGAGAATCACTGGTCACTGACCATGGTCAAACAGAAATGACGTTTCGGGAGCGCTACGGCTACCTTGTTCACAATGAGCAACCGGCTGGACGTCTCGGGCTTTTTGTAGCGGTTAGTATCATTTTTAGACATTTCGCGTAGATAGGGTGAAATGTGCCATCGTTCTTATTTATTGTGTTAGGCGTAGTCTGGATGATTGGTGACTCGAGATTTTGGCGGGCTGATACATTCTTTTCCGTTGTCACTATATCTCCTTCGTCCCAGTTATTTTCATGGCTAGTCTCTTGCGCGTGCTCCGCTAATGGGTTCTTTGTCACTTTTCCTTTTCGTACGTCGTACTGTTATTCTTGCAGGCGTCTCGTGAGATCTTTCGTTTCGCCTATGTAAACTGACGAACAGTCGGCGCAGGTGATTTTGTAAAGTACGCCGGGAAATTTGGCACGCGCGAGCTGGTCTTTCACGTTTACAAGCTCATTTCTAATCTTGCTTGTTGGGACATGTTCCGAATGAAGGAAAGCGGGTAGCCGTTTCTTTTCAAGTCTCGCCCATGGTCTTCATTTCGTGGTTTAGGGCTTCGTCTTCACTTCATCCTACCCTTGCGCTGTTAGTTGCTGTGTACAAACGGCCGAGCGCCCGCCTTATACGGATTACCAAAGGTTCATAAATCAGAGACTCCCCTGCGCCCCATAGTGGATGTTAGAAAGTCTCCGTTGTAGTCGTTGTCACAATACCTTCATGGCATTCTGTCTCCGCTGTTGGGCAGGACAGGCACTGGCATCAAGAATTCATCCGACTTCATTGACAAGGTCAAAGCGATCGCCCTGGAAGACACAGACGAGATCGTCTCTTTCGATGTCTGCTCGCTATTTACAAGCGTACCTGTTGATTTAGCAGTTGAGACATGTAAACAACGTCTAGAGAATGACACTTCGTGGCAAGATCGGACGCCGTTCGAAGCAGCGGAACCCTGCCAACTTTTGCAATTCTGTCTCGCCAACACATATTTTACGTACAGCGGCAGCTTCAACCGACAGACCTTTGGCACAGCAATGGGGACAGCCATCTCGGTCACAGCGGCTAACATCGCTATGGAAGCCGTGGAAAGCAAACCTTTGGCCACCTTTGAACCGCGACAAAAAGTATTTCTTAGGTATGTGGACGACTGCTTCTGCGTCATAGACCGAAAGCACACGCGCACTTTCCTCGAACACCTCAACGCCATTGAGCCCTCAATCAACTTTACTGTTGAGGAAGCAACCGACGGCTGTCATCCGTTCCTCGACACCGTGTTAACACGTACTTCAAATAGCCTTAATTTTCGAGTCTACCGTAAACAGACTCATTGTGGAAGATACTTAGATTTCAATTCAGCGCACCCAGTCAGTCATATATGGTTAGTGGTTGCATCTCTAATCTACCGCGCCAGGGAAGCATGCAGTGAAGACGCAGGCCTAAACCACGAAATGAAGACCGTGGAAAATGACCTGGAAGGAAACGGCTACCCGCTTCCCTTCATTCAGAACGCGCAAAGAAGATCGGCTCCTTCGAAGAAGGGAAGACGAAAGGGCTAACGCACCGAAGCCGAAGCGAGACCCTATCCCGTATGTATCAGGGATCAGCGAGGCGCTGGCGCGGATGTTCCGCAAGCACGGCGTCCATGTTCCACATGTCCCAACAAGCAAGATAAGAAATGAGCATGTAAAAGTGCAAGACCAGCTCCCTCGTGCCAAATTCCCCGGCGTAGTTTACAAAATCGACTGCGCCGACTGTTCATCAGTTTACATAGGCGAAACGAAAGATCTCACGGGACGCCTCAAATGACAACAGTACGACGTACGGAAAGGAAACGTGACGAAGAACGTAATAGCGGAACATGCGCAACAGACTAGCCATGAAAGTAATTGGGATGAAGCAGATATAGTGACAACAGGAAAGAATGTATCAGCCCGCCAGAATCTCGAGTCACTGATCATCCACACTAAGCCTAATACAATAAATAAGTATGATGGCACATTGCACCCTATCTACGCGAAATGTGTATAAACGATACCAACCGCTACAAAAAGCCCGGGACGTCCAGCCAGTTGCTCATTGTGAATAAGGGAGATGTAGCGCTCCCGAAACGTCATTTGTATTCGACCATGATCAGTGAAAAGTGAATTTCATCAAGCCATGATTCCTGACCAGACGGTATGCCGTCGAACCCTCGACTACAACGTTGAGCCTGTTGTATCGCCGAGAATTCAATTTAGCGGAATGTTGCTGCAGGTAACGGACATTTGCGAAGGATTGTACTTTTAACAGGATTGGTTCCGTCCTGATGCGCAGCCTCTGCTTTGACGTCTAACATTTCGCAGCCGTTCAGTTGACGATCTCTTTCCGTTGCCGTTTCTGCGCAGAACTTGCCTTTTAAATGGCAGCAACACACGTTCTCTTATGTCTTTTAAAAACACTGGCGAAACCTGTGCCTCACCTCTCTGTTGGCTAGTGTCGGTAGATTTAGAATGCTTTACACTTCAGTGCATCGCTAGCTGACAGTGAGTTGATCCGGTAAACGTTCTCCGAAGATTTGAAATTACACATGCCTTTGACGCGTACTGAGGCGACTCACCCCCAAAGCGTTTCAAAAAGATCAAGCCACAATTGCAGTGCAATCTTTCGCCTGCCCACCGAGAAAAACGGTGTTGTTGTTCTAAAAGAAACTGCCCCTCCTCCTTCTTTTTAGCTATTTTCCACCTGTGCTCTCTTGCTCATTCCTTAAAGCATGCGCCGATTTGGACTGCGTAAACTTTGCCGCCTTTAAGAGGTATGCGCTTCACCACGCCAGATTAGCAAACTTTGAACTTCCTGTCATTACTGAATGTCCATGGGACCTTCTTAGCATCGTTCATCATCGAGCACACCTTTGAAAGTTTACATGGAGCGGAGAAAACCACACTGGCACCGCGATTCTTCGCTATTCTCTTGGCATTGTGCGACTGTTTGTGAATGTAAAGAATCATGTGGTTCTTGTTAGACTCGGCTTCTTTTTAAACTTTGCTGCCAGTTTTCATTTTTCGCAGCAGGTTTTCACAAACGCTCTCCTACTACGCTTGCCTTCTCCTGGAATCCACTCCGTTACCCTTAAGGACCAGCGGTTATCTCGCCTTCGCATTACATGCCCTGCCCAGGAAAATTTCTTACTCTCCGTTTCGACCAGGATGCCATTACCCCGCGTTTGTTCCTTCACCCACTCTACCAGACAGCGGTCTCTTAAAGTCACACCTATAATTTTTCTTTCCCTTCCTCGCTGCGTTGTCCTTAACTTAAGCTGAACCCTCTTTGATAGCCCCCGCGTTTCTGCTCCATAGGTGAGTACCGGTAAGATACAGCTGTTGTGTACTTTTCTCTTGAGGGATATTGGTAAACTGCCATTCATGATCTGAGACAGCCTGCCATATGCACTCCATCCCATCCTTTTTCTTCTAGTTATTTTCCTCTCATGATCCGGATCAGCTGCCACTACCTGCCCTAGGTACCCCTTCCTTTACCACTCGCTGCCAACTGGGAACTGCTGTTCCCTTATTAACTTATCTATCGTTATCGCTGTCGTATTTGTATCACGTGACAGAAGTCTCCGAAAAAACGGAAAACTGTGCGTCAGGCTAGTATTGTCTGTCAAAAAAAAAACACAATCACGAAGGCACATAAACCAGCGGTCGTTGGCTTTTTTTACACTGATTGCTTACCAGGTTGTCTGTGTTTTTGGGTTCGAAGGAACGAGTGAAGGCAGCCGGACGTGTCCCTAATAAAGACCGGATGATCACCGCACCAAATGCGAACAGATGGCTGTGCATTTACAGCGCACAGTACACGGGCCTCGAGTGTTTCGCCTACATCGGAATACGACCGGCCTGGATCGGCGGCCGGGATCGAATACCACTCTTTCGGCTCAGGAGCCGAGCCTCATAATCACTGCGCATCCGAGGCGGCTCATCAGCATTCTGACATCTGACGAGCATTCGGAAGCCGGAATGTTCTTCAAAAAAATATTTTAGAAATATGCGTGCAGCCATACATATGCGTTCTGTAGGCTCTTAGATTGACAGGTGAATTGTACAGCTAGGCATCTCATTTCGGCCAAGATTCTGAGTCCTAGTAAAGGAGCGGTCATACCAGATTCTATTCATTATTTGCGCATATTGGCAAGGAATCCCAGCGGCCGATACAAGCGCTAAGTAATGAATTGCAAAAAAAAAGACAGCTGCGGAGGCTCTCCAGTCTATCAGAAAATTCTGGCAAATACTTTCAGCCAAAGTTTTCCGCGTTGTACAGAGGGGTAAGTGAAACCTTCTGCAGCAAGAAACCCTCTCTGCCTTGGCGTCACGCTTGTTTGGAAATCGGCAAGCCGTTTTGTTCTCTAAAAACGAGAAGAACGATTTTCAGTCATGCCTTAGCAGCCCCTCGAGCTTTCTGAAAAAGAACGCCTCGATGCAAGGAATAGTTGCGTGATGCCGTAAATTGAGATGGCTCTGCGCATACCGTCTGCTTGTGAAGTATCCATGGTTAGGAAGTACATAAAAATGCCTTATGATTGCATTAAGGTGCATTCTTGGTTCCTTTAAGCTCAATGACTTCAATAGTCGTGTCGTAGGGGTATAATTGCGAAATTTTCTTGTAAAGGAACCGCGTAAAGGTATATTCATTATTATCAATGCATAAGGGACGCCGAGGAAACTTCACGCTGACTTGAATAACTGTAAATTTTAACGTATAGATGCTTTTAAAGGCTCTGAAATGAAACAGTAGTGCTCTACAACAATAGCATTATTAGTCAATCAGTGTTATTATTGGTACACATTGCAAAAAGCGATGGAAAAATTTTCCTTTTTAGATCTCCTATGCTTAGTACAAGTTGGTAATGGTAATGTTGGTACTCAAGCATTTACTGACGTTCTTGCACAGGTGTCTCATCAGGAATCAGAAAAAAAAGCTGTAATATAGTTTTAGACAATCAACAAAACCTCTAAGCCACAATTATTCAGCCGTGCGACCGACACAACAGACATCGGAGAAGGAGCGGCGCAAAGCAAAACTCCCACAGGCGACAACATACTTTTTTATCGTCTAGGCACCGATAGCGAATTAGATGCATGGTTTGGAGCAACGAGAAATAAAACACGAGAGAGGCAAATTCTTCATCTTTCTTGCAGTAAAGCTGGGTAATTTTATTTCCCTTTGTTTTCCTTGCACACTCTAACATCGTAATATTCCGCACACTAACATATATAAGGAAAGCTATGCAGACAACATCAACTCAAAAAGCGTCGCCAATGTACTTACTCATCCATGGGCGCAAGGATGAGTGCAGGTAGTCGTTATTGCACACGAACAGGCGCTCTGACTGTTTACCCCAGTGTGTGATGCACTTTTAAGCGGCGACATCCAACTCGCGTGCTGCAGCGCAATTTTTGACGCCTCCATACGACAGCTCCTCCAGATGCTGCGGGAACGATCCAAGATAGCTGTACAGGGTTTCGCTCCCTCAGGATGAACACACAAGCGCGTGGCCGAGCTCTTGTGAGGCCACTGCGTCCGACACGGCCGCCCATCCAAGCAATGATGACGCGAAGGACCACACACAGGTCCATCTTCCCCTGCTTCATTTTGTTTGAATGCTCGCCCGCGTCGGACGCTGTGGGCCTCAGAAAAGCTCGATGAAGTGATCGTTTGTTCACTATAAGAAGGGAATCTTTCTGGGATAGTTGGTTTTGGTTAGACATCATGGAATCAACGCAGGACTGTGTGCGTCCTCGTCTGCAAGCGCTGTGATTCCACGTTATAGCGGGCGACCCTTACAGAGGTAACATAGCTCCAGTGAAATCCCGCACCCTAAAATATGGCGCCTTCTATTGCGGAGCTTGTACCACCTTCAAGTTTCTGAATAACTAAAGAATGAGGTCATAATTGAACACACACAAAAAAAAACATGTGATCAGAGTGCCGTTTGGCGGGAGAAAATATTTTGTTTTATGGGGTTTTACGTCCCAAAAAGACTCAGGCTATGAGGGATTCCATAGTGAAGGGATCCGGAAATTTCAAGCACCTGGGGATCTTAACGTGCACAGATATTGCACAGTACACGGGCACCAAGAATTTCGCCTCCATCGAAATTGGACCGCCGCGGCCGGGAGAGAACCCTCGTGTTTTCGGGTCAGCAGCCGAGTGCCATAACCACTGAGCCACCGGGACGGCTAAGGGAAAAAGAATGCTCCAATACTTCGGCATCCAGCGCGGCGCACGATCTAGGAAAAAGAACAAAGGCACAAGTGCCGACTACCAAAACAACTGGGCTTGTTGGGCACTTTTTAAGCATGAAATGATTTTAGCTCCCCTTGTCGGCAGTGTGGTGACGTCATGCCGAGACTGAGAACCAATATCCGGGCACTAAATTCCACTCATCCGGGCACTGAAACAAGAACATCCGGGAACCGTACTAGATTTAACGAGACTCATTCGTGATCTGTTAGGGTCTTTGAGAGAGGACCGCTTAGAGCAAGAGGGGAGCTCCAGGTCGAGAAGGGCTTTCGGCGGAAAAACTGTTTCCGCGCCGTCCCCAAGGACGGCGCTACGGTCCCACACTCACGCATGTAAAAGACCGGCCGCTGGGCCTTCAGATCATGACGTTTCCCCCTTTGGAAGGCAGATGTACTCGCAGAATACTCGCGGAGTATTCGAACGCGCTGCATATACCTTCTTGTCAGGCATGCGTCTCGCCGTGTCCGCGTACGCTTCTGCATCGTTCTGCATTTTAATGCCGCCACCGTCACAGCTGCTTAAGCCGAGAAATGGAGCCTGATGAATGGAGAGGTAGGAAGCGTCTTGCGGAAAGCGGTCGCTTTGCAAGTGATACGCCACAGCAGAAGACTGCTCGCCCCTGCCGACAACGCCATGATTATACTGCCGCTCCCGAAAGCGGCAAGGCCGTCACGTTTCGGGGCTGCCTACCTAAGCCCGCACTATTGCAGGCGATCGGTTCGACGCAACAAGAAGAATGTGGTGTGGTGTGTTGAACACTAGACTCACTTCAAGATTTTGACTAGTAACATCCATAACTAATGTGTTATGCCCGTAAGCATTTCATGCTTACTCTTCTCTCGGTTACGGGAGAGGCAGGTATTGTTTTTAGCTAAATTCTTAGCGGTTTTTTTTAAAGTTCCCCCGAAAATTTTAGCGTTATGTTGACACGAAAAAAAGAAAGAATAATCAAGTGACAGTGGGAACTGAAATTATAGCAGAAAATCTGGTATAGCAGACCACTTCAATAAACAGTGTCAATCAATATTCTCAAGAAACACGAGCCAAAACAATGCACAGGACGAAGCACATTCAAGTGAAAGTTTTATCGATGCTATCAGTTGAGAGCGGCTGGTTTCAGCGGCTGTTACAGTTAGACGAGAAGAAAGCTATGGGCGCAGATATATTACCTACATGATATTTGAAAGGTATGGTAAAAGAATGTTCTCTTAAAGCTCTCTTGCATAATGTGGGGGCATGACTTGGCGATGTAGCAGGCTAGGTTTCGGGGCGAGGTAGCCAGACTGCGCAAAGCAGGGCTCCCTAGCCACGTGCTGACAGCTGTGACCGAGGCACTGCTACAGATATTCAAGACAAGTCAAAAGAAAACACACAGGCAAGAATGACTCGGGAACGCCAGACCAGTGGTTATGCCACACGTCCACAAGGTATCTCAGAACCGAAAAAAGAGTGGGCAACAAATACGGCGTCCCGATGGTGTTCTGTGCGGCGTGTAAATTGTTCAAGGTGTGTCCTAAGCCTTTGGAAAACGCGCATGTAAGACCGCAACGTTGAGCCTGATGAGGGTCACTGGTCACTGACCATGGCCTAACACAAATGACGGTTCGGGAGCGCTAAGGCTCCCTTGTTCACAATGAGCAACCGGCTGGACGTCCCGGGCTTTTTGTAGCGGTTAGTATTGTTTTTAGACATTTCGCCTAGATAGGGTGCAATGTGCCATCGTTCTTATTTATTGTGTTAGGCGTTGTCTGGATGATTAGTGACTCGAGATTTCGGCGGGCTGATACATTCTTTTCTGTTGTCACTATATCTGCTTCGCCCCAGTTATTTTCATGGCCAGTCTCTTGCGAATGCTTCGCTATTGCGTTCTTCGTCACTGTTGTAGCTGCGGCGAGCGAAGCGGAGGCAGAACGACTTAGCAACATGTTTATTCGGCATGCTGGGCCGTGCAGACTAAGACTCACACACGAGCGAACTGCTCGCTGCCTTCTTAAAAAAAGAGCAACGCTCCCCCTCTGCGCACTGCATCACCACACACGTCACAGCATCACGTGACACTACATACCAATCGCACACAATGCGGTCACATGACACTTCATTCCCTTTCCTCCTGTTTTACACCAGCTCTATGGGGTATAACGATCAGGAGGCTTCCGAGAACGAGCACTGCGCCGAAGAAGTGGCGTGTTCGGAGGTGGCGCATGCTCCCGGAGTGGTGGTGCAGGCAGCGTGGACCTTGCAGGTGAACTGGCGTTCTGTCCCGGCAACGTAGATGCTTGGGCAGGCTGTACTGCTGATGAATCCTGTGGCTCAGACGTATCCAAGGAAGGGATCTTAGCAGATGACCCTTCCGGTACAGAATCGGACATTGAACTAGGCACAGAAGCATACAGTTGGCCCGGATTCAGCACATTGAAACGAACGCGGACGTAGGTTGTCG
The DNA here is from genome assembly GCF_055824585.1 of Amblyomma mixtum. Taxonomy (NCBI): domain Eukaryota; kingdom Metazoa; phylum Arthropoda; class Arachnida; order Ixodida; family Ixodidae; genus Amblyomma; species Amblyomma mixtum. Next base: position 132,317,878 of record NC_143019.1, read on the forward strand.
GCATGCACAAACCTCTATTGCTGCCCTATTCTAACATTGTAGGTTGATGCACTGCACCGCTGTTCTACAACGCCTCGCAACCACTTCGATTCCCCAGGACGTAGTCCTTGCGCGAGCACATGGTCGCCTTCCTCAAATGATCTCCATGACCGCCCTCTCTCGTTAGCCTTCTCTTTCGTCTGGTAGAACCTGTCGTCCATACGCTTTTCCAAGTTCGGTTGTAGAAAGGTCAGGCGTGTGCGCGGCTTCCATGACAGAAACAATTCCGCGGATGTCAGCCCCGTGGTTGCGGTTGCTGTGTTTCGGTACGCGAACAGAAATTGCTCAACCCGATGTTGCAAGGTTTTTTTTATTCCTGTTCTTCTCTCGTCGAGAACCTGTCGCAAAAGGTCCCGCTTAATGGTCTGTACGTACCGCTCTGCACTTCCATTTGATGCGTGATGGTACGGTGGCGTCCTGGTATGCCGCACCCCATTCCTGCGGAGAAAGTATGCGAAATTCTTGGCACAGAACTGTGGACCATTGTCCGTAACTACTTCTTCCGGCAGGCTGTAGGACGCAAAGACACTCGAAGCTTTTCAGTGGTCTTATCGGTAGAGGTGGATGGCATGACGAACACTTCTGCCCACTTGGAGTGCACATCCACTAGGACTAGGAGCCATTGGTTATCTGTAAAAGCAAAGTCCAGATGGATTCTTTGCCATACGCGAGTTGGCCAACCCCAAGTTAGCAGTGGAATACGTAGCGGGGCATTTTATGTTAACTGACACGTGTCACAGCTTTTCACAATCTGCTCAATGTCCTCCGTGAGCTGAGGCCACCACACAAAGCTATGGGCGAGCATTTTCATGCGCGTCATCCCGGGGTGTCCTTCGTGCAAAAGATGGAACACCTGTTTGCGCAACCCACGAGGTATATTCACTCGACTTCCCCATGTAACACACTGCTGATCTACAGATAGCTCATGTCGCCGAATGAAATAAAGCATTAGGTCACCATCTGTTACATGCGGCGGGCAACCACTCATCGCAAAGCACAGAACTTTCGAGAATACTCTGTCAGTTCGAGTTCACTTCTGAATTTCAACAGCAGACAACCGCACTTCATCAACAACTCAAAAAAAATGTGCGTAATCCGAGACATCATTGCGATTTGCAAGTGGTAACCGTGAAAAACCGTCAGCATTTCCAGCCTCTCGACCTTTGCGGTGAACCCAACGATAATCGTACGCTGCAAGCAGTAAAACCCAGCGTTGCATGCGGGCTGCTGTCATCACTGGTACGGGCTTACCATGAGCGAGCAAGCCTACCAATGGCTGATGATCGGAGTAAATCTCAAAGCGATTCCCGGACAGATATTTATGGAACTTTTTCAGCCCAAAAACAACAGCCAAGGCCTCTTTTTCGATGTGAGCACACCCCTGCTCTGCGTTGCTTAACGTTCTGGAAGCATAGGCAATTGGCCTTTCGTCGCTTCCATTCTTATGAAAAAGAATGGCTCCTACGCTGTAAGCCGAAGCGTCGCACACTACTCCTATCGGCTTTTTTTGGTCGTAGTATGTCAGCACATTGCTATGTGTCAACCAGCTCTTACTTTCTTGAAATGCTTGCTCAGCTTCCTGTGACCACTGAAATCCCTTTTCGTTTTGTAGAGCATTGTACAGAGGCTTAAGCTTAGCTGACATGTCGGTACAAACTTCCCGTAGAAGTTAATCAATCCCAAGTAAGCCCGCAACTGTGCCACATCCTTTGGACTTGGTGCCTCTTTTGTCGCTTTCATCTTTTCATCTGATGGCCGAACGCCCTTGTCGTCCAGAATGTGGCCTAGGTAAGAGACAGACGTCTGAAAGAATTTGCACTTTTCCTTTTGCAATCGTATGCCTCTCTCTAGAAAACGTGCCAACACCCTTTCCACTCGATGAAAACATTCGCCAAATGTAGAACCCGTGATAAGTACATCACCCAAGTAGCAGCTTACCCGCTCAAGCCCTTTTAACACATCATACATGGCAGACTGGAAAATAGCAGGTGCACTTGTGATGCCATAGGGCAAGCGCGTGTACTTGAATAGCCCCAGGTGGGTATTGACAACCACCATCGATTGTGCCTCCGGATGCAGTTCCAGCTGCTGATACGCTGTCAACAAATCAAGCACTGTGAAATACTTGCATCCTGACAACTTTGCAAACAAATCTTCTATTCCAGAAGAGGGCAAATACGGGCTGGTTGGTACATGTTTTACGAATTGGAAAAACAGCGCAATCAAAGACGAGACACAAGAGAAGGACAAAACACCAGCGCTTCAATCTTCTATCATGGGAAGCGGATAATGGTCAGTTCGCAGGCACGGATTCAATGTAACGTTGGAGTCCCCACACACTCTTTGCTGTTCGCCTTAGGCACAACAACTACGGGCGTCGCCCAGTCGATTTTCTGTACAGGGACCAGCACTCCCCTGTTTACAAGAGTGCATTTCAAGCGACACGGTTTCCCTCAAAGAAAATGGCCCCTGTCGCGTCTTGCAAAATACGGGGTTGCTCCCCTCCTTCAAAACCAGCCTGACTGGACTACATTTGATCAGCCCCAGAGTGGGCTCGAACACCTTTGCGTACTTCTCAAGTAGCACCGCAACATTGTCTAAACACACGCCATGCACACTTGACCAATCTAGCTTAAGAGCCTCCAGCCAGTCACGTCCTAGCAACGCAGTGTCGCTATTGTTGTGGGTTTTAACAACAATGAGCAGAAGTTGCTTGCACTGACCATTATGTTCGACTGGAACCGTCAACTTCCCTGTGACTGTTAGCGGCGACCCACCGTATGTCCTCAGCTTTATGTGGCAAGGCTCTTTAGGTAGACTGGGCCAGAAGTATAGCGTTTCTGGCACAATAGAAACAGACGCAGCCGTGTCTGTTTGCATGTTAACATTCTTCTTGGCTACCTTAAGGCAGATTTCATAATGCGCCCCTGGGCGTTCTGCACAAGAATAGACATTGTACAACAAGACTTAGTCACAATCCGTGTCCTCCACAGCTACCAAATTTGCCGCGTCTCTAGACTTGAACATGCACATTTTCGCCAAGTGTCAGTAACACTTGCAGGCACGACAGCGATACTTGCGAAAGTTGGAGTTCGATGCTTCGTGCGCTGAGCCACACCGGAAACCGTCCGGCGATTCAGACACTCGGCCCCGTGCTAGTCCTGCACCGGATGAACGCAGTTGCGGGCGTTTCCCACCGCCTGGCTTATGCCGTACGGCGTCGAGTGTACCTTGCGTCCCCGTCGGTTGAAATTCCCGACTTTCCTTCCGCGCTAGCTCGATGCTTTTCGCAACGTCGCAGGCATCCGAAAACGTCAACTTGCTTCTCTTCAGCAACTCTGCTTGCGTTGCGCTGTCGCAGAGGCCCACTACAAAGCTGTCTCGCAGAGCCTCATCGAGGAATTCCCCGAATTCGTATGAAGCTGCCAATCGCCTCAACTCCACTGCATATTCTGCTATAGACTCTCCCTGATGCTGGCACCACCGATTAAACTTGAATCGTTCTGCGATGGCCATAGGCTTCGGTGCGAAATGACTTCTCAGCACTTCTACGAGTTCCGCTCTCCGTATTGCATCAAGAAACACGTCACAGCATCACGTGACACTACATGCCAATCGCGCACAATGCGATCACATGACACTTCAGTCACTTTTCCTTTCACATGGGCTCAGTGGTGTTGCGCACTTTTCTTTTTTTTCGGGGGGGGGGGGGGGGTAGGTGGGTGGAGGGGAAGGGGGCTCGAGTGTCTGGCTCAATTTCAAGATATTGAAATAAAAGCAGGCGCAGTTATTCGTTCAATACAAGAGGTACCATTCCAGTAGACTGACTTCCGGTTTCGGGGCTGTTATCGAGCGGCCGAGAGCAGCCGGCTACGAATTTCGCTGCAATAGAAAGGAGCAACAGTGCAAACAACTTGTTAAAGGGGTTGTTAAGGGGATCGCAACAAAGATGCGATACGCCTAGGAAGCTAAAAAGCACGCTGCGTCACAAATATCCTGCAGCAAAATTTTTTTATGCGTTTTGTAGAAGCTTAGCTATTTGTAGTGATAATTTAAAATTCTGTATCTTCGCTCCTATCCTTCTCCTCTCGTCGCCTTTCGCACGCCGAAATGTCGGTCCGCCGGCTCCACGCGCTGGGCCCCTCCACCGACCGCCGACGCGCGTGGGAATTCCCCAGGAGGCGGAGCCAACGCCTCCTGAACTGGTTTGGCGTCGACTGCGCTGGCGCGGCGAACCAATGATGGCAGCCCGCTGCCGACGTAAAGAGCGCTACGTGACACAATGCGCCCGGATGCGGCGAAAGCTCCCCACCACTGGTCGCCCCGAGCCGCGGAAGCGGGAGTTCCTAAAATTGTATTGTAAATTATCGGCTCGCCTTTGAGATCTTGTAAGTGGCATGAACGCTCGATGCCCTGTACTCTACATAATGTAAGCATCTTATAGCCAACCGCCAACACCCTTTTTAGGAACCCTTTAAAGGCCGTAATTGATTATTCAGAAACAACACACAACTCACGTTAAGAATTGCGAAAGAAGAAGTTGTTGCTGAACTATCCCATGCACGAAACAGGTTTTAAAATTTGTTCATCTGCAGTAGGGTATACTAGTACTAGTCTGCTGCCCATTAATGGCATAAAATTGCTGTAATAGTGCTAAACTCTCCTAGTGCAATTAACTTACCGTTTAGAAAATATGGAGGACAGACGCTTACACTGACAAAATAAAAGCTACGCACACAAAATAAGAGACGCAATCAAGAGCTCGCACAGTGAGGAAGCAAGAAAAGGCACTGGAGAATGCACAGTTACGTACACTAGTGTGCTTTTAGTGTCAAGAAACGTTCTGGCTGGCGCTTTCAGAGAAACAACTGATCTCATTAACGACCTCTATATGCCTAACGCACAAATAGAAACAATCTCAGCATCCGGAATCTGCAAACGCAGATGACCAGGTTTGTGACATACAGTACACGCTTCCCTGATTTACGAGAATGAGTGTTCAAGTCTAATATCGTCACAGCAAAATATCTACAAAACTCAGTGTCTCATGAATCCTTTTCAATCATAATTTCTGGAACTTAGTAACATATGAGATCCGTAAGCGCTGAAGGCAGCGTTCATGCCGCGTTTACGAGAGTTCGGGTCATGGGCTTTTCTCAAATGTTCCCCAACATTTCAAGAGGAATTAGGATTGTGTTCTACAGTTCAGTTCAACGAAGTGATGCACCACGCCAGACCTGAGCACCATATTTTTGCTGTTAAAGCACAGCCATGTTCAGGTTGATCACGGCGCTGCTTCATAATTAGAGCGATACCCAACTGTGTATCGTCTCAAATTAGGTTATTCGCGGATGACTGTGTAATGTATCGTAATGTTACTAATGAAACCGACCGCCATTCACTTCAAACTAATCTTGACGCTGTAATGGCTTGGTGTTCCTCCTGGCTAAAGTCTCTAAATGCATCTAAAACAAAGTTAATGTCGTTTACTAACCGTTCCACTCGAATTCCTACAGCCTACTTCCTCAGTAACGATAGAGTAGAACTTATAACAACTTACAAGTACCTAGGAGTTTCACTTTCAGTCTGACTTAACCTGGCATTACCATACTAACACAATCTTAGCATCAGCAAATCGCGCACTTGGTCTTCTTAGGCGTAATCTCAAACACGCGCCTTCACACTTAAAAAAAAACTTTCTTACATCACGCTAATCCGCCCGAAAGTTGAGTATGCTTCTGCCATATGGGACCCTCAACAAGCTTGCATCATAAACAACATTGAATCCCTGCAAAACCGTGCAGTTCTCTTCATCTTTTCAGATTATTCACGTTTCACCAGTGTCACAGCATTAAAACGACGTGCCGAGTTGGAACCGCTATCATGTCGACGCTATTTCACTCGCCTCACCTACCTTACTTCACAAACTGTATCACCTTCCCATCCTCCACGACGACTTCTTTTTGCCACACCCTGCAGTCTTTCCTCGCCGCGACCACGATAACAAAATAAAACGCATCACATGCCGTTCATTGCTCTACACGAAATCATTCATTCCTCGCACTATAAGAGATTGGAATAACTTGCCATCACACATAGCTACTGAGGATAACCTACAATCATTTCAGCATTCGTTAAAGCAAACCATGAACTAACAGACTTGGTATTTTTGTTGTACTATGTGCATTTAATGACTATTTTATTCTGAGTTGTTTGTTGTGTTATTTGTGTACTTTACTGGCTTTATTTCATACTTCGTTATTACGTGTATTTTGTTTAAAATGCCTGTGCCATATTTTTATGCTTGTATCGCCCCCCCGCCCCGCCCTCTATGGAATACCCTCGCTCGAGGGCCCTTAGGGGTATTGTAAATAAATAAATAAATAAATTTATGCATTAGTTCACCTGGTACACTTAATACATCACACAATAATCCAGTAACACTGTACGTGAAAAGAAATGCACAGAATTCACAATGGAACACCCCGCGTCGTATAAAACACCAAAGATTAATCCGAAAGTCACATCTGATGACTTTAATACAGGTCTTATCATATGTTGGCTGCTAGAGACACCTAGGGAAAACGGCATATAAGCTGAAAGTGACAGTAATGCCCTGTCCTCGCGTTGTGATGCCGGCAGAGAAGTTTGCCCATAGTCATATTACACCGAAGTATCAGTTTCGCGCTCTTCGTCTCGAACGACATCGTCCAGCTGAGAGCAGTCGCACCATATCCTATCACTGGAACTGTGCTTGGTATCACAAAAACAAGAGGGCCCACGTATCAGACATGAACGTAGCACGTGAACCAAAAATACAAATTTCTGAAGATTGACGCCCACAAAAGGCGAGCAGCCCATCGCAACGAAATCAAGAGTTAACGAGGCGTGCACTGCCTGATCAAGACAGGAACCTAGCGGCACAACCCTCGCTGCAGATAGAGGGCGCCAATAGGAAAAAAAAATGTTTTTGCGATAAGGACAGCGGTGTTGTTTGAAAGCAGGATTACGGGACAAAATCTTTGAATGTTGAAATCACTAGCTTTCGCTACACGATGTGGGCCACAAATATGTGATGAAATATTTTTTATCGCAATGTCTGTCCACTGATTTCATCTTAATGCTGCAGTTCCACAGCCCCTAGCTGATGTCGCTGGCACTTGGTCTTAGGCCGCATTCAGCTTCGCCTTCGCGGCCTATGTCAGTTGACCTTGTGCAGGCGTTGAACGCTACTTCTTGGAGCCATGCACTATACTCTGGTCGGGTTTTCCACGGAGCTGGATTGGAGGCGTCTAAACTTCCTCCACCCTCTTCGACCGAACATGGTTTGCAGCACCTGTGGACTGGTGCGCCCGAAAACTGCGCTGCTACGCTGCGGCCACACCCTGTGCGAATCCTGCTACCAGCAGCGCGCCGAAGGAGGCCCGCACGTCTGCCCCCTCGACGGCCAACAGGGCCAGGAGAAAGACCTCGAGTGGAGGGAGCTCCGTGTCGACGAGCTGTTCGGGAGAAAGGTGAGCGAGTACGGAATGAACGTATCCGGCTTCCTTGGGCGATATTATGACAGGCATGTCGGGGTGATGCTCGTATGGTTCCGAAAGAGAATGTTCTTTTATTTTGGCCCTCCATGAAAAGAGACGTGTCTGCCGCAAAGTGCGTGCTCTTGAAATGAGACGCCTGCGATTATAGGACCCTAATACTGTACTGGTGTGAGTGCGCTGATTGGGCACGAGAATTGATTTCAGTGCTGTTGTTCACTTCTTCCAGCCCGAAGGCGCAATGTTTGCAAACGCGAACTGTCATTTCACTCAGGTTTAAGTTATTGTCAGTGAAAGGTCCGAAGCGATTGTGACTTACCGCGAACAGAGCACGAGAAACTGCACCGTAAATGTGCAGACTGCAGGGCCCCTAATAACGCTTCCGGCCCGCTTTCTGACGCCACCTTCGTCTTCAATGTTACTGGCGCCACTAACTCTACGAATTCCATTCGTGCTTTTACGAAAGGAAGGGTTGTCTGGAAACCGTTATGTGCTTCAAGCTTACACAGACATTGCATGGCGCCTTTGTTCGAAGTATTTGAACTAATCTAATGTCCATACCAGTCTCTTTTGATGAAAAATATGACTTGTTTTACAAATGCTTTAAATTTGTAAATTCTTTGCTGGTATAATATATATCAAACTGTGCAATAAAGATACATTTGCTGAGCGTGAGCAAGGACCACCTTACCAATGATTTGTTAGCAAAACCTCATGCAGCTTAAAACGATCGGAATGCACATGTTTACAGTAAGACTCCCGATAAAAGCTACCATTGTGTGAAAGGTGCGATCGCCGAAACAATTCGCATGTTCGGCTTTGCAAGATGTAACTTTTATTTCAATGACTGTGAACAAGTAGTCGGCAATTTCGCACGCCATTCAAATCAGCCTACTGGAAGACAGCACGGTCTAGTTGTCTTGCGGTGCATTCCCCACAGGCCCCTGCTAACAGCTGTCGGAGATTGGATGTTTAAAGCGCTTCGGAAACGCATGACATCTCGCCGCTGACTGTGCGCTTCGCTTGTTCGCAAAAGCCCTGCGGCGTAAGTTTTCTTCCGTCGCTCCCGCACTGCTATCAGCGTAGTGTTCGAACACGCATTGTGATAAAACTGGAAAGACATGTCACTGTTGGAAGTTAGCGGATCCTACCTTTTTACCCCCTAGTACTATTAGCCGGATTAGTAAACGCACCATAGCTCCGGCGGCAGGAGTGGCTGTGGCTCCGGAAAATTTCTCCCTCACTGTCGGGCGGGGTCTCGCCACGCTTGATAAATTTGTGGTGCTGCATTCGTGCGCTCTCCTGTTGACGGCAGTGACCACTAGTCGAGCGCATGGCGCTGTCGCGCTGCAGCGGAGCAAGCGGTTATCCACATGGCATTAGACAGCCGCAATGCGAAGAAAAAAAAAACATCGCATGTGCGAGGGTGGTGCCCTCTGGGTGTGTAGGCGCCAGCGGCGCGGCGCGATTTGTTGGAGCGCAGCTGAAGCGGTTGCTATGCAACAGCAACTCAGGTCGTTCGGCAGCCACACCGCCACGAGCATACGCGAAGAGCCGAGTTGGGATCCAGTAGTATTGCTTTCGTAACAAAATGTTTTGTTTCACGTTGCTGATCTAGACCCAGCCCCACCCCCCACGTTAAAAATTAGTGCTGTGTTTTTACCTTCACTCCTGAAATGCGAACAGGCCTTCCTCAATCGAACGCTTAAATATTGAAGGCGTATTCGAGTCAGTTATTTCCGAAAAGCACAGTAGTATGTGTTTATACCTTATGTGAGAACTTGGTAAATGGTGCGGTTTATTTTTACTATTTGCGGACACTTCCGCTAACTATTTTTTTTTGCTTCAGTTTTCCGATCCGTTTTTGTACACAGCCCAGCGAACCGCGTTTAGGTGAGCAGAGCCTTTGAAATGAATTCTCCCTGAAGTCGAAAGGGTTGAAACGGAAATCGAAAGGTAACAGCAAAAAAAAAAAAAAACGCATTACCTATCAAGTTGTCGCGTCTGGCATCAATACTTGATAATGTGGATTTTTGACTATAAGTGTAAAAAAATGAACTCAAATGCACACTCAGCATTGATCTCGACTAATAGGAGGTTCCCATGCCAGGAGAGAAGGCAGAAATACAGCACTAAATTTTAATACGAAGGCGAATATAAAACAACAACGTAAATCAATACAGGGTTCATTTTGATACAGTGCAGTGGTTTGACACCATGCTGACATCCGCTTGCTGCGCTACTACACGAGAGCGCCTTGTTCACGAGTACTAGCGATACACTTTTCTTTGTCCCGACCGTCAACAGGAGAGCAGCCGAGCGCAAAGCTGGAAATTTTCACGAATATAAGTCTTAGTGAAATCGTTTTAGCTCATTTTGACAAGCGTGTTGAAGCGTGCATAAAAGAAGCAAAACCGTTTCCTGAGATGTTTTAGCTGCGCCGGTGATTTTATTGCTCTTTGTTGAAGTTAATGAAAGCGACATACAACGGTTTGCAGGCTCTTAAATTGTTTTACAGACATTTGGCGAATGTTAAGGTAAACTAAGGTTTACGCATGAAGAACAATAGAACTGGTGTTTTAATTTGCTAGAGCTGTGTTTCTACTTCGACTCGGTGCATATTTCTTGGGCGTATACCGGACACGCACTAAAACGGACATTTTTGGCTTATAGTTCGGCACATTCCAAATTGGTTAAGCGGGGTATTGCCAAATGCTGCTTGCGCAGTGCCCTTGAGAGGTCGTGCCGCTATAAAATTGCGGGGAGCATGCAGACGCAAGTGTTGCGGTTAGCCAAGGCTGGTTTCTCTTGAGAAACACTGACGGCAGTGGCGGAATGCATGATGAAAGAAATCAGGGCAGGCAGCCGCTCCCTCATGACAGCCTAAAAAGTCTGCAAAGCGCTGAGGCGAACAGCCATGCCGTGCGTGAACCAGTTGTCTCACTGGCTGGAAGAAGTTGGAGGGCAGTGCGGTTTAGACGTTTTCTTCACTGCCTCCCAAAATGTGATGTGCATGCTCAAAGACGTGAACAGCGAAAAGAAGTGAGCCTGCACAGCAAACAGTTAATGCAAGATCGCACCTTGCAGAACTGGTATCGTACACCGCGACAAGTCCTATATCGGGCAGTCAGGGCGCTGCCTAAACGACCGGCTGCGAGAGCACCATGCGGCGGTTGATTCATTAGCGGGGGGCGGTTTTTTAAGGCGAAAGCCTTTGATGCCTCATCGTTGTCGACAGAAGGCTGTTAGCAGAGGTGTCAGGCTTTTCGGCTGGTCGAAATGGTTATGACGGCAGAGTGCGCGGATTCGAAGTAATGAGGTCACCCACGGATGCCTGACACCGATTTTTGGAGCACATGGCAACTAATAAAATAGTTGTCGTCCGCTCCGACAGGGGGCGTAAGGCGTCCGTGGGTGACCACATTACAAACCTCATTACTGTGAACACAGCCATGGATACAACCGAACTCATCGAAGCAGAGAGAGAGAGAGTCGTGCTAAAGAAGCAGTCAAAGTCGGCAGTAAAAGTGTGTAGTTGTAATGTGTAGTCAGTGTGTAGTCGCATAAAGTACTAGTACAGCACAAAAAGTTTCGCAGTCAGTGCCAAACAGTGCGCCAGGAAAGGCTTTCGCCTTGCAACACTTGACAGCCAAAGCGCACCGTGAATTTTTTCGCCATGTATTGTAAGCGTTGCGGGTGCGTGCCAGTATCTGATGCCACGTGTGTGCTTGGTAGAGGCAGATCGATGTTAGAACAGAAGATCTGCGAGGACTATCACATTAGAAGGAAAGGCTATAACTGCGTCAGCCTGCCTTCTGTTGCCTTGCCAAAAAATGAAGGATGTATATCTCCTAAATAGCTTTCCAACTGTAGAATGGCGATTTTTTGCTTTGTTTTAAGCCGCCGCGGTGGCTCAGTGGTTGTGGCACTCGGCTGCTGACCCGAAAGACGCGGGTTAAATCCCGATCGCTGCGGTCGAATTTATATGGAGGCGAAGTTCCAGAGGCCCGTGTACTGTGCGATGCGAGTGCACGCTAAAGAACCCCACGCGGTCGAAATTTCCGGAGCCCTTCACTACGGCGTCCCTCACAGCCTGAGTCACTTTGGGACGTCAAAACCACATAAACTAAACTACCTTTTTTTTAATCCTACGCGCTTACTCCACGGGACTATATTTAAGTACCACCTGTCCAAGTAACATTTGTTGGTGTTTAGCGCTCATCCTGTTTACTTCAACCACTTTGTTCCAGCCTATTGCGATTGCATTTTTAGTCTGTCATGAATCTCCAACTAGCCCAGATTTCTGCCTTGATGGAAATTTACCAAGCATGACGGGATCCTCTGCTAGAGCGAGCACAGCCGTCACTCGGACCACTAAACCGAGCGGCGCGATATAGCAGCGCCGCGGTGAGATCCTGCAGCTGCTCAGGCAGCTGCTCCTGCCGATACTTCATCTACGCCAGGAGAATAACGTGATACGCCTCTTTTGAAAACGAAACGTACAATAGAATAGCCCCTTATGGTCGACGAACGCTTCTCTTCTACCTTTGCCGCTTGGACAATTATTCGAAGCAGGATAATATCGGGCCTTCATTACCTTCATGCAAGCAGACCTTAGCTTTCATAGCGCGAGCCACGTACGTGAAGCATACTCATAAAGTATGCCACCTCTCAATTTCTTTTTCTCCAACCGAAACCTTTCTGACCTAGTCCTAAAAGTTCCTATATTGGCCATTTTTTGCCTAAGCCATTTTAAAGAATTCCTGTAATTTCCCCTTAAATTTTTCGCACTTTTTCATCATTCCTTGAAGTTCGTCGCGATTAATGAAAACGAAATAGACGGAATTAACCGAATACCACTCATTCCGTGTTTCGGATTTCTTTTTCGGCGTTTTTACAACAGAGTACCCCGACCCGGCCGTGCGAAGACTTCTGCCTTCCTCATCTAAGGCTAAATTTTAAGAGACCAAATTTCTATTGAAATTCTTTCATCTTTTATTAGATCAGAATGCATGTTTCCAAAAAAAAAATACGGGACACTTGCGCGTAAATACCTAAACTGAATACGTATCTCGACCATGACATAAAAAAATCCGGCTAGTGTCAACCACGCGTGACTACCTGGTTTAATCCGACATCTTTTCATCCGCCTTACTGTTACGCATCATAATTGCGAAAACTAGGGAAAAAATTACTGCCACGTAGCGATTAAGCCAGTCCGGCAGTCAAAAAGCGCACGAAAAGTTTTCAAGAAGAAACGCTTTCTTCGGGCTGACTCACGCCCACGACGAACTGAATGACTCAGCGGCAGCGACAGCTACAAGTATGCTTGGTGGCTGTCGAACAATTCATCCGACATTCCTGCATTTCTCGGCCGCGCTGAATTTAAAGCTGGTAAAGAACCCTCGAGGTAGAAAACCAAAAGCAACTTCAAAAATGTGGAAAAATGTGGTAGGAGTTGCGCTTGGAAGCCATAAATGGAAATAAATCGCGTCATAAACAAAATGATAAAACCGCCCTTGGCTTCGAGCGTGAACGAACACACAGTACAAAGAGTCATTATCCACAGACTGCTACATATTACTAGCGTTATTACAAGCGTTATTAAAGAGTCATGGTAACATCAGGTTTGATTCCAGGATGATGCAGCTGCGCTATGAGATACGCGGCAGTGAACACAGCGCTGCATTTGCGCTTATCGCGGGCACGAGCGTGACAAAACAATTTGAGAGGGTGGTTGAACATGCGAAATACACTGCAGGATGGCTAAGTGGCTATGGCGTCCGGCTGCTGATCTCATGGTCGCTGGTTCGAAGCCGACCGTGGCAGCCTCATTTTCATGAGTGCGATATGCCAAAACGAAGCGGCAGTGACAACTGATGCCGTACATCGGGAAGGCTCAAAAGTTACCACAAGTAAATGCTTTTAGCACTGGGATCTACTGCACCCCTCCCCTCTACCCTGTCCCTATTTTTTAATGCGTTAGAATTACAGGTTTCGTTATCGAGAAAATCCGGTGTATTTGTCCCTATGTGTCAGAATAAAAGCCACTGACCGAGAAAGTCGAGAGGTACGATTGACGACAGCGCAGATCCCTTTGACCGAGACGGTCGCGACGTCATCCAACAAACATTTGGAAGTGTCTCCGAATAGCACTTGCGCCTTGAAGGAAAATCTGGTCCAGCGCGAATTGAGCCACTGCCCTTTGTGTTGGGGGCCCGGCGCGCTGCCTACACACCATAGGAGCGTTCGTTAAGACTGGTAGTTCAGATGGGTTGTGCGACCACCTCCTGCCACCTAGTCAATAACAAACTAATAAAATTCTCTTTCCTCTTTCTGCCCAAATTTATCTAAAAGAATTTCCCCGAAAGGAACATTACTTCTCGTAAGCATATACATTGTTACTAGAGAATGGAACATGCTGAGATGACGGGAAGCGCCTGTCCTGTCTTCTCTCTTCTCCCTGTGGCTGCGCTGTTTCTGCTCTTAAAAGTATGTACCAACTCGCACAACTCGTCGTTTTACTGGCGCTCAATTACCATTGCAGGTGAAGTGCTGGAACGAAGAGAATGGCTGCGATTATGTCGCTGCTGCTTCGCAGATGGCCCAGCATTTCCACCGCGACTGTCGGTGCCACTACGTTCCCTGTCCCAAGTGCTCCGGCGCCGTGCCGTGGCGCAGCGTGATGGAGCACCTGAAAGGCTGCTTCCGCCCCCCGGAAGCGCGTCTTAGATCCTGCGGTGGAGGGCATCCAGGACACAAGAAAGCAACAGCCACAGATCCTTCGGCGAAGGGAGCATTCCATGAACCAGTTGCGGGGGAGAACAAAGAACTTAAGCAAATAGTTAGTAATATCAAGACGCAGGATGACAGAATTAGTCAGATTTCTCAGGCGATAAAGAGCTTCAAAGACACTGGGAAACGCAAAATTGGGGTTGAAGTTGGGAAACACCAGCCCAGTTTAACACACGTCTTGTCACAAATGGAGGCCTCTCGCGAGACAGTGCGCCTTTTGACGACAGGTTCGGACGCGCCTGATCTTGCTGCAAGCGTGATCAAGTTAGAGAAAATGCCGAAGGATGAAACGAGTGGTGTGGCCAGCTTGAGTCGATACAGGTTGACACAGACTGCAACTGTTTCCCAACCAGCGAAACCTGAAGCGCAAGAAAAGAATGATTCTAGTCCGAATACACTGGAATGCATCAAAAGCTCTCTGCGACACTCTGAACTAGACAAGGTGCTCTGCGTGTTTGTGGTCAAACATGTAGAGTCGCTGCGCGAGACTGCGATCGAGACAGGCGCAGCTAGGTATGAGAGTGAGCTCGTCTACCTGCGCGGTTACAACTTGTCACCGGGTGTTTTGATGAAGAGGCGCGGTGAATGTGTAAATGTTCACGCCCTGATCCGCATATATAAGGGCAATATGGACGACATTGTCCAGTGGCCATTCGAGCCCAAGATTAAGCTGGGCGTAGTGCATCCCAAAGATGGCCCAGATCGCGTGTTTGAGGTCAGTGGAAATCCTTTTCTTCCAAATTTCCAAAGATCATCAGCATGCAGCAACAGCAGCATATACTTTGCTCTGCAGTCGCTTAACCTCGAATGTCTTATGAGAGACGGCTACGTGGAAAATGATCGGCTGCGTGTAATGTTCGAGCTTATTCCATGATTCGCGTGAGAAATAACGTTTTTCCTTTTCTTTTTTTAGCGACGACGAAGTGGAACGGACTTGTAATGACCGTCAGCTGTCGAGTGCATTCTGGGATGCTGTTCACACTGCTTAATATTTGAACACTCCGAAAATTATTCCTGCTGACTTCCTCATTGCTGTGAGTTTTGTATCACTGATTTTATGAAAAAAAAATTTTATTGAAAAATTTTCATGATTCAGGACCAGTGCAAAATATGAAGCCGAGAATAAAAATATATTACTCCCAAGTGTGCTTATTCCATTACGCTGGGAAGATCACTAGTCTTCTGTAATCGCTGGCGGCCAGCCTAAGGCAACCAAAGTCATGGCTGCTCACCTGAACGGCTTAGTGCAAACCGCGCCAGGAGTATACCGCACACAGCGCTGTATCACTGCTACCAGGTTCTTCGTACGAGTTAAAAGCTACATGAAAAATTCTGGCATTGCTAAGCTTCATCACTTACCGTATAATATTGTTACGGGGAAATACTATTTACATTTATTTACAAGCCGTAGGTGAATAAGTCCTAGCCGGGAGCACCAGCGCGAACAGGAAGCACCATCAACCTCTTCTTCTTCGTTCGTCCCTTTCACGCGGGAGTCCACTTCGTCTTCCACTTCCACTGCGTCGTAACATGACCCCCGGCGGCACAAGCGCCGTCCCGGTGCTAGGCCGATGAGAGAGGAGCTGCGTGATAGGGCTTGAGGCGCGTAACGTGAACAATATCGGTGGATGGTCGACATGATGAGGACGCAAGTGTATGAGGTGCAACTTCATACGTGACGTCGGTGACCTGACGCACAACGCGATAAGGACCATGGTAGGGGGACAAAAGTTTCTCAGAAAGACCGACGCGGCGGGGAGGGGACCACAGAAGAACGAGCGACCCCGGCTCGTAAGTGAGATGGCGATGGTGATGATCATACAGAGACTTCTGTGCTTGCTGGGACGCTTGTAGCCGAGTACGGGCGATTTGGCGAGCGTCTGCAGCTTGAGCAATGGCGTCACGGGCATAGGCGGTGACTGGACGGTCAGCAGATGGGACGAGTGTATCCAAAGGCAGGACGGCGTGTCTCCCGTACAAGAGATAAAAAGGAGAGTAACCAGTTGTGTCATGCCGCGAGGTGTTGTAAGCGAACGTGACGTAGGGCAAGGCGAGATCCCA
This sequence comes from Amblyomma mixtum, assembly GCF_055824585.1. Taxonomy (NCBI): domain Eukaryota; kingdom Metazoa; phylum Arthropoda; class Arachnida; order Ixodida; family Ixodidae; genus Amblyomma; species Amblyomma mixtum. The sequence goes on from NC_143019.1 coordinate 132,334,311, forward strand.
GTCTTTGTGGTCGGGGGAGACGTACATAGACAACATGTCTGTCAATGTTCGGTTCAAACGCTCGGTTAGCCCGTTGGTCTGCGGGTGGTATGCTGTGGCAATCTTATGCTTGGTAGAACATGAACGCAGGATGTCGTCAACAACTCTGGACAGGAAATAGCGTCCGCGGTCTGTGAGTAACTGACGAGGGGCACCATGTTGCAGAATGAGATTGTGCAAAAGAAAGTCTGCCACATCGGTCGCGCAGCTCGTAGGCAATGCACGGGTGATCGCATACCGAGTCGCATAGTCTGTGGCTACCGCGATCCACCTATTTCCGGAGTCCGAGGTCGGGAATGGCCCAAGGAGGTCGAGCCCTACACGGTGGAACGGTTCCACAGGCACGTCTATAGGATGCAGAAGACCAGGAGGTGGTACCGAAGGCTTCTTCCTGCGCTGACAGAGGTCGCAAGTGGTGACTTAATGCCGGACTGTACGGTATAATCCAGGCCAAAAGAAACGGCGCCGTATCCGGTCGTAAGTTCGTGCCACACCAAGGTGGCCAGCGGCAGGCAGGTCATGGAGTTCTGCAATTATAGAAGACCGCAGCTGCTGGGGAATGACTAGAAGGAGGGAGGGCCCGTCAGGACGGAAGTTGCGGCGATAGAAAATGTCATTTTCGGTAACGAAGAGCTGCAGGGACCGCTTCGAGCTTCCAGAGCTGAGGCCCTCGATGATGGTTTGCAAATATGGGTCTTTGCGCTGCTCCTCGGCGATGTTGTGTAGATCAGAAATGCCAAACAGGGAAGGGATATCGTCAGTGTCACTGAGAGCAGGTGGCTCGACAGGGTACCGAGACAGGCAATCAGCGTCTTGGTGGAGACGTCCAGACTTGTACACGACAGTGTACGAATACTCCTGAAGCCGTAGCGCCCAGCGGCCAAGACGCCCGGAAGGGTCTTTCAGCGAGGACAGCCAGCAAAGGGCATGGTGATCCGTGACAACAGAAAAAGCACGCCCGAACAAGTATGGCCGGAATTTAGCTACAGCCCAAACCAGGGCGAGGCACTCACGTTCGGTGATGGAGTAATTTCGCTCAGCAGGTGACAGCAGGCGGCTAGCATACGCAACCACGCGGTGTGGGCCCCGGGAGCGTTGAGCCAGCACGGCTCCGATCCCGTAGCCACAGGCGTCCGTGCGGAGTTCAGTTGAGGCCGCAGGATCGAAATGTGCCAGAATCGGGGATGATGTCAGCAGGCGGACAAGCGTGGAAAACGCACGTTGTTGATCAGTGCCCCAGGTAAAGTCTGTGTCGGTCTTCAGGAGGTCAGTGAGGGGACGAGCGATAAGAGCAAAATCTTGAATAAAACGGCGGAAGTAGGAACACAGCCCAAGAAAACTGCGCACGTCTTTCTGGGAATGTGGACGAGGGAAGTGTTGCACCGCTGCAATTTTAGCTGGATCAGGACGTACACCGGAGGCGTCGACGAGATGTCCAAGAATGGTGAGTTGGCGGTGGCCGAATCGGCATTTGGACGAGTTGAGCTGTAGCCCAGCCGTACGAAAGACAGTCAGGATACTCCTGAGACGCTCAAGGTGCGAGGCAAATGTGGGCGAGAAGACAACAACATCGTCAAGGTAGCACATACACGTTGTCCACTTAAATCCGCGAAGTAGTGAGTCCATCATCCGTTCGAAAGTAGCTGGCGCATTACAAAGTCCGAACGGCATGACTTTGAACTGGTATAAACCATCAGGCGTGATAAAAGCTGTTTTTTCGCGGTCCTGCTCGTCAACGGTGATTTGCCAATAACCGGAACGAAGATCAATGGAAGAAAAGTATTGAGATCCGTGGAGGCAGTCGAGAGCGTCATCGATCCTAGGGAGCGGGTATACGTCTCTTCTTGTGATGCGGTTCAGGTGGCGATAGTCGACGCAGAAACGCCAACTGCCGTCTTTCTTTTTAACAAGGACGACTGGAGAGGCCCAAGGACTGGACGACGGTTCGATGATGTCCTTAGTGAGCATCTTTTCGACTTCCTGTTGTATCACTTGGCGTTCGGAACTGGACACCCTATAAGGCCGGCGGTGCAGAGGAGCGGCGTCACCAGTGTTGATACGATGCTTCACAATAGTCGTACGAGCCAAAGGGCGGTCATTGAAATCAAATATGTCCTGAAAAGATGCCAGAAGATGGGTAAGCGCCTCTGCTTGGTCAGAAGAGAGATCGGAAGCGATCATATTGGCGAAGTGGTCAGGTCTCGAAAGAGCTGTGACATGATCGTCCAGAGAGGACGATACACAGTTTGTGACTGCGGAGATCACGTAGTCGTCGGTAGGGGACACCGTGGCGAGGCACATGCCTTGAGGAAGCGTCTGGACGTGCGTGCTGAAGTTGAGAACAGGTAGACATGCGCTGTTTGCCGAGACTGTAACAACTGTATGGGCAAGGGCAACATTCTTCGTGACGGGCAAATCAAGGACAGGAGTGATGATATACTGGCCGGTAGGAAGAGGTGGAATAGATTTAAACAATACGTAAGTTGCGGCTTCAGGTGGCAACCGGATGAACTCGGCAGTACAGAGACGGTGCACAACTGGGGCAGGTGGGTCAGAGAGGAACGGCAGGTCCAACTCAACCACACTTGTAGCACAGTCAATAAGGGCTGCGTGCTCACCAAGGAAATCAAGGCCGAGTATGATGTCATGAGGGCACTGATTCAGAACGGTAAAGAGCACGGTGGTTTGTCGGTCAGAAATCGTCACACGAGCAGCACACAGGCCGAGGACTGGGGACGTTGTACCATCGGCAACTCGAACAACGGCTGTAGGAGCAGGCGTCAGTACTTTGCGAAGGCGGCGTCGTAGGTCGGAACTCATCACAGAAATGTGGGCGCCCGTGTCAACCAGAGCAGAGACGGCAACGCCATCGACTTGTATGGTCAGTAAATTGCGCGGGGCACTAAGAACTAAACGAGGATTTTGGGCCCGGGTCGTCACTGCAGCATCACCTCTAGACGCTGCAGAAACTAGTTTTCCGCCTGTGATCGTCCGTAGAGGCCAGGAGAGGAAGCGCGCGGTCGTTGCGGCGAACGGGACTGGCGGCGCTGTGGGGACGGTGAGCGGCTGAAGCGGGCCGGCGAGACGTCGGTGGTGGGGCTTGATGGGTTCAAGGGTCGCGAGAAAGAGCTTGAGTCTGGAGCGTCGGGGCGATAATGTGGGGCCGAGTAACGGGACCGCTGGGAGGAATACCATCGACTACGGCAATGACGGGCGATGTGGCCGACACGGGAACAGTTGCGGGAACAGTGCGAGAGGTACTGGGATCGATACCCAGCACCTCCACCAAAGATGTTACGGGGAAATACTATTTACATTTATTTACAAGCCGTAGGTGAATAAGTCCTAGCCGGGAGCACCAGCGCGAACAGGAAGCACCATCAACCTCTTCTTCTTCGTTCGTCCCTTTCACGCGGGAGTCCACTTCGTCTTCCACTTCCACTGCGTCGTAACAATATTCCGGCTCAAAACGATTTACTTGAGGAAAAACACAGCGCACTCTTAAGACACGGACAAAGAAAGGCAAGACGATACAGCGCTGACTTCAACTGATTATTTTATTGTGGAGCAACATATATATATGTTCGAAAAGTGGGCGGGAAGACGTGAGTAACATCTGCTGTGTTTGCGCGCGACCGAAAGATAAGGAACTACAATTGAAAACAACGTGAGTTCAAGGGTGACCCTTGGAGGCAACAAAAAAAGAAAACTAGACAAGATAAAAAGACAAGTGGAGGGGCGATTAAACGGATCACGCTTAAAAGGATGACGCAAGCAGGCTGTACAAGAGGTAAAAAACATTAGGAGAGGATAACAAGTGAACAAAATGCACTAAAAGGCCAAAAAGACCTTTAAAAAAATTTTAAAACCGATAAAAGAACCAAAAGGGACGTTAAAAGCAGAACACAGAAAACAACCTTGTCCAAAAGGTAAAAAAGGCTAAAAGACGTATTTCGGAATCCTTCACATTAAAGTTGCGCTATGCCTGGCTCAAATAATCTAACTCACGTTTCGTTAGCGCTATCGAGGGTGTGCTAACACAATCTTCACCTAGCTTTAGAATGTTGGCGGCTTCTATAATTTCGCGTGTGGATTGATGCGCGTTTCTCGCGATGACAGAGCAGTCATGAAGGAAAGGCTCGCAGTAACCGGAGGGACACTTTAAACAGTGAACACCCAGGTTTTTTTTTACGGTGTTGGAAACATTATCTGAGTGGTCCATAAGACGCTCATTGAGGCAATGTCCGGTTTGCCCCACGTAGGCCTTGCCGCAGCTCAAGGCTATCTTGTAAACTACACCAACCTCGCAAGGAACGAAGGGTGCACGGTGCCTAACAAGGCAGGCTGGCTCTCTCACAGCCGGGGCATTTACTCTGCGACAAAGCTTGGATAGCTTGTCGGGCGCCGAGAACACCACTGGGACACCTGCCTTTTGTCCAATTTTTTTGAGCCTGTGAGAGAGACCATGCAGCTACGGCACCACAGCGACTTTCTGTTGGTGGTCTGGGGCAGCACTCACTTGGCTTCCTTCAGAGTTTCCTCAAGAGGGAGCCGGCTACTGAGATCAGAAGGTGCTCGGGGTAGCCAGCTTTTATCAGCCTCCGATCCTGCTCTTTCAGGCTATGGACCATCGAGTGGACACAGGACTTCATTAAGGCATTTGTGAAACAGAGGTTCACAATGCCCCTCTTAACAATCTTGGAGTGAGCTGAACTGTAAGGCAACAAGGACTTGCCCCCTCTTGGCTCATACAACCAACACAGGTGATTTTGTGCCGTCGATAGCCTCAAGTCGAGAAAGCGTAAAGACCCATTCACGGGTACCTCATCGGTCAAAACGAGGGGCGAGAGGTACCGTTCAAACACTTGGAGCACTTCTGAAACTGAGCTAAGAAAATTACGTTCATTACTGGCCAAATGATTAGGTGATCGTCCACGAACTTGAAAACCTTTACGGGAGCTGACGAACAGAGCTTCTCTTCTATCAGTCGGTCATGAAGGGCGAGGTAGATATCGCTTAAGATTGGAGCAATGCATGACCCGATGCATACTCCGCTCTTTTGAATAAAATTATATTCACCCCAGGTAATGAAAGTGGAGCTAAGATAAACGGTCAACAATTTTAAGAAGCCGCCCACCGACATGCCACAAGAATTCTGAAATGTGACGGATCCGAACGAGTCAATACAACTTTCAACGCACAAAAGAAGCTTGTCATGTGGAAGTGAGTAATAAAGGTCCTTAATGTCAACCGAAAAAGGCATGAGAGCACCACTGCCCGCTTTGAGAAATTCAAAAACTTGTCTCGAATCTTTCAAAAGGAAAGGATCATTGATTGTCAGAACCTTGAGTTTAATTTGAAGAAATAACCGCAGGGATTTCTGCCACGTACCCTTTTCAGTAACGATTACCCTCAATGGGCAGTCAACTTTGTGTGCCTTTGCTGCGAAACATACGTCTAGGCTCTTCTTATTTGCAGCATCTATGTTTGCAACCAGTCTGTCAAGATTTAGGCGCTTGCAAACCTGCTTAGCCTTTGATTTCACCCTAGAAAGGGGAACCTTATCGCGCCGTACGAAAACAGATGTTCGAGCTTCAGCAGCTATTTTACCAAACAGATCTTTGGGTAGAACAAGAAAACCATCCGCCTTATCTGCAACTAAAAGCGAAAGTTGATGTCGTCTTAGAAATGAAGCGACGTAATTGACGGGCCCAGTTTTGTCCTGGAAACTGTAGCGCGACAAAACCTGGACGCCTTCAGAGGGGCAGCTAGAAAATTCAGTATGGCGCAGGATTTGCCACTTGCCTCACCATGCTAAGTAGGGGTGAATGTAATTTTATTCAAAAGAGCGGAGTATGCATCGGCTCATGCATTGCTCCAATCTTAAGCGATATCTACCTCGCCCTTCATGACCGACTGATAAAAGAACAGCTCTGTTCGTCAGCTGCCGTGAAGTTTTTCAGGTTCGTGGACGATTACCTAATCCTTTTGGTCAGTAATGAACGTAACTTTCTTAGCTCAGTTTCAGAAGAGCTCCAAGTGTTTGACCGGTACCTCTCGCCCCTCGTTCTGACCCATGAGGTACCAGTGAATGGGTCTTTACGCTTTTTTGACTTGAGGCTATCGACGGCACAAAATCACCTGTGTTGGTTGTATGAGCCAAGAGGGGGCAAGTCCTTGTTGCCTTACAGTTTAGCTCACTCCAAGATCGTTAAAAGGGGCATTGTGAACCTCTGTTTCACAAATGCCTTAATGAAGTCCTGTGTCCACTCGATGGACCACAGCCTGAAAGAGCAGAATCGGAGGCTGATAAAAGCTGGCTACCCCGAACACTTTCTGATCTCAGTAGCCGGTTCCCTCTTGAGGAAACTCAAAGGAAGCCAAGTAAGTGCTGCCCCAGACCACCAACACAATGTCGCTGTGGTGCCGTATCTGCATGGTCTCTCTCACAGGCTCAAAAAAATTGGACAAAAGACAGGTGTCCGAGTGGTGTTCTCGGCGCCCGACAAGCTATCCAAGCTTTGTCGCAGAGTAAATGCCCCGGCTGTGAGAGAGCCAGCCTGCCTTGTTAGGCACCATGCACCCTTCGTTCCTTGCGAGGTTGGTGTAGTTTACATGATAGCCTTGAGCTGCGGCAAGGCCTACTTGGGGCAAACTGGACGTTGCCTCAATGAGCGTCTTCTGGAGCACTCAAATAATGTTTCTAACACCGTCAAGAAAAACTTGGGTGTTCACTGTTTAAAGTGTCCCTCCGGTTCCTCCAAGCCTTTCCTTCATGACTGCTCGGTCATCGCGAGAAACGCGCATCAATCCACACGCGAAATTATAGAAGCCGCCAACATTCTAAAGCTAGGTGAAGATTGTGTTAGCACACCCTCGATAGCGCGAACGAAACGTGAGTTAGATTATTTGAGCCAGGCATAGCGCAACTTTAATGTGTAGGGTTCCGAAATACGTCTGTTAGCCTTTTTTACCTTTTGGACAAGGTTGTTTTCTGTCTTCTCCTTTTAAGGTCCCTTTTGGTTCTTTTGTCGGTTTTAAAACTTTTTTAATGGTCTTTTTGGCCTTTTAGTGCATTTTGTTCACTTGTCATCTCCTAGTGTTTTTTACCTCTTGTACTGCCTGCTTGCGTCATCCTTTTAAGCGTCATCCTTTTAAGCGTGATCCGTTTAATCGCCTCTCCACTTGTCTTTTTATCTTGTCTAGTTTTCATTTTTTGTTGCCTCCGAGGGTCACCCTTGTCCTCATGTTGTTTTCAATTGTAGTTTGTTATCTTTCGGTCGCGTACAAACACAGCAGATGTTACTCATGTCTTCCTGCCCACTTTTCTAACATATAGATATGTTGCTCCACAGTAAATAATCAGTTGAAGTCAGCGCTGTATCGTCTTGCCTTTCTTTGTCCGTGTCTTAGGAGTGCGCTGTGTTTTCCCTCAAGATGAACTACCAACTAGCCCGCTCTTCCACCCTTGCAAAACGATTTACGCCATCCAGTCACGCTGTCACCACATCCGATCAGACTTCGAGGGCGAGCACGGAAACGTGTTGTCGCTTAATCTAGCTTGTTCCAGACATTCCACGTGGGACGGAGCGGATTCGGTGTGCGGTGCAAGTCACGCTGCGGAGGTACTGGTTGTTGCTGCCTCGCGCCGACGATTCCTGCGCTGTGGCTGTTGAGAGGCCCTTAGACCTGAACGTACTATCGCGATAAAATGAAACGCGTGCAGTGTGGAGTCAAGGCACGTCTCTGTTCGCATTTCTTGTCATCACACTTTTACTGCAGTGGTAGCGAAAAGACGCTAGAGTAGTCAGTGATCCATTACAGGACGACCAAACGGTTTTTTTCTTAGCACCCAGGTAGTAAAAAGAAATTCGAACAGTGGAGCGCGTAAGCACCACATTGTTCGTGTTCCGTTCTATCTCGATAATACGTCCTAGCTGATCACTGTCCTGCTTTCGGCTGCGGGCTTACTGTCTGCATTAGGGGCTGCTGAAGGCCTAGGCAATGCCTCCTGCCGATGCCGCTGCGACTTTCGCGGAAGAAGGCAGCGTTAATCTCGCGCCAATACTCTGGTGTCGGCGCAGATCGCCTTCACTCTGGGCAGCGCACCGTAGGGGCTTCTCTGCGGCGACGATGACGACCTTCACTCAGCTGTGCGCGACGGCTGTCGAAAGCTTGTTTGTTGTCCATAGGACTTACGGGAATAAAAGTGCCTCTTATCTCCAACAAACACACCCAGAGATTCTGGACGAGAGCATTTTACAACGGAAAGTAGTTTATGAGCAGGAAGCTTTGATACAACACAAGACTCCACTATAACCATCAATACATCCGCAGATCTCTCCTCGGCAAGGTCAAATTCTTTCGGTACTAACGTTTTCGTTATCGTCCTAAAAGTTCCACATTTCTTTTCTATTGCTGTCTTAACTACTCGCTGCGAGGAAGGGACAAACTTAAAAAGAAACATTATGCTTAATATGGAAAAAAATTATCCTTTCCCTTTAATGTTTCTATAAAAATGCCCTGAAACATTACACACTTGTGTGGCTATTAAAACTGATGTCCAAGATTCCCGGACTTGCCTTAGCACCATATACAATATCGCATCTTTAACATCATTAGCGTGATGGGCATGTGGTCGTGGACGCTCTAGCTTCCACTTGTCTTTTCCTGTCTTAATATGCGCATGAATCTGGCGAAAATCTGAACCCTTTCCGCCATGGAGCTGGTGTGTAGACAAAAATTTCAGTTTTTAAATGCGAAAGCATTACTATATAAGCTATGTCGGCGGCTTTCAGTAATAAAAACCGTGTCCGCAGCGATTGTGGGAAACTATAGAGAGATTTCGTATGAAAAGTGATTATAATTGAAGGAGGATGATGCGAGGATGCGGCGCAAAAAGTTTGGTTCCGATCGGATCATTATTTACTTAGAGCCAAAAAAGTGCCACCGACACACTATGTAATGTACCACGTGATTGGCCCACGTGACCGAGAAAGTGGGCGGAGCCATCGGGCGGCGCGAAATTTGAATAACTGAAATGAATACCGAGGTGAAACGATGGGGTTAATTTATTGGTTAAACAAACTAAATCAGTTGAAGCGGAAAGAATTGGCCGGCAGTTCCACCGCAACACCCTCAGCGACCCTATTTTGCTAAAAGTGCCACAGCGGCGACCGCCTGATCCAAAATATTGCCTTTGGGTGTAGGTTGAGGGTGAATATTTTGTCTTCGGCAGAGGGCAAGACGGATCAGCAACACCTAACGGAGACGCACTGCGCTTTTCAGCACGAGTCTCAGCCCCCGCATCAGCGCACTCTGCAGATGATACTTCTTCCGGACTGTGATTTGGATGACCGGCTGGAGGAATAGGCAAAGGTTGCCATTCAGTTTGACAGAGCGGATTAGTAGCCACGGTTGGGGAGGTGCAACTAAAGCTGAAGGGATTGCGCCACACATGTTGGTGTGTTTTTTCGTAGCGATTTGGGTTGGACTGATCATATAAACTACATTAGACTAAAAATGGCCAGATCTATTTATGTTATTTATCGTGTTATACATATCCTCCCACTACAAGTTAAAAAACAGTTATATTTTGCTCTTGTTCATTCTCACCTGGTGTATTGCAACCTAGTGTGGGGTACATGCAACAAAACTGATTCATACAAATTGCTTTCTCTCCAGAAAAGAGCTCTACGTTTATTAGGTTCAAGTTGATCTGTTGAAGCAAATCTTTTCGAAACATTTCATGTTCGCAATTTCTTTCATTCATACAATTTTAGTTTGGCTCTTCACATTTTTTATAAAGTCAAGCATGACTATAGGTCTTTTTCTAATACTTATAACTCAAGAAACGTTGCGTATGGTCTACGTTCCGTTGCCCTATCTACTGCAAGACCCAGAACAAATTATGGTAAACAAACAACCGATTATCAAATTATAACATTGCGTAATGCCTACCAGTCTCTTATTCAGATTGCTTTAGAAAGTTATAGTGTGTCTGTATTCAAGAAAAAACTGACGATTCTTTCCCCCCCCCCGGTTAAATTTAGCTAATTCTGTATACTCAGTTTTTTTTTTGAGTGCGTATTTGTGTTCTGCTTTTTTTGAATGTGCATATTATGAAATGTTTTGTTTATTGTTAATTGATATTTATTATTGTCTATCATTAACTATTTTCTATTGTGATCATGTTTGCTCATTGTTTTTTATCTTTTGTTCATTCGGCCCCGTTTTCCATGATGTGTGATCGGGGTGTAGGCCTTGTCAGGAGGCATGCTTGGTCTACCTCCTTTAGCCTCACCTCGAGGGCATATTGTATATAATATGGCCAAATAAACATACTACTACTACTACTACTACTACTACTACTACTACTACTATATAGGAGTAGTGGAGGCTTGTAACAAAATGGACATCTGAGATGTCATGACTTGCGAAATGCGCGCAGATAGATTCTCGACTATACGATCCATGGCACTCGCCATTGATTTCTCCACCGCCGCAGCTATCGCTTGCGACAAGGAGATATCCACAACAGCTGCATGCCGTGCTGTCACACTTGCGTAGCCACATGCCCTATCTTTTACAGCTGCTGATGCGTCGCGTCTTGTGCACCTCCGCTTGTCGATTAATTCCAGCACTTGAACTGCTTCAGCCTGCGCTGGGCAGTGGTAATGGCTTCCTCAGTGGCCGCTACCATACAAACAGCACTTCTCGTGCTCAGAAGAGCACGCAGCGGGATCGGGCTCTCTCCACAGGCAAAACATATAAAACTCGAATTACAGGCCTGGGCACTATGGCCAAGTCTCCAGCAAATCTGGCACTGTAGGGACCTAGATGAGAACTGATGAACACGGAAAATCAAAGACCACATCTTCACTTCAGATGGACAAGTCAGCCCCGCAAACATAGCTATAACTGTCTGCGTCGCTATCTTTGTCCTCTCCACCACTCGACTTCATCGGTGAATGGCGATTAAGTTTCTCTAGCGTCGCAGACGCGCTCAGCCATGGGCCTACATCGCGGACTAGCCTTTCGTAACACGCCAGATGAGGAGATATTAACGCCCTCGCCGGGCGACTGGTAAAAGAACACTTGGGTAGGTCTGCCACGCATGCCTGGTCTGGCGATCTGCAAACGATCCCGCAATGGCCGAACTGCCGGACATCAGTGATCCTGATATAGTCAGCAGTTGTCGATTTAAGAGCTGCCTGTACTGCCTTGGGGGTTATTAAGCTTAATAGAGCCCTCATCTGCAGCGACGAAAGCAACCGGAATGCTCCTTACTCCGCCAGGGAAGAAACAATCAAGTGGCAGCTCATCAGGGGACAGACAAGCCGAGAAGGGGGAATTCCTCTGAACTGGAGAGCTTGTGCACATCAGCCGACATTCCCGAGTTGAGTCACCCTGGAGAACAGGAAAATAACGCAGGAAACCAAGCAGAAATTATATATAATGCAGCACCACCTGGTACTTAGCTGCAAGCCAGCAGAGAGCAGCCCGGGTCCAGCAGCCCGATCAGGCGAGGTCTTGCCGGCGATGGCTGGGCTAATGATGATGGTGATGTCATCAGGCTTAAAGGCACATACCCACGCCGGAGACTGGGCTCTATAGGCAAGGCTAGCGGAGAAATCAGGCTTCTTCTTTCTTCAGGGGCGTTACAAAGCCGTCGTCTTCATCATCTTCAAAGTGCCATCAGTCGAGCATGCAGCCACCCACACGAAACGGCGGGAGATTGGAGGTAGTGAAATCCAGTTAAAAAACCCAATGGTATCGCGATGTCTTCGGGTAATGGTGCTTAAGCGGCTTACAAATTTTACCACTGGGACAATTAGAGAGAAATATCTAGAATTTGATTCCACATTATTTCCCAGTCATGGAGCTAACATAGCGGCTGTCAGATACTGTTTATATAGCGAAAATGGCAGCGAATGCGAAAGCGAAGATTTCGCTCTTTTTCATCAATAGTTTGTGTTCGGGAGTGATCGATTTTTGATATATAGTTTTCTCCTTTTTCGCTTCCTTTATTTTCACATTCATTTTTTTTTCTTGTCGTGGTGTCGTTAAGGGACTTCGCACAGGTAACGGAATCAACATTATTTTGTGCTTTTTCCATGATCTTTCACGTCCACAACAGTTGCAAGAACCGCGCCGATGTGTGTGTGTGTGTTCTTTCTATGACCATTTCGGTTCTTTTTCTGCAAGAACATTTCCTTAAAGCTGAACTAAATGTCAAGTGAAATGCATCTGTAACGATACACAGTCGTGCGGCAAACAAAAAGAGGCTACTTTGAAGTCAAACAGACCTTTTCAAAAGGCAGAAAAGGTGAGATACAGAAACTAATCTGCCGCCACCACCCATCGTTTTCGGAAGTGAATAGCATTGAAATTAGGACAGCTGTTAAGTGCGGATCCCACAGGGAGAGGTACGGGGCATTTTACTTCCCCGCAGTGATCATGGAGACCTCTTCAGTCGTGACGTCGCGCGTTTCACGTAGGTGGTTGCAGAAATGGTTTAGTTTTTAAATCCATCCAACACATTATCTTACCCATGGAGAGCAATAAAATCGCTTTTTCCTTTAAAGTAGCTGTGATATAGAGCTGTCCTGAGCGTCCGCGCAATCGCTGTGTACGTCATCTTGTGCTGCAAATTGATGTGCACTCAACACTGCTGAACTTGCATGATACATGGCTTAACGGCCGCGCTTGCTCTTGCTTTCACCACGCATTTTTCAGTTCTATGTTACGCAGAGTATTTATTAGATACTGTATTGCCTGGCAGCTTTTCCAAATGCCAATATTTGTTCTGGCTTACACTAAAATAATAATCCGGCTAAACGGGGACGTCGGTGATAGGTAACTCATCGCACAGGGTTGTCTCGCGTACTTGAAAACCCGTACGACGATATGATTGTCTTTTTTCAGACTTTTTGATGGCAAGGCGACATGCGCAAATAAAGCGAGATATAGTCTGATGTAAGTAAAGAATTGTGCCATGGTGAATGGCCTATGACACTGAATGGTTGCAAGTGGAAATTTAAGCGCATTTCTTGTGCTAGTAGCGAGTTGTCTGCATAATCTCTTAATGGTGTGTTACTTGAACTAGGAAAGTCAAAACAGCGCTAAATTCTACACAAACCAAACATAAAGACGAACAGGACGAGCGCCTGTCCTGTTCGCCTTTCTGTGTGGTTTTGTTTAGAATTTGGCGCTGTTCTTACTTTCCTGAACACAATGTCAAATCAACTAGCCCAGCAAAAGGTACTGTTATACTTGAACTAGCTCATGTGAATACCTTGCAATTATATTGCCTCCAAGATTAGACGGTCCGCACGCGCAGAGAGCATTACTAAAAAGCTATTCGCATGCTCGGACATTTGTGATGTACCTTTGACGCAACCTTAGCTAGCATTAAACTTCTTTATACATCATACTCATACGCTCACAAGTTGTGTATCCTCTATCAACCTGGAACCCTTGCGGTAAAATTTTGGCTGACCTACTCGAAGTGTCGCGGCGCAAATCAGCGCGATTTATTATATCTGATTATAGACTTGCGTTATGCGTAACTGCTTTGAACACTACCTTGGGTTCGCTGCATTTTGCGGCCGAAGTTTAAGTTCTAATAAAACTGATGTTCTTCACTTTTTATTTAACAGGATGACTGTGCTGCGAAGTACAAAAACCACGAGGATCGAACAACTGTCGACTTTTCGTGACAGCTACTTGCCACCACGTAATAAACGGTGTCCTCCGCCCGTGCTGATCACCCTTAGCGCAAGCACTATTGCCGCGAATGTTTGTAGTGTTTGTGTCTTCATTCTTCAAAACTGCCGGTACGCCGCTTTATCGCTTTGTTTGTGATACAAGACTCACCTAGATTTATCTCGGTTGATCGCATCCAGGTGGAGCCGACTCTACGTTTTTCCAGAGTGTTCTGGAACTTTCCAAGCTTGATCTCGAAAGTTCGCAATCAGCTTTAAAAAGGGCACAGCCGAGAGCGGCGGGCATCCTGTTCGACGACCGCCTAGCAAGTTACTTGCTACACCACCGCCGAGTGATTAAGTTTTTTGCAGGCGCAAGTCAGCCCAAGTAAAGAGTTTCGTTTAGAAGCGATTCTCGCAGTTTTCCAGTTCGACGGACTGCAGTCATAACTACGTGAAACTATCATTGGCGGTGGCAGTGCCTTTTCCAGATTTGCTATAAAAAGACCAACTGTCAGCTGCGGAGCGAGATTTGCGGCTGTATTTTTGGCCCTAATCAAACTGCTCTTCACATTTTAGATGTGTGCCTTAATTACATAGTCCCTGTAGACAACTACCTAACGTAACTTTTGGCTTCAAATACCTGCTGTTTGTTGCTCTTTGAGCTGTTAATCCTGCAAAGAAGGGTGTTTATCTCGCACATACCACAGTTATATATATTTTTTGTTCCATTTGAGAGGTTAACTGTTTCACTGTCACCAGCATGGCAGTTACTACTAACTGGTGCGTAGGCGGTCAGCTTACCTCAGCCGCGTCCTGCATATGGATCGTCAGTCCTACATCCGCATCCAAAATAGAGAGCATGCTCCTTACCTACTCGGCACGCGGGGAAACCCCCAAGGCGCGGTACGTTCCGCGCTGCTCTTCAAACTGGCTACGATGCATCTTCCGGCCCAGCTGAGTGGTGTCGCCGGCGTGCAGGACGCCCTCTACGCCGATGACATCACTCTGCGGGCCACGCAGGGCAGCACAGGGAACATTGAAACCAGTCTGCAAACAGCGGCAACGATAGTAGACCGCTATGCCCACCGCTGCAGTCTTCAATGTTCCCCTAAATAATCGGAATTTCTGCACCTCCGGCCCTCATCAAAAGTGTACAACTAAAATATCTCCTTCTCTTGAGAGTGGTCCCATACGCGAAACTGATGAGATACGGGTACTCGGACTCTACACCCACAAAAATAGACGGCCAGACACTACATTGGCCAAACTCCGTAAGGTGAGGGACCAGGTGGGCCGCATGGTCTATCGGGTTTCCAACAAACGCGGGGGGTTACGAAGTAAGGATGCCTTGCGGCTGGCAAACGCCTTTGTAACCAGTCGAATTCTCTATTCGATTCCTTATCTCCACCTACGGAAACAGGAGGAGGATGCGCTTGAGGCCATCCTTCGCAAAATATTAAGCGTGCCCTTGACTTCCACATCACTACTTGAAAGAGCCGGCTTATGGCCCTTGGGGTGGTGAATACTTTCTGGGAGCTCCAGGAGGCGCACCTTGCAAAACAGTCCACACGCTTGTCGCAAACGGAGTCGGGTTGCCGCCTTCTTGCTCGACTCCTTATCCAACGCACCACTCCCATGTAAGAGAGGTTTAACATCCCAGAACTGTGGAGACGCGCCCTCCATGTGCGACCTCTTCCGGCCAACATGTCACACGAAGACCATAATGGTCGGCGCCTGGCACGAGCGCAAGCCCTAGCCCGACATTAAGGCAACAAAACAGGCGTACACTACATGGACGCCTCCGGCCCTCACCACGGGGGATGGTACACGGCCGCGGTATTTCACAACAGCAACACAGCTAACGGCCTCACCTTCATAGCCCGCAGTGCAACACAAGCAAAAGAGGTCGTGATTGCTCTCGAGGCTTCGCATTCCGATTAAAAATATATAATCACCGACTCGCGAAGGGTCTGTAGAAACGTCGAACAAGGCTGCATTCCCTTCCTAGCCTATAGAATCTACCAAAATTGCATACGCGATACCTTATGTGGGCCCCTGCTTATCAAGTGTTCGCTGGAAACGAGGCAGCAGACGCAGCCGCCCGCGCGCTCTCTCGCCGGGCTGTTTTCTCCTCTCCACCCGATCAGGAACCCGATTTTAATACGGTCTATACGTTTAAAGATATTACAACCTGCTATCAAGGTTGTAATCGCCTTTACCCTAGCCCATGTAATGGCCTCAAGAAGTCGGATGAGCGGCTCCTTCTCCCCCGTCTCACTAATACATTGCTGTGCCCGGCAGGACTAAAACATGGTGGCCCCGCCTTAAGCGGCAGCTTCCAGTACTCTAGTGCGGTGTCCTCGGACAACTATCACATGGTGTGGGCCTTCTCCTGCAACCAGGCCATTCCCAACATCCTCAACTCAACCTGGGAGGACTGGGAGTCGACCCTGCTCGGCAGAAATGGCTCTCTCCGAGCGAGGTGTCGCAACGGCCTTTGTTGGCCGCGGGATGATTCGGTTTCTGGACCACCTCCTGGCTATCGCTTTCTGCTACTGTCAAAGCCAGCTGACGAAGGTATGCGTTTATGGGTTTTTTTGCACGTGGATACCTCGAAGCGTCCGAATCGAACAGATGACTTTCGTCAGCCTTTAGGAGATGTCGGCGTCCTTAAGCATATCAGCGGCATTGGTGCTTACCAGATGAGCCACCTCTCGCTCGTGAGGGTCCGCACACAGGAGGCCAAGGGCACTGTAGTTGCGGCCGGGGCCTGAGTGTGAAAGGCAGCTTCTGTGCCATTATTGACCCCTGTCGAAAGGAGATCAAGGTGAATATTCAGTGGGTGCCATTTCACATACCCAGTGAGACCCTTCAGAAGGCCCTGACTGAGTTTGGTTAAGTGATGGAAATCCTGCATGAGAAATGGAATGTTCCAGGATTTTAATCGGCGGAGTAGACAACACGTGTCGCCCGAGTGGTTCTTAAAGAGGGGGTCACGGCGGAAAAGCTACCACATCTTTTAAAATTCTACGTGGGCTTCGTCCTTGTGGTTGTGCCCGGTAGGGCTCCTGTTTGTCTCCGGTGTCGCAGACGCGGTCATATCCGCCGTGACTGCCAGACGCCTGGCTCCACTATGTGCCGCACCTTTGGTCATGCCCGTGAGGACTGCATATGCGCGTACGTCAATGTTATAGGAGCGGCCTCAGAGGACTGTGACGATAAAGACGACATCATGGACATCGAGGAAGCTTAAACTACGGCCTCTGATGACCGTCGGAAACACGAATTCGTGGAGCGAAACGCCGAGCGAGCAAGGTGCCGAGGTTCTGTGAACGCTGCTGATCAGCGACCAGGCGACCGCAATGAACACTGAAGTGGAGCCAGCCCAGGACGACAGGGCGTTGCAAGATGACACCTCCGGCCCGGCCATTGTCTCTTGAGACAGGTCCAATCCCTGAAAATATCCAATTCCGGGTACTGGGGCTCTTTATACATCAGGACTGACGGCCAGAAACAAAACTGTCTAAACTCCGCCAGGTGGGGGACCAGGTGGGCCGCTTGGTCCGCCGAGTTTTTAACAAGCGCTGGGGGTTACGATGTAAGGACGCCTTGGGGCGGGCGCATGCATTTGTAACCAGTCGAATTCTATATCTCACTCCATACCTCACCCTGCGCAAGCAAGACGAGGATTCACTCGAAGTCATCCTCCGCAAAATTATTAAGCGGACTCTGGATCTCTCCGCGAACACCTCCAACAAGCGCCTCCTGGGGCTGGGCATGGTGAACACATTTCGGGAACTCCGGAAAGCCCAGTAGACCAAAAAATACACACGTCTCTCGAAGACATCGTCCAGTCGCCGCCTCCTTGCGCGACTACGCATCCATTACACCACTCTCATAGAAGAGCGCGTACGTATTACAGCCCAGTGGAGATACGCCCTTCATGTGCGCCCTCTTCCCGCGGATATGAACCGTGAGGAACATACTGGCCGGCGCCTGGCATGGGCGGAAGCCTTGGCCCGCCTCTATGTATCGAAACCTGGCGCATTCTACGCGGATGCCTCCGGCCCCCACCATGGGGCATGGTACAATCAATGACCGCAGTCGTCCACCAATCCAAAACAGTGAACGGCCTTACTTTCCGAGCCCGTGACATAACACACGTGGAGTAGGTCGCCATTGCGTTAGCTGCATCTGATCATACTTAAAAAAACATATATTTCCGAATCGCGAGGGGCCTGTCGGAACGTCGAGCAGGGCTGGGTACCGTACTTAGCCTACAGCATTCTCCAAAACAGCGTGTACTCCGGGGACCCCGCTCACCGGCGTATCGTTTCAGCTCCTGCTCACATGGGCCTTGAGGGAAATGAGGCAGCTGACGCCGCCGCCCGCGCCCTCTCTCACCGGACATTCCCCTCCGAACCCGACGATCAGGAACTTGAATTCGCTTCAGCCTACTCCTTCAAAAACATTGTTATACTTTATCAATTTGGCCACGGCCTTTATCCCCGCCCGTGCAGAGGTATCTCAAAGGCAGAGCAGCGGCTTCTGCTTCGCCTCTATACTAATACTTTGCTGTGCCCGGCACCTCTGAAACACTTTCACCCTTCTTTCTCGGGCAGCTGCCCGCACTGTGCGGAGAAGTCTTCGGACATCTACCACATGCTGTGGGCCTGCCTTTCCAATCCTGCTATCCCCCCTCACCCCAACCCAACCCGGGAGGACTGGGAGGCGACCCTGCTCGGCTGCTCTGTCCTGCAGGCCTAATGGGCCTTGGTCGCGGGAGCCTGGGCGGCGGCCGACGCCACTGGGGTCCTGAACTGGGGACCTCCACGTAGTACTTGTAAGGGCTGGCCCCCTCTGGGTCAGCTCATGCATTACCTCTTGAAGTGTATCTGTGCATAAATGTTTTCTACCACCACCGGCTAAGCGTGCCAAGACGGTGTTGCAATCCCCTTCACAACCTTCCACAGAAGTCACGTTGCAACACCTTGAGCGCCAGTGGCTTAGAGCCACCGGGGCCAAGGGGAAGGATGTGCCTGAGTCTCGGTATTCGTCCGTGTCTCCCGTTCGCAGCGCAAGGAGCGCTGATTAATCGCCCCTTCTCATGGGGTAAAGAGTACGGCTGGTAAGAAACTTGTATCTTTTTCGTGCTCAAGACTCTCAGCATGCTTGTCTTCCTTCAAATGTAAAATGCGGCACCTTTAACGTGCGCGGACTAGCAGCTAAGCGTAAACAATGTCAGCTACAGCGTCTGCCGTATGAGAAAGATCTTGTCATTCTTGCAGTACAAAAAACAAAGGTAGAGAGTGAGGGCGCGACAGATGCTATGGTTGTGCAGTTCATGCCGCGATATAACTTGCGTGCAGGTCATGCAGTGGGGACATCAGCGGGCTGTGTTCTGTTTATTAAGAACTGTCTTGGTATCGAGGAACAATCAGTGGTGTGTTGCACGAGGAAAAGATTTGTGCTTTGTAATCTGCAGTACAGGTCGGAAAATTTGAGTTATCTGAGTGTATGCTCCTACAAAACCACATGAACATTGTAAGGGATCGTTAGTGTACTCCGTTTCATCGGGACGCGGCTGGGAGCGCTCAAAGCGAAGCGTCTCCTTTCTCGGAACGCGGCCGCTCTCGAACGCGCCGGCAAGTACGGGTGTCCCCCCACCCGCGGTACCGATTCGCACACGTGCTGGCACGAATGTGTATTTGTGTTTGTTTTTATGTTTATGTAGTGGTAGATAGGGTGGTTTACCTTGTTGAAGCCGGAGGGCTGGCCATGCCCTTGAGGAACCAATCATGTTAACAGCACAACATGATTGGAAGCTACGGAATGTGGGCCGGGCCTTTAGGGCTTTAAAACTGGGCCCCGGAGCCGTAAGCGGGGTTCTGCGCTAAGGTGAGATGCAACGCATCTTCGGCAACGCCGAGTAGGGGCCTCCCCTAGTATTAGCCAGATCCACCCTTTTTGTTGTTTGTCCTTTTTGCTGATTAATGTCTCGAGTACCTAAACTTGTATATGCAATGTAAATAGCTGTATATAAATCTTCAGTTATTGCCTTTTTTTATCCCTGTGTCTTCAAGTCTTCAAGTTGGAACAAACCGTCTCTGGCGGTGCACCTCTGGTGCGAAGAAGATAAAGAACCTAGGAAACTTTACTAACATCGTTTATTTTTCCAGGAACTGTGGGCGTACGAGGTCTGTTAGAAAAGTATCCGACCTTTGGCCGAAGAAAAAAAACTGGCATAACTGCAGCGTTAGAAACCTAATCACCTTCAAAGTAGTCTCCTTGGGACTCCATATACATCTCCCAGCGGTGCTGCCATTGTTGGAAGTATTCCGAAAAGGCCCTTTTCGGAATGGAATTTAGCTCTGCTGTCATTGCAGCCATAATGTCCTTTCTTTTCTGAAATCGCGCTCCTTTCAATGACCTCTTGATTTTAGGAAATAGCCAGAAGTCGTAGGGGGACATATCAAAAGAGTAAGGAGCCTGTTGAACTACAGGAGTCTGGTTTTTCGCCAGAAAAGTCTGAATCAAATGCGAGGAATGTGCAGGTGCAGTGCCGCGAGGGATGCGCCAATTTCTTGTTGACCTCAATTCCGGTCCCTTGCGCCGCACAGCACCACGTAGGCAATGGAGGACATCCCTGTAGTACTCTTTAGTCATTCTTTGATCCTGTGGGGTGCGTACTCGTGGTGTGCCACACAGAGGGAGTCAAAAAAGCAGTCAGCATCACTTTGACATTGCTGCGCACTTGGCGGGCCTTCTTTGGTCTTGGTGACGTGGAATGCGTCCTCTGTGACGACTGGGATTTGGTTTCCGGGTCGTACCCGTACACCCAAGACTCGTCACTAGTGATTACGGCGTCGGTGAAGTCAGGGTAACTGTTTGTGGAATCCAGCATCTCCTGTGAGACTTCAACATGAAGCTGCTTTTTCTCCACCGTCAGCAGCTTCGGCACGAATTTCGCCGCAACTCTCTACATGGCCAAATCTTCGGTGATAATAGAATGTGCAGGAAAATTGCTGATGTCCACCTCTTCCGCAATTTCTCGCATAGTCACACAGCAGTCCCGCATCACCACAGCGTTCACTTCGGCAATTACCTGGTCACTTCGGCATGTTGATGGCCGACCGGAGCGTGGCTCTCTCTCCACAGATGTGCGGCCGTCTTTAAACCAGTTGCACCACTGCTTAATCTGTGTGCTGCTCACAGCATCATCACCGAAAGCCGTGTGAACATTTCGAATGGTTTCCACTTGGCTATCGCCAAGTTTCTGGCAAAATTTGAGGTAGTAGCGCTGCTCCTCTCGCTCCGCCATTTCCCTTGCAACAATAAACCGACGAGAGCACTGCGCACTCCCTCACTCAAACGCTGCTTCCCAGCGACTGACGCTATCGGCAGGCGGGAAAAAATTCGTGCATGCGCACGAGGGTTCAAGGTCGGCTGCTTTAAGCGCGCTTGTTTCATATCCAACAGGTGTTCGCAAAAAAAAATAAAGTCGGATACTTTTCTAACAGACCTCGTACATCAAATGCCATTGTCATTCGAATGACTTGTCATTCTTTTGGGCAATTTCAATTGTGTTCTCAGTGTAGACGACTGATCATGCTCAGCGGTTACCGAAAGCGTAGCCCAGTTTGCAAACGGAGGAATGAGGCGTCATTATACACCTTTTCAGGGGCGTAGTCATGCAAGGCTAGATAGAGCTTACGTTTCCCTTGAGCAAGCGCCAATTTGCGATAACTGCATCGTCGAACCCGTTACGTTTAGCGATATCTGTTTTGTCATATTCACCATGGGAAAGAGCGTGACACCTGAAGCGAAATTCAGCTGGGATTTGTGAAAGCTCAATGCAAAATTATTAAAGGATGATACGTTTCTTTTAGAAACAAATAACTTGTTAGAAAAAGTTTGGTTGAAAGATGGAAAAGTTTGGCAGAAAATTGGGACGAATTTAAAGTTGATCTCAAATTGAGGACTATCGAATGGTCCATAGAAATCAAACACGCTGGAAAAGCTGAACACAAGAACCTAAAACAGATGTTGAAAGAATTAATTATAGAGGAAAATAGAGCTCCGGAACTATACACTGATCTTATCAGCGAAGTTAAAGCAAAGATTCGGGTTATCGATGTGACAAAAATTCAAGGAGCTGCAATCTGTGTACGAACGCATGGCTTGCTGGCAGATGATGTGCCCAGTAGGCGGAATTTGACGACAGAAAAATAGATACGCTATAAGGAAAGATATCGTAGAAATTAAAAACAAAGGTATTCTGACGGACGATCCGAGGGCGATCAGGGAGGCTTTCAGTCAGTATTACCGTGATTTGTTCGCTTCCAAATTGGCGCATGTACAGGCCTTTCAGGATGAATTTTTGTCGTGAAGACACTGACATCATGTCTGCCAACTTATCAACAGCGGGATTGAAATACGCTGTTAATGAGCTCCACTTGGAGAAATCGCCAGGCCCTGACAGGATAACAGCTGAATTTTATAAGGCGTTCAAACGCGAAAGTGCTCTCATTTTATAACGTGTTTATGAAGAGTCATTTAGAATTGGCAACTTACCACCGTCGTTTTCCCGTGCACATGCAGTACTTATACCGAAAACTGACAACCCTGCTCAGCTTAAGCAAGTTAATGGTTATCGGCCGACAACGCTTACTAATGTTGATGATAAAATTTTTGTGGAAGTATTAGCCAAACGTTTAGAGTTAGTTATGGACATCTTGGTAGGCCCCCATCAGACGTTTGGAATTCAAGGGCGGACCACCTTCACGAATGTTCATGTTACACGGAGTATACTGGAATGCTGTGACGGTGACTTCAGGCGAGTCGAAATGTTACAGATTTATTTAGAGAAGGCTTTTGACGGTGTCTGCCATAACATTCTTTTTAAAATCCTAGAACATGTCTGTGTTAGACAAGTTATTTTAAAAGGGGTTAAAATGGCTTACAGTAACTGCACCACGAATCTGGTCGTTAACCGAGAGCTCACAGACAGAATTGCCGTCAGAGCATCTGTGCGGCAAGGCTGCCCAATGTCACCGCTACTTTTCGCTCTGTACCTGGAGCCACTTTGTCGGAACGTAATAAATAACAGCTGTATTAAAGGTTTTGAAATAGAAGCATGTGGAATTAAGGTATTCGCTTATGCCGATGATGTGGCTTTCCTTTGTAGCGGCCACAAAAGATGAGAACAAGCGATGTCGGTTGTTCGCAGGTTTTGTGATGTAATCATTAGCATTGTTAATCTAAACAAACATTCTGGCCTTTGGCATGGGAACTGTGCATCAGCGCCTTTGTTTCACGCAAGTGTAAAATGGTCACATGTCCCTTCCAAATACCTAGGTGCTCCTCTTGACAAGAACCGAGATAACGATGGCTTCTGGAAAGAGAAAATTCAAGAACTCTTCACGCATACGCAGAATTGGTCTGGGAAGGAACGGTTTGTATTCGCGCACGCAAACATATGTAATGTATACCTGGCTTCAAAGTGTGCTATTTGTTGCAGGTAATTTCATGACCTTGCCTCAGTATTCAAAAGTTTCACCGTGTGTTCGCAGCTTTTGTTTGCCATTCCTCATGGGAGAGGACTAAACGTGATAATTTATTTCTGCGTTTTAGAAAATGGGGTCTTTGCTTGCCACACTTGTACTTGAGGCGGGTGGTGTCAAGATTTATGTTTCCTTTAGATAAACGTGCCCTTTGCTGCGAACTTTTATTCAAGTGAGGCTTCCTTTGGCTTTGCCAAACTATGTTATTTCCACTGTAGACAGGTCGAGATACAGTGCCAGTAGATCTTTGAAAAAAGTAAACTTTACTTTCCGGTTTCTAAATGCTCTCTTCAGTTTAGAATACCTTTCAAATGTCACGCGTAAGAAATTGTTAAAAGATTTGCTTGACTGTGTCTTCCCCGAGCCGATGTATCGATCTCTGTATAGCAGAGACCAAGGGCGAATGTTAAAAAGTGTACAGAAAATGGTGGTGCCAGCGGGAGTGAAGACGTTTTTCTTTAAGTTGCACACTGGTTCATTGCCGTTAATACATAGATGGAGGAGAAAGGGTTGTTTTTATTATGGGGTGCTGACTGCTTGTTGTGTCACAAACCAGAGTTAATAGGACACGTCTTTATTGATTGCTGGGACGTGCTCCTCTTTTCGGACATGCTCCAACGTACAATAAAGAAAGACTTACCCTTGACGCCTTATGGGATACGACTCCTGGACGTTGAGCCGGATCTTTATAAATATGATGTAATTTTACTTCTTGGCCTGCACAGTATTTGGAGAAGCAGGATGGCTGTGCGACACTGCGATGAAGATGCGCGGTCTGTCCGAGATTACTTTAAAGAAAACATATTTAAACTACATGAAGTGTACAAGGAGCTGTGTTTTAGAGATGAAGTTATCGAGTTGATGGGAGAGTTGAGTTCCTTGAAACAGCTCTGATTTTCTCACATGAGGGAAACACATGCCCGCTCTTGATGTTAGAGTGTGCAGCCCAGAACATATGTTTGTAATCTGTTGTAATCTGTCAAAACAGGCAATAAAGACAAAAATGTAGCGTAGCCATCAGCACACTCATCTGCGGAACAGCAGGATGGTGGTTCGAATCCCATCGTGCACAAAAATGTTTTTTTCTGGTCTCAGTAGAAAAGCTGACAACCTTCTTCTGACAACCTTCTGTCGACAACAGTGAGGCATTAAAGGCTTCCGCCATAATAAATGTTTTCACCACCACCACACGCTCAGGGTGATCGGCCGCTGCGTTTGATGATGATGATGATGTCCTCAGGCTTAAGGGCACATACATGATGTCCCGAAACCCTGCATAAAGGCAAGAAGGAGAGCACAGCCGACTGTTTCCTGCTTTCGTTCTTCGTCGACTGTCCGCCTGCTCATCCTCGGGTCGCTCGGGCGCCCGCGCCATCGCGCTCGCGCATGCGCGCTAAGGCTGGTGGCGCCACTAAAAAAAGCTGATAGCAACTAATATCTTATGTAGTTCTTAGTCTCCTAGTCGCAGAGTCTCCGCTCTTAATAAATTTATTTCTCTATGTTGTTAGGCTCCTTAGTTATTCACAGCTGTGCGCCCACCGAAAGTAAAATTCAGGGGGGGGGGGACTTTGTTGACCTAAAGTGCGGTGAAGCGGAAGCCTTAAAGGGACATTAAGGAGAGCTCTAATATTATTTTTTTATTGCAAAATTCGATAGTTTGGCACTTCATGGCTTTTTTGAGTCTTGGCCGGCAGCGAAAGATGCATTTATTTCTAAGAAATTTGGAAAAACTTTTTAAGGCGGAAGCCTTTAATGTCTCATAGTTGTAAGCAGCAGTTGTCGACAGAAAATGTCACGCTTTTCAATTGGTGGAAACGGTCGTGACGTCACAGTGCGCGAATTTCAAACGCGGCCAATTGCACTTTGGCTAGTAACCATACAACCAATTGAAGGGATCGTATAGTGATGCTCCATGTAAGTGCGACTGAGCTTAGTTAATTGCTTAATTACCCAATTAGCCTAATTAGCTTTACTAGTCAGGCCATATAAATAAATAAAAGCGATTAAGAAATTGGTCGAGCTCAGGAATCGAACCCCGGTTTTCGGCGTGAGAGACGAGCACGCTATCCACTCCGCCATGCCAGCTCGATGGTTTCGAATGAACAAAGGCGCGTCTAGTGAATACGGTGTCTTCACTCACTCTCATCCTCCTCCATTCCCTTCCGGTGAGGTTTAGGTGTCCACCGACAAATGAGAGACAGATACATTTCCTTTCCTCAAAACCAATTTACCGACGATCGAGGCGTAGAACCGAATGGGCGATGGCGTTCTATGGACTCCTTGGCAGCGTTGCAAGACGCTGTCGCGTTCCACTCTTAGGGGCGAAGCTTAACATCTTAACCACACATCAGTGACCACACTTTACTTTAGGTAAAAAAAAAGGGAGACGCTACATGGCGGTTCAAGCAAGCGGACGCGCGTCGCATCGGTTCCGCACATTTTGACCGAATTCGACCGGACCGAATCATTCTCGCCACCAGATTTTCTTCGGAACGGAAAGATATCAAGTGCTGGATCCCCGGGATAGAAATTTCAAGCGGTAGGACGAGTTTTCGGCTTTCTACCGGACTTGAAAGTTATACAGCGGGCGCCGGCCCGCTAACCCTAACGGGCCACCCAGCTCGACATCGTGAGAGCATGGGCCGCTAACCTTGTCGACGACGCCGACGCCTAGCATCGACGCCGTTTCAACGACAGACCGAATGGCGGGGCCCAGCCAAGACAACGATGTGCCACTACAATCACCAAACGTCCTTCTCAACGAATTCCAAGAGATGGATGAAGGCGACTTCGGAGACGCCGACTTCGGAAGTGAGGACGAGATCCCGTCCGACTCCTCGTCGAGGCCAGCCGGGTACAACAACGATGCCAGCTGGGAGCTTGCACAATCCAAGCGCCAGAGAAAACTTCAAAGGCGAAAAGAACGCAAAGGCACGGGAACGGGCCCGGCCGCCAAACCTCAAGATGGAAAATTACCGGGTGATGCGACCGGCTGCAACAACAATGGATCAAGGGAGCAGAGCAGGCCTAGGCGAAGAATGCCGCCACTCCCCAGAAGCGACTACAAGATCATTATTCGACCTAAGAAAGGACTCATGGTGAAGTCCCTCACCACCCACCAAGTAGCGCGCTCCATTGTCATGGCGTGCGGCCAGCAATGCAAGGACGATCACCTACTTGTAAGGCTTCGCACCAGATCCAATATCATTATCGTTAGCACCCCGCACGAGCAAACGGCCCAGCTAGTGCGGCACATTACCCGTCTCAAATTCGACGGAAAGACTTATGATGTAAACGCTTACGTGGCAGCACCGGAAGACGTCCTGCGCGGCGTG
Organism: Amblyomma mixtum; assembly: GCF_055824585.1. Classification (NCBI taxonomy): domain Eukaryota; kingdom Metazoa; phylum Arthropoda; class Arachnida; order Ixodida; family Ixodidae; genus Amblyomma; species Amblyomma mixtum. The sequence continues at coordinate 132,360,957 of NC_143019.1, forward strand.
ATCCACGGTGTAGACCCAGGTACCCCTCCTGAAGAACTCAAAGCACACTTACGAGTCAGAACTCAAGGAGTGACCATACTTCAGGCAAGGATGCTCGGAAAATCCAAGACGGCAGTGCTCACGTTCGACGGCCCGGTCTTGCCGAAATTCGTCATATATTACGGAGGAGAAGTACCATGCTACCAGTACCGCCCCACTAGGCAAGTGTGTTACGTCTGCTTCCAGCAAGGACACCGCTCCGACGTCTGCCCCACACCGAACATTATTGTGTGCGGACTGTGCGGAGTTTCAAACCCGCCCGACGACCACGAGTGCGCGCCCAAGTGCATAATCTGTGGCGAGGCACACCGGACCGGATCCAAGGAGTGCCGAGAGAGATTGAAAAAAGCAAGGCCAAAACCCACAGGAGGAAGAGGACGGAGCGACCAACGCGGGCGACCACCCAAGCGATGGCTCAGCTCAGAGGGAGACACATCGAGGAGCCGATCGAGGTCCAACTCCTTCCCGCCTCTACCACCAGCCGGCCCACAGGAGGGGGAGAAACAAGAGAAAAAGAAAAAGAAGAAGCTTTCCCAGACAAGCGGCGGCAAGGTGAGCTGGGCTTCTACCACTGCTTCGCACTCGGTAGGAAAGGGTAGTGACATAAACAACACAAACAACAAAGACAGTCGTGTCACAGAACCGAAGGACGCGAACAGCGATGCGCTCAGACGCGAGCTAGAACTGGCTCGAATCAAACAAAACGAGCTCGAACGCAAAGTTGAGGAACTCACAAAAACACTAAAGGAACAACAGCGGGAACTCGACATGACTAGAGCCCTTCCAAAACGACAACCACAGGCATCGAACGAAACACGAATGCAACAGATGATGCAGCAGATGATGCAGGATATGATGCAGCAAATCCAATCGCAAATGCAACAGATGCAAGTACAATTCCAAGGGCGAATCTCAGAGATGAGAAGCGCTTTTCGAAAACAAAAACATACCGAAAACATTAGGGAAAGGGCGTACAACCGTCCAGCGCTAACAGCTTTCGCAAGCGAACAAGGCAACAGCAGTAACGCGTAAACATGATCAATACGTATCGGCAAGAACAAGAATACTTAGATATTTGGCAATGGAACTGCAGAGGCTACCGCAAAAAGCAGGCCCTCTTGAAACAATATATAAACACACAACTCACACCTCCTGATGTAATTGCGCTCCAAGAGACCGGAATCAAGCCGACCTTACAAGGGTACGAGGTTTACGAGAGTCAAAACGAAGGTAAAGCGGCCGTCCTAGTCAGCAAAACCATTACCGCCATCAGGCACGATACCATCGCCGACACCGACGTTGAACACGCGCTTGTTGAACTTATTCCGAAAAAGCGAAAGGGACGCAGCACGTTCTTACTGAACGTGTACAGCTCGCCGAGACAAAGAAAAGCCAAACTCTTCGAACTGTTTTATGGAGCGCACAAGCTGGCCAAAGAAAATGCACTCATCATCGTAGGAGATTTCAACGCCATGGACAGGAGTTGGGGATACCAGAAACAAGACATCAAGGGAAGGACATTAGTGGAAGTAGCGGAATACTTTGGCTGCAGTCTAATCACAGATCCTGCGACCCCCACGAGAATCGGGAATAGCGTGAGCACGGACACATGCCCGGACCTCACCTTCGTAAGGAACAGCAGGGAGTCACAGTGGGAAAACATGATGGAAAATCTAGGCAGCGATCACTTTATCCTCCGGATACGAATAGCATCCGACACCATAAGACGCCAGATTGGACAGGCGAAAATCACTGACTGGAACGCGTTTCGTGGGGCTTGCAACAAATCTGAAGGCGGTATCCAATCACTGGAGGAATGGAGCGGCATGCTGAGAGAAACGCGACAACGATGCACAAAAAGTCTAAGGAGAACGACAGCAACGCCTGAAGTAGACGCCCACCTCCTCAGACTATGGGAAGCAAGACGCAGTCTCACCAAAAGATGGCGGAAGCAAAAACACAACAGAAAACTAAAACTAAAGATAGCAGAAATTACGGCAACGGCGGAAGAATACGCGATGCAACTCGCGAAACAAAATTGGGAACAACTCAGCGACTCACTTAGGGGAACTCTAGGAACGGCCAGAACCTGGAATCTCTTAAGAGCACTAATCGATGCGACCAAAATAAAATCAGAGAACAATAAAGCCATCCACCGGTTCTCCACTCCTTCGAGGGATCAGACATCGCCCTACTGGAGAAGGCACGAGAAAAATGTTTCGGCGATCACAACCCCCCGCGATACCAAGGAACGTATCGAGGAGCCGAAAACGAGAAACTCGACCGCCCCATAACTGTGGAAGAAGTTTACGCGGCCATAAGAAACACCACCAGAAACACGGCAGCCGGAGCGGACAGAATCGACAACGCCTTAATCCGCAACCTGAGCGACGACCTCATAAAAGAGCTCGTCACCTTTCTTAACAAACATTGGGAGGCGGAGACGGTTCCCGAAGATTGGAAACACGCCGAAGTAATAATGATACCTAAACCTGGTAAAAAGCTACAAATTGAAAACCTCAGGCCTATATCACTCACGTCGTGCCTTGGCAAGCTTTACGAACGGGTTGTAACTTTCAGACTGCAAAATTACATGGAAGACAACGACTGTGTACCACATACCATGTTCGGCTTCAGAGCGAAGCTCTCGACGCAGGACGTTCTCCTCCAAATACAAGAAGATGTCCTGCGAAACGTACCTCGGACGGGAGAAAATGTCATAATGGCCCTGGACATCAAGGGGGCATTCGATAACGTCAGCCAAGAAGCGATCCTTACTGGCCTAGACAACCTGGATTACGGACGCAGAATCCACGGCTTCGTCAAAGCCTTCCTGTCCGATAGAACTGCCACCATCGGCATAGGAGACCTTCGATCGGAAAAAATTCGCACTCCAAACAAAGGAACACCCCAAGGGTCAGTTATCTCATCCCTACTCTTCAACATAGCTATGATAGGCCTAGCTCGAAAACTAGAGAACATCGACGGCATCAGGCATGCAATGTATGCTGACGATATAACAGTCTGGACAAACACGGGCTGTCTCGGAGAGAAGGAACAAAGGCTAAAGCAAGCGGCCTCTTGTGTAGAGCAATACCTCGCAGAAAGAGGACTCGCATGCTCGACCGAGAAATCGGAACTGCTGAGAGTCTGGAGAGGCAAGCAAAACCGGACCGTCCCAACCAACGAGGACCTAAAACTCAACGTCTACCTAGATGGGACGCCCATACCCGAAAAGACAACAATAAGAATTTTGGGCATGTGGGTTCAATCCAATCAGCGCAGTACTCACACTTTTACCCTACTGAAAGCAACAACGCTACAAGTCGCACGCATGATCACCCGCATCACCAACAGGCGACATGGCATGCGTGAGGAAGACACACTAAAACTAGTCAGAAGCCTAGTAGTTAGTCGAATCACGTACAGCCTACCCTACCAGTGCCTCCACAAAAATGAAATGCAACAAGCGGATGCCCTGCTACGCAAAGCGTATAAGACAGCGCTCCGACTACCACGCAACACGTCTACAGAAAAACTCATGGCCCTGGGATTACACAACACCTTTGAGGAGCTACGAGAGGCGCAGCATGAGTCGCAAAAACTCAGGCTGTTGCAAACAACGACAGGAAGAGCGCTCCTGCAGAGGCTCGGATACCGCGAGCAGATGCGAGAAATGTCGAGGACGGCAACGATCCCCGACGAGCTTCGCAAGACCCTCAAGGTAGCGCCAATACCAAAAAACATGGATCCCAACCTCCATCGAGGCAGAAGAGAAGCGAGGGCCGAATTCATCGAGAAAACATACGCTCCTCAAGCCATGACCGTGTATACAGACGCGTCTTGGAGAGGAGGAGATACCAAAATCGCTGTAGCGGCGGTGGTCGATTCGTCTTTACGCGAAATGACCAGCGCGTCTCTCCGAGGCTGCACAGCTGCAGAGTCCGAGGAAGTAGCCGTTGCTCTAGCGGTGGCGGAGGGCTATAGAACCGGCCGGTCACTAACAATACTTACGGACTCTCAAACAGCCTGCCGAAATTACATGAATGGCAGGATAGGTCGTCACGCGCTCCGTATACTCCTCGCAGCGAGTGTCAGAATTAAAAACCGGGAAGAACAAAACGACAAGATCCTACACAAAATTGTGTGGGTACCGGGGCACACGGGGGTTGCAGGGAACCGAGAGGCCGACAGGATAGCTCGAGGATACATTACTTTCCGAGCTTCCGACGAGACCGCGGAACTCGCGCCAGCACCCAGGGAATACTCGGCCATACTACAAAACTATAGAGGCAGAAGAATGCGATATCCCCCACCGCACAAATCTCTTAGCAGAGAGGAAGCTGTCACTTGGAGACAATTACAAACAGGCTCTTTCCCAAACCTACATATACTAAACAAAATGCACCCTACGATATACACGAACAAATGTCCCTGGTGCGACGAAAAACCTACACTATACCACATCACATGGGCCTGCCAAAACATAGACGTGGTCCCCAAAATACAAAACCCGAGTGCGGAGCAGTGGGAGACTCTGCTGTCCAGCGACCGCTGCGAAGACCAATAAGGTCTGGTACAGCGAGCTCAACGGGCGGCAGTGGCCAGCGGAGCCCTGGACTGAGGGCAACCGACCACTGGTTAGAGGCGGACGACTTCGACAGAGAAGGCTCCTGGGGGTAGAACCAAGACGTCTCTGAAGAAGCACCCAAACCGCAGAAGAACCATTACCGTAAATAAAGTTTTCCCTTCCTAGGTCAAAAAAGTGCCCCCCTGAATTTTGACGGGAGTCCACCGAGATATGTGAGACAGTTACTGCGTAATTTCCTTTCCTCAAATACAATTTTCATTTTCTTCCTTACGGCTCCTCTTTGTCTATCTTCTTTCACTTCCACCTCCCTTCCTCTACGGTGCGGTTCAGGTGTCCACCGAGATGACAGAGAATTACTGCGCCATTTACTTTCCTCAAAAAGCTTTGCGTTCAAAGGGCAAGGCATCGCGCCGAACGGGTGGTGGCGTTCCGTGGACTCCCTGGCAGCGCTACAATGCGCTGTCGCGTTCCACTCCTAAAGGCGAAGCTTAAGCGTCATTAATTAGCAGTTAATTAGCATTCAGGCATTAATCAGTAGTTAGCAAATAATTAGTGATTTGCCATCACTTAGTAATAAGTACTAAAATATATGTGACGCCACCAGTGCCACACAAACAGCGAAGGTGGTGCGGGCCTCAGCGATCATATGTTGCTGCACATTTGCACGTCATTACATTCCAACAGGCGATCACCTACGAAAAAATTAATCACTGACTATAAGCGAGGTAACTTCGATTCCATAAATAAGGAACTTTCATTCTTTTTCACCGACTTCCTAGGTTCTTATCTAACCAACACAGTTCACGAAAACTGGGAAAGTTACAAGTCAACAATGCTGCGACTAAAAAATAAGTACATCCGAACCATTGTCGTCAAATCGGATTCCAACAATATTTGGTTTAACAAAAACTTGAAGCACCTTCTTAGTAGGAAAAAACGGCTTTATCGTTCCGCTAAACTAAGCCAAAAACAAGAAGCATGGGAAAGATACCACGCCTGCGCGAGTAAATATTTAAATGAATTGAGTGCTGCGAAAGATAAATTTTTCTCTGTTGACTTGCTATCCATTCTCAGAACAAATCCCACCAAATTCTGGCGTATCCTCTCCCCTAAACATAAATCTAATCGGTTCGATCTTGTAGGACCTGATGGCGAACCAGCTGATACTAATCAATGCGCAAAACTTTTAAATGACTACTTCTCATCTGTGTTTTCGCCTGTCAGCAATTCTACACCCACAGTTTTGCAAACCAATAGTCAAAAAGAAATGCCGGAAATTCAAATTAGCCCCGAAGGAATCTCCAAATTAATCAGTTCACTCAAGCTCTCATCATCTGCAGGATGTGACCAAATAAACAGTAAACTACTTAAAAACACTCTATCATTATCAAGCCAGATACTACACCTAATATTTACCCAATCTTTAGACACCGGAATCATTCCTGACGATTGGAAGATAGCCCAAATTGTTCCCGTTTTCAAAACAGGTGATCGCGCATGCCCAGCTAACTGTCGTCCAATATCTCTTACTAGCATATCTTTTAAACTTCTAGAGCACATTATATCATCAAGCTTAATGTCTCACCTTGATTCAATTAATTTCTTTTATCCTCATCAACATGGCTTCAGGAAATCATTTTCATGCGAAACCCAGCTGGCAGAGTTCACCCAAGACATCCTTAAGGCCATAGACGATAACCTCCAAATAGATGCAATCTTCTTAGACTTCTCGAAGGCATTTGATCGCGTACCTCACAACCATCTGCTTGCGAAACTTTCGTTCCTGGGAATTCCTGCTAATCTGATATGCTGGCTCGAACATTTTCTAAAAGGACGCTCGCAGTTCACATCCGCCAATAACATCCAGTCACCCTTAACAGATGTAACATCTGGTGTCCCTCAAGGGGCCGGGTTATCACCATTACTCTTCTTAATATACATCAACGACCTGCCCTCTAATATTCAATGCAGATCGCGACTCTTTGCGGACGATTGTGTCATCTATAATGCAATAAGTAGCCCAACCGATAACCTCACTTTGCAACAGGACCTTGACGTTATTGCATCATGGTGTGAAAAGTGGCAGATGCCTTTAAATCTTACTAAGTGCAAATCGTTGTCCTTCACTCACAAACACACCTTGACGAATCACACTTACAGCATTTCATCAGTCCCTATAACCGTTGCAAAATCTTACAAATATCTAGGTGTACAGCCGGCCAAATCTTTAGCTGGCGTGCGCGACAGCCGCTTTTTCTGTGCTCGTGCGCCTTGTGAGGAAGCAAACATGTAGAAAGCTCAATATTAGGGAGGGGCTTAGTGATCCTCTGCTTAAATTTGATATCTTAGCAAGTTTGAGCCGTCATAAGCTGTAGGAGCACTGAAAAGGCATCCGTCGCGCACGCCAGAGATTTAGCCGGCTGTACATCTCACATCAACACTTTCTTGGGTCACCCACATTAGAACCATTTGCTCCCACACTTTACGCACACTTGGCTACCTGAGAAGGGATCTGAAATCTGCATCCCCTAACATAAAACAACTCGCGTATGAAACATTTGTGCGGCCAAAATTAGAGTATGCATCATCCATCTGGCACCCATGGCAATCGTATCTCACCATCGAATTGGAATCAATCCAAAATCGTGCAGCTCGGTTCATCACTTCATGTTACTCAAGAGAAGCCAGTGTCACCGCCCTCAAGCAGTCCCTCCGTCTCTCAACACTGGAATCACGCCGCGTCGTTTCCCGCCTATGCTTACTTCATACATTTTATCATAACACAAGATCACGGCACGCTCTATTAACCGCCCCACTACGAACGTCCTCCCGGCTTAGTCACGGTAAGCCGATAGCACGCATCAGTGGCCACAGGTCAGCTTACAACAACTCATTTTTCCCCAACGCAATAGCACTATGGAATTCACTGCCTAACGACATCGCTGCATGCACTGATCACAAAACATTCCGCGAGAAAATAAAAATTCACCTCACATAAATCTTGATCACTTCTGCGCTCTTTGTAGCGAGTATTGCTTGACATATCTTTATTAAATGATGTATCACCTGCTGGGAAACCCTGATATGACTGCAACCCCTTTTATGTTTGTTTGTATGTTTGTTCTTTTTATTGTTATGCATGTTCCCATCATCGCCGTTGGAAACCAATATGCCCCCCTTATGTAATGCCTTCGGGCCTTTAAGGGATCAATAAATGAAATGAAATGAAATGAAATGAAAACGGTTCCGCCTCTACCCACTTTAGACAGTCAAAGTGCCCCTGAATTTTTTCAAGTTGTTCCCGCCGCAGCCAATGGCGTCCCGGAATAGGGACTGCCACCCAAGTCAACGACCATCCACACCTCCCTTTGCCGATTCAGTACAGTGCAACAAAAAATTCAGGGGGCACTTTGACTGTCTAAAGTGGGTAGAGGCGGAAGCGTTTTCCGCACCACCTTCACTGTTTCTGTGGCACCGGTGGCATCACATGTAATTGAGTACTAATTACTAAGTGATGACAAATCACTAATTAATGGTTCATTACTGATTAATGCCTGAATACTAATTAACTGCTAATTAATGACGCTTCAGCTTCGCCTTCAGGAGTGGAACGCGACAGCGCGTTGTAGCGCTGCCAGAGAGTCCACGGAACACCACCCGTTCAGCGCGATGCCTTGCCCTTTGAACGCAACGCTTTTTGAGGAAAGGAAATGGCGCAGTAATTCTCTGTCATCTCTGTAGACACCTGAACCGCACCGTAGAGGAAGGGAGGAAGTGGGAGTGAAAGAAGATAGATAAAGAGCAGCCGTAATGAAGGAAATGAAAATTGTATTTGAGGAAAGGAAATTACGCAGTAACTGTCTCACAAAATTCAGGGGGGCACTTTTTTGTCCTAAAGTGTGGTCACTGATGCCCCTAAGAGTGGAACGCGACAGCGTCCTGCAACGCTGCCAAGGAGTCCATAGAACGCCATCGCCCATTCGGTTCTACGCCTCGCTCGTCAGTAAATTGGTTTTTGAGGAAAGGAAATGTATCTGTCTCTCATTTGTCGGTGGACACCTAAACCTCGCGGGAAGGGAATGGAGGAGGATGAGAGTGAGTGAAGACACCGTATTCACTAGACGCGCCTTTGTTCATTCCAAACCATCGAGCTGGCATGGTGGAGTGGATAGCATGCTCGTCTCTCACGCCGAAGACCGGGGTTCGATTCCTGAGCTCGACCAATTTCTTCATCGGTTTTATTTATTTATATGGCATGACTAGTAAAGCTACTTAGGCTAATTGGGTTATTAAGCAATTAACTAAGCTCAGTCCCACTTAATTGGAGCATCACTATACGATCCCTTCAATTGGTTGCATGGTTACTAGCCAAAGTACGATTGGCCCCATTTGAAATTCGCGCACTGTGACGTCACGACCGTTTCCACCAATTGAAAAGCGTGACATTTTCTGTCGACAACTGCTGCTTACAACGATGAGACATTAAAGGCTTCCGCCTTAATAAATGTTTTCTCCTCCTCCGCCGCCGCTCTGATTCAAACGTGGGATTCTCTTATGGCGACATAGGACTAAGTGACGAGAAACCTGACGTGCACATGACGTAACGCAGACTCCGTGATTTCTGGCGGCTAGCGGTGCGGCCTAGCAGCAGCCGAATTGAAAGCTACCGCCGGCCGCACGTTGAAGGCCTCTATCGGCTATTGCGGCCGTTGCTACCGTCGCTGCGTTTACGTTTGCACCGGCGTTTTGCCAGCGCGTTACGATGGAACCCGTTCTCGTAGCCGTCAACGAAGTTCTCGCAAATAGACACCTTTAGCATTCCGTGTAGCTTGTTACCGTTAGCGGAATATCGGGAGCACGCCTACCGCTGGTGAGCAGGCGCTCATTGGTCCCGATGCTGCAGGCGCGCGCGTAAGATGGATGGATGGATGTATAGGAGCGCCCATTTTGAAACGGGGTGGTGGCAATTGCCACCATGCTCAGCTTTTCTTTCTTTACTAGTTTTTTGTTTACTGTGTTGGCAATTCTCATTAAGATTAGCCATCATCTTTACCTTCGGTCTCCTACAGTTCTAACCTTATGTCACATCCCTGCATTTCAGCCACTAATCCTCCAATCGCTTTTTGCTAACTTACACTGCAGATTTAATTACATGACCATTGTTATCTTTAAAGCCTAGGACCTCAGGAAGAGTGACTGTGCCTGCATCGACATCCGGATGGATACCATCACATTTGATTATGAGGTGTTCAATTCTTTCCACAGATCTACGACACACTGCACATGTGTCATCTTCTTCGTTAAATTTCTTTTTGTAGCTGCGCGTTCTAAGACACCCTGACCTAGCGTCAAAAAGTAGGGCACTGTCTCTTGAGTTAATCATAGAAAAATTCTTTCCTGATCAGCCTTTTCCAGTATCGATATAGTTCTACACCATGTTTGTTTTCCATTGAATTCATCCAATTTTTAACTTCCGCGTTTTTCACCTGTCGTTTAATGCTCTTTCTTTCTGCGTCCTCATGACCGGCATACTTACTGGTTAGTTTTCTAGTTCTTTTCCGCCTCTGTGAGGCAACCCTCTTTCTGTATAAATATTTAAATACCTTAGCTGCCCACCTGTTATCGTCCAATTTCCTCAGGCGTTCTTCGTACAGTATTTTACTCTTAGCTTCCCGTGCTTCGAACGATGCCCAGCCCACATCCCCTTGTACTGCCTCGTTTGGGGCTATGCCGTGGGCACCTAGTGCTAATCTTCCAACAGCTCTCTGATTTACGTCTAATCCCGACCGAACTTCTGCCCTTAAGCACAGAACCGCATTGCTGAAAGTAAGTCCCGGCACCATTAATCCTTTCCAAATACCTCTTTGTACTTCATGTACCCCCATAATGCCCTATGTTTCATTATCCCGGCGTCTCTTCGTCCTTTTGCCCTAAGAGCCTGTTCATGCTTTTCCGTGTATATCTGCCCTTCGTTTAGCCATATCCCGAGGTATTTGTATTCGGCCACTTTGGGTATTTCGTGGCCTTGTAATGTAAGCACCTGATCAGTTGTATCGTTAAAAATCATCACACCTGATTTAGCTGCACTAAAACTGAATCCTAGATCGTCTCCTTCGTCTCCACAGCAATTAAACAAAGTTTGTAAACCTTCCTGGCTATCTGCTAGCAGTACAATATCATCCACATACATTAAACCCGGGAGTCGCTGCTCAACTACATTTCCGCCTAATCTGTACGAGAGATTATAACCGAGATTACTTTCTTCTAGCCTTCTTTCCATATTTATCACGTACAGCATGAACAGCAGCGGTGATAGAGGACAACCTTGCCTTAATGCTTTGTGCATCCCCACAGTTGTGGTACTTTTTTTCACTTCCCATGTAATTTCAACTTCATTATCTCGGTAGATTTCCTGTAGAAAGTCTTAGGGGAAACACCCTGTATATACCGGATCGATATAATTTAGACTCGGGTTGTGGTGCTCGGGCATCACGCTGCCGACTGTTATTGCTTTATTAAATTATGTAACCATGTAACCGCTTCGGTTACCATGGCAACCATTGGGATAAAGTGTTGGGGCTGTGGAGGCCGCTATCTTGAATTCTATCCATGGAATCAGTGTAGCTCGGTGGCTCGAAATGCTACAATAGAGCTACCGCTCTAAAATTTTCTTCCATTGTCCATTAAGATGCAAAGGAAGAACTGAGCAAACGAGACACGGACGGCGAAGAGGCTGAGTTTGCGGCCGCGGCACCCTGAGTGCCGCAGCAAGCATACGCGAAAGCGATTTGCAGAAACTCACAGTCTTTTCATAAATATCAACTGCATGCCTGTTCAGTTGCGCCTCGTCTTGCCCAGTAATCCCGTCGGAATCTAGGGACACCCTCTCCAAGCAAACGACAGCTATTGACTGTTTCTTGCTTGCTTATAGGGAAAGGGATTGTTAAAGGGCGGACAAGTGGCTGGAAGATAAACTGGGAACAAGTTCCCGTTTCGGTTTCAAGCGCGCTCATTTTGAATGGCAGCTTGCGCAATGTCCTGCCGCGTCCTGATGTGAGTTTATTCCTGTTCTTCACGTTATCATATTGTTTTTGTATTCGTTTTCGGCATAATAAAATGAAAGTTAATTGAGTTCTGAATCCCCAGGACTGGCCATGAAAGCACCTCAACGTCAGCTTTTGTCAGACAGTTGCATTCCAGAAAAGACAACAAGTACTTTGTGAAATAGTTTTATTTTGCTCCATATAAACACAAAAACAAATTGATACAGTTGGCGCCGCCATCTGACACATCATTAAGCTCGTTGCGAGCTACTTGGACACCCATTGTCACGGCACACAGCAGTGGTTGTACCAGTATGCGTAAGTCACATAAAGCAGGTGTGGTTGTTTTAGGGGGCGATAAATACGTTTTCCCCGCTTAACCGCGGCTGACTTCATTCAAGAAAACGGGCCCCACCTCGTGATCTCGAGAGTTACCGAGTGCACGCCGACCACGGCGGCATTGCTCTGAGAGAAAGAAAGGAACGACACTCGGGTTGACATAAACATGCCTTTATTGCTACAACCACAATAACGCCAGCTAGGAACAAAATGCGCTAAGTAATCGAGGTTGTCCAACGAACAAGCACGATTACGAGCGAATGTTCGCCCACGCTAGGGCGAGGGAAATACTCCACTGCAGGAGGGGCCGAATTGCTGGAGAACGTTCTCCTCCACGGCTTCGCCCCGCTGGCTAAGAGCGGAGCGTCGCGCCGGAACGTCAGCGCCCGCCGAGTTCCCCAGCCAAAGAGAGAGTGGACTCCCCAGCGCGCGCGCGCAGCAGTCACGCCGTCCGTGGCGCTCGCGGCGCTGCGACGCCGGCGCCCTCCCTTGTTGGTTAAGGTATAGCTATAGCTGAATAGGAAGACGCATCGCGGGGAAGGAAACCACAGGGAACAAGCGGGCAGGTCCGCGCAACCTTATACTAAAACTGTCTGACCAGGCGAAAGGCGCGAAAGAGCCGAAGCGACCAAATTACGAACAAGGGCTACATGCTATGATGAGCGTCGCATGCGGAAGATTAGTGAACAACATAGAATGCAAAAGAAGAAGACATCTCCCAATGATTTTCAAGCATTCCTCCATACCTCGACGTTGTTCTCGCCTCCTTAAAATCAAGACAGAGAGGCGACTACGCGTTTTATTCGACAAAAATATTTGATACACGGGCGGCCACAACACGCACTCCCGGCCAGACGTTCACAGGCGGGCTAAGAGGAAATCCCTGAGTTAGAAGCGTCTTTTCTGTACAGCTGACGACGGAATTTTCGACTCAAGTTCCTGGTATTACAGCTTTTAGTCCAACGTGTAATCTTTTCTCCGGCCGCCCTGAAAAGCGCACACCCCCATGCTGTCACAGGACGCTTGCCATCAACACGTTCGCCCATTTTTTGTCCAGAACACATCAACCAACCGCCAAGAAAATTATTTAAACAAATGATGCATTACTGGTATTGCAAAAATACAACTCCTCCCCGTAAGAGTGCAGCAAATCTAACTGCATCGAAACAGTAGGAGTGCCATGGCGCGCCTTCGCTAACTGCGCAGTTTCTGAAACCGACCGGCAGTGCCGGCGCATTCTAAATTACTTGGAATGCTGCGTATGCTTTAAAAAACGAAACTAAAAAAGTCAGGGGGCACTTTGGCTGTCTAAAGTGCGTAGAGGCGAAAGCGTTTTCCGCACCACTTTGACTGCTTCAGTGGAACTGGTGGCGTCACATATAATTGAGTACTAATTACTGTGATGACAAATCACTAATCAAAGGTTAATTACTGATCAATGCCTGAATACTAATTAAGTGCTAATTAATGACGCTTAAGCTTCGCCTTTAGGTGCTGAACGCGACAGCGTGTTGTAGCGCTGGCAGGGAGTCCACGGAACGCCCCCACCTGATCGGCGCGATGCCTTGCCCTTTGAACGCAACGCTTTTTGAGGAAAGGAAATGGCGCAGAAATTGTGTCATCTCGGTGGACACCTGAACCGTAATGAAGGAAATGAAAATTGTATTTGAGGAAAGAACTGTCTCACATATCTCGGTGGACACCCGTCAAAATTCAGGGGGGCACTTTTTTTACCTTAAGTGTGGTCACTGATGTGTGGTTAAGATGTTAAGCTTCGCCTCTAAGACGCGACAGCGTCTTGCAAAGCTGCCAGGGAATCCATAGAACGCCATCGCGCATTCGGTTCTACGCCTCGCTCGTCGGTAAATTGGTTTTTGAGGAAAGGAAATGTATCTCTCTCATATCTCGGTGGACACCTAAACCTCGCCGGAAGGGAAGGGAGGAGGATGAGAGCAAGCGAAGACACCGTATTCACTAGATGCGCCTTAGTTCATCCCAAACCATCGAGCTGGCATGGCGGAGTGGATAGCATGCTCGTCTCGCACGCCGAAGACCGGGGTTCGATTCCCGAGCTCGACCAATTTCCTACTCGTTTTTATTTGTTTATCCGGTCTGACTAGAAAGGTTAATTAGGCTAATTGGTTAAGTAAGCAATTAACTAAGCTCAGTCCCACTTACTTGGAGCATCACTATACGATCCCTTCAATGAGTTGCAAGGTTACTAGGCAAAGTACAATTGGCCCCGTTTGAAATTCGCGCACTGTGACATCACGGCCGTTTCGACCAATTGAAAAGCGTGACATTTTCTGTCGACAACTGCTGCTTACAACTATGAGGCATTAAAGGCTTTCGCCTTAAAAAATTTGTTCTTGCATATGTCCGAAAAAAATCAAAGCGTCGCGTCCCCGTTTGAGAGTCAATGCGATACCACTTAGTCACAAGAGGCGGCGGGCCCTAGCTAACTGCGCAGTTCGTGACACCGTGGATCATGACACTGGCCGGGTCGGCTGGCGTGCTCATCTTAAGTTCCTTGCATTGCAGTGCAGATCGGGAAAAAAAATTCTCACCACGCCGTTCTCAAGAACCGCAAGAGTTCCACGTCGAAAATGCAGACTCGCAAACACAGCGAGATTCTGCGAGCACTAACGAAGAGGTCACCCCTTACAAAAATTTCTACCCAGTTTTAATTAAATACTTATTGACTCTCGGCAATAAACTGTATTGCGGTTAAATTGAGAGCTTATAGACTTTTTTTGTTGAGTTTCAATTTAAAATTGGCCACCGTATTCCAATTGGCTGTTTATTAACTTAACTCGATAGATCCAAATTGAGATTTTATTGACTGGCAATACATATTTAACTGACTGTTTATATACCTGCAGTTCACATTTAATTGCATGTCAATTAACACTGAATTCATATTAAGTTAACATTTAATTGCCAGTTTATTATGAACTCTTTTGTGGTTTAATTGACAGTTTATAGACTTTTTGAGTTGACTTTCAATTTAAAATTGGCCACCGTATTCCAATTGGCAGTTTATTAATTTTGACTCAATAGATCTAAATCGAGATTTTATTGACTGGCAATATATATTTAACTGATTGTTTATAAACCTGCAGTTCACATTTAATTGCCAGTTTATTACTTGGCATTTTCATTTAATTGACCTGCAGTTCACATTTAACTGACTGTTTATTAAAAGATCTAAATACATCCAGTCGAAAGTTTACTGGTTGTTTATTACCTTGTCACAGTGTTCCGAGCTACATAGTGCATCCCCTATGTGCGTGTGGTGATCTCAAAATCACAACACTGCGATACACTCGCACAAAAGAAAATTGGCGAATTACCCTTCCTGGTGTTTCGAGACCAGGGTTTCAGAAATGAGTTCTGTGACATGGCATAGTGTGTTCTCCTCTGGTGTGACCCAGCCGGCTGATACCAGGTCTGGTGTGCTTTGGTTTACTGTTTCCTGGTGCGGTTGGTGTAGCATTCCGGGATGATGATGTCAAAGGAAGGGTGAACCATCCAGAAACAAATTTGTTACCTAACATGTCTTCATAGTGATGCTCAATGTTTGGACATACTATCGTGAGCAAAATCAAGAAACCGATGCAAGTGCATGCTGAAACGTGCCATATTGCATATGGGCATCGGTCTCGACAACAGGATTGCTTCGTCAGGCGGCGCCCGCATGCAGTTTGGCAAAATTCGGCAAGAACTCACAGGGGTCTCTCAAATTTGAGCACGGTAGTATGTACGTAGCAGCATGCAAATAAGTATTACATGATTCATGTTCTTGACAAGCACGAAGAGCAAGTACGTATTGAAAGAACAAAAAAAAAATGCTCACATTTGCCTAAGAGCAACCTTAGCTTTATTAGTAGACAAAAGCAGCGAATGAGTCACACTGGAGGCCCCTCGCGTCATAGCGTGCATCTTTTCCAAGAAAGTCGAATTTCTTTCATTGCCTTGATGGCAGCTTGAATCCATTTGTGTGTAGCGACAGTGCCTGAAGATTAAGGGAGAAAAATTATATATTATGATATACACTGCTACAATGATCCCATTGCAAAGACAACTAGCAAATGCTGCTATTTGCATTAAAGGAGGATGGCTAATGTGACAGCACCCATGAATGCCAACACTGAATCAGATCCTTTAGGCCTCAACACTTTTAAAATACCCAGCTTCACAGCACATGGCTGCCAAATACCAACAGCCTTATTTCTAAAGCATGACAGCTGAGCATTCATGAAAATTTGTTAATTCCTGGCTAGTTTTTCTGCTCATGCACTGCCCCATTGGTCTCAGAACCTCGCCATTTAAGCTGTTTATACTGTCCCTCACATCAGCTACAAACTATGCCCATCAATTAACCTCTTCTACACAAACCTTCACATGATGACATATCTACAGTGAATTGGTCACTAGCTTCCATCCCATACATTTGTTATTACCCTTTGTTTTGTGCTTCCTAATAAACCACTAACAAATCCTGAGTTACAATTCACGAATACACTGACGGAGTGAATATATACTTCTGTGCTAAATCCAGCTAAAACCAGTAATCACCTGTGAGTGCATCCATTTTCACTTGCGTGAGTGCCTTCTGTAGAGCCTTTTCCTTGCCTTCCAATATCCTTCTCCTGAGCAGCTGCCAATGAAGCTGCGCTGTACCACTGCTTCTCTTCACCACACAGTTGTGGTGGCCCGCTTCAGAAATACTGCATCCTTCTGGATTCCGTCCAGAGTTTGTACACAGCCTTTTCAATCTCGAAACAATAAATGAATGCACCTGCAGGAAACAGAACACAGGAAAAAAATTTCTATGCTATAGTCACAGCCAGGAATGAGACGTTAATTGCGGGTTTAACGTCAAAGCGACTCAGGCTTTGAGGAACACCGTAGTGAAGGGCTCCGGAAATTTTGGCCACCTCGGGTTCTTTGATGTGCACATACATCGCACAGTACACGGGCTTCTAGATTTTGCCTCCATCGACATTACACCGGCGCGGCCAAGATCGAATTGCATTTGTTGATTGCATAGTGTCATATGGTACTATGCTTTCATGCCTGTTGAAGCATGCAAGTCAGAAATCATGTAGTTGTTTAAAATAAACACAAAACTTACACCCTCACAATGATGGTGTCATGCAATAGTAGTAGGTTTCGATGTAAGAAAGAAGTGAGAACGGTAATTGTGTACTTTGCCTTTTTATAACGTTAACTGCACAAATCATTTAGGAAAATGATTTCATGCTGATGAAAATCACAGATTAGTGTGCGTAATAGCAAATATTCAAAAATAAAAATAGTATGCAACAGTAGGAGCACTGCCTGTATATCACACAAGAGGCTGGGATTGCTAAGAGCAATTCTGTAATTCCAGCTTTTCCACATGCCCTTGACACAACACTGAAATGTGCAATACCTAAAAAATTCAAATGTGATAAAGAAGGAAGTGTAACACAAACTGACGACTCACTAGTAGACAGAGGAAGTAGAAATAGTGATGCAATAACCAGCACTAAAACGCACTAGCCTTCAGAACAAAACATGATGCAATTAGTCACATCAAGATGCAGAGCCATGCCAGACAAGCCAGTTTCTTAGAATGGCAAAAGCCCAACTACACTCTAGTATTTCCAAAAAGGTGCAAATGTTACAAGCCAAGTGCTTCTTAATTGCTATGCTATTTTTCACTATGACCATTGCTGCTAAGTGCATCAGAAAAAGACGGTAACATTTCGCATTTTACCTCTTTGTTGTTTGGTTTGCTTTTCTTTGTACTTGGCTCCTTTCTATTTCTGAGTATATACAGTGCAACCCATATAATGTGGAAAACTGATAATGTAAACACTTGTTAGTGCAGCATGCATTCACGTCCTATATCCTATTCTTTTCGAGTTGTTTAGCCATGCCATCAGGTAGCAAGCCAAAAATCTGAGTCAACCAGGTCGCTACAATCTCTTAGACAAATATATGTGAATTAGAGCAAGTATACTCACCGAAATGGCAAAAATCTTAAGGTTTACAGTTAAATTACTATTTCAGCTGCACTATAATGCCTCTCATATTTTGCCCCTCAAGTGAAATCAGATGCCTTCGCTGGAAAGGTCTCTGAGGATCAATAACTCCGTGTGGGCTAGTCGGTTAAGCATCATTGTAAGAGGCAGCGCAAAAGAAACCAGGACGAAAGGGAAGACACATATACCACATGTGGGGATACACATGAATCCCCTGCCCCATTGTAACGGCCGCGCGTAATTATCACGCGATGCTATGCGCGCGCCGTTCGGGAGGTTTTGCGAGGGAGGGCACTCTCGCCAACCCCGCTTCCTTTCGCTCCCCGCCGCGGAGACTTTCCCTCTTTCCCCTCTTACAACGGAGAGACCTCCTCTCCACAGCCCAGGAGGAGACGCGATTCTTCCGAGGTTCGCTCGTCTTCTGGCGGGAGCCGTGCACACGCACGGATCAGAGATCTGCCACGGAGACCGCTGCCCTTATCGCCCGGCCACCGTGTGTGACTTGACCGCCGCGGGCCGTGAGCGAGGAACCACGCGAGGTGAGCGGAACCTTCTTCCCCCACATTTTTGCGTGCGTTCTGCCCTTTGTGTTTTTCACCCCCGTACGCGAGCGGAACACTCGCCCTCGTTACGGCGGTTGTATTGTTGCTGCTGCATTGTATTGCTCGGGAGCAATAAACGCTCCTCCGAGTAGCATACTCGTGTTTGTCCCCTCTGGCCCGAACCCGCCGTGGTTGCGACTCACCGCACCGCGGGTTGGGGGTCACAGCTCTGACTGCTAGGGCTGGCACGCTGGTGCTAGAGAGTGACAACTGCTTCTAGCCCTTTGAGCGTTATCACAAGAATAACCCCCATACACAGGACGAGCGCTGAACTACCAACTGGTAGTTGGACGAGCGCTGAAGTACCAACCGGTAGTTCAGCGCTCGTCTAACTACCAGTTGGTAGTTCAGCGCTCGTCCTTTGTTATACGTGTCTTCCCTTTCATCCTGGTTTCTTTTGTGCAGCCTCTTACAATGGGTCTCTGAGGAGTGTCATGCGACACTGGCGTTACAGTAGAATGAAAGTTATCCTACTGCTACAACTGTTTAGCAGGAGTGCTATGTGACACAGGTATTACAGTAGAAGGATAACAAGGCTGTCCTCCTGCTGCAATATCGCCTTAAAATGCTGCTCTGTAGCCCGCCACTTCAAATCCAGAATCAAAGCTGCAATATTGGATGACGCCTTATTGAGAGGAAACACACATATACTATATTAAAGGGAAGTGCCAACATATGCCGTCAACACTGGTTCAAAGCACACTGGTGCAACACACTGATCTCAACACAGAGTTCTAGAAAAACGCACTTTAGAAAACTCAGTACTTACATGTGTTCTGCAATACACGTTGAACGGGCACAGACAAGGAAGACAGCCCCACAGTTGGACAGCAAAGACATCCTTTTCAGTGACACCTCTTTTCAGACCTCTTCACCATTGGACAGCAGGCACTTCACCTGCATAACATCATAATTTGAATTTCACCTGTGCAATCTATGGAAGATGAAGTACCCACAATTACTGTGTTAATGGGTAAGAATTCGTATTGCCAGTTTCACACAAACACAAGGCAAAGTTTAAACAGACAAAAGTTAACTTGCTCACACTTGAATCCACGATAAGCTCTGCACTGTTTAGGGTTCTTCAGAAATAATTAATCTGAAAGGGCTGTTTGAAAAGGCTGCAAAGCGCTCGAGCTTATTTTTGGACTGGTTATTCTTCAACATCCAACAATGATTTTTCTTCACGGTCGCCTGCCACTAAAAGCACTTTACGGCTACACTAATGATCGAACAGGCAGTTTTCTCATTGGGGAAGCCGCATCACTCCTCTATTTACGCGAATACGCGTTCATACAGCCTGTTACTGGATGTGGCTTTTTGAGCTTGTAAGACACCACTGCGAGGCGATTGCACCGACAGTTCAGCCTTGGAGGACGACGTATTCAGTCTGCCTTTGATTCCAACGCGATTAACCGCCCGCCACAGTGGCCAGTAGCGCGTATCGCTTGGTTTGGTTTGGTTTATTGGGGTTTAACGTCCCGAACTATAAGGGACGCCGTAATGAAGGGCTCCGGAAATTTCGACCACCTGGGGTCTTTAACGTGCCCTGACATCGCACAGTACACAGGCCTCTAGAATTTCGCCTCCATCAAAATTCGGCCGCCGCGGCCGGTATCGAACCCGCGTCTATCGGGTCCGGCAGCCAAGCGCCGCAACCACTGAGCCACCGCGGCGGGTCTGGTGCCGCACAGTCCGCTGCAGCGAACACGACTCGATGTCGTATCGAGCAGAGTATATCAAATTCCGAGCCCTGACGAGCACTCGCGTAGCGCAGTATGCAGCGCCAGAGACCGAATGACGCGCACTATGGGCCACCGAGGCGGGCAGCTATGGGTTAGCTGCGTCGAATGCAGAGCGAACACAGCATACCCCTAGAGCTCGACAGCAGGTTTAATCGTCTCGCATAGGTGTGTTCAAAGCTTACGAAGCCACTTCAAGAAATTGTATCGACGCGTGTACGCGCAGCACATAATGCAACGCTAAACAGGTCAAGTTGCGTGCACTATCGTCAAACCGCTGCGAGCGGATAGCGACGAAAAACATGCGTGCAGGCAGCAGTGCACAACCACGTCGAACAATGATTTTAGATTATTTTCACGGCGTTCGCGTCGCAACGGATACACTGTGAACACAGACAGGCCAGCTAGTTAGTGACTCAATGTAGAGTGCATTTTGCCACCGCAGAAATAACCGTGCACAATGGCGGCAGCGCCTCATCTCTTCCGTTTCTTCTCGCCTTAGTGCTAGGTGGTTAATTTGCGTGGTGGCAAATTGCGCGCATTCCTGCGCATTATTACAGGTCTTACCTGAAAACGAAGACTCGACGCCTTCCAGTAACCGCTTTCTTCTTTTGTAAGGCGGTTCCGGTAGATAAAAGACGCAGCAGCTTCCATCGGTGAAGTCCAACGTGCTGTCATGACGAAAAGCCAGCAGGGTTCCCGACGCGGTCGCTTTTTCACGAAGCACACGAAGGGCTGGAAATTGTACTGCCAGCGGTGCCAAAAGCTACGATCACAAGTCAACCCAAACACGAGTTTGAAGTAGCGATTTTGAAATAAATACAACACAAAACATGCCCCAACGAGCGAGCGGCGAGCACAAACGGCAGCACGCCGGAACGACCCGCGTGGTCGCGTGGTGCCCGGATGTGTTCGTCTTGTCACGTGACCTGCCAGCCTGCGCGCTTGATTTGAACGGCGTTAGCAAATCTGCGCGGCGCGGGCGCAAGGTACATATGCTGTATATTGGTTTCTCAATAGGTGTGTTGAATACTGGTCTCACGAGGCATTTCAACAGCCTGTATGCTTATACTCTATGGTCCAATCAAGACGATGCCATTTTATTTCATGCGTTTGCCTCCTTTTTGTTGTAATAGTCTTTAGTTACCCTCGTGTACATACGTGAATGCTCCCTATGTGAGCAAATGTGTACGGCCCCTTATAACCCACAACTGTAAAAATCCCCACTTGGATTGACATCTTCAATCGTAATAAATATCAGGTTTTTCAGGGAAGACTCGAAAATTTTCAAAAATAGGCTTTTTGGGGTAAAAATATGGCTTTTGCGGCACATTATTACCAGTATCGCTGGATACCGGGAAGCCGGTTAATTGTCTTAGGTAGTAAGCTGGTAAACTAATTTCTAACTTTTTAACTACCAGAGATAGGCAATTCGTTGCAATTAGAGATTTGTAGCCGGTCGTTAGTAGTAGCCATATCAGTTTTTAGAATTTCTAAAACGCGATTACACTCGCTGCTGTGGCTCGACAAAATTTGGCTGCATCGTGCGAAAATACATTCGTTTTCGAAAGCATGCAGGCAAAGCAAGCCCTCCAGTGCATGTAACTAGTCGAAAAAGCCAAATTTTGTCGAGCCGCAGCCCCAAGGGTAATCGCGTTTCCCAAATTCTAAAAACTGATAAGGCTATTACGGCCAGCTACATATCTCTGATTGCAACTAGGCGCCTAACTCTACTGATTAAAAAGCTATTCATTAAAAATTAGTAAACCAGCTTACTGAAGACAATTTACCGGCTTTCTGTTGTCCGCCAACACTGGTGATAGCACAAACGATATTTTTACCCCAAAAAGCCTGTTTTTGAAAATTTTTGGAAGTGATTGCTTAAACGCCCGGTATTCAGGTAATGCTGCCTCCGCACCATTATGCTGTCACATTTATGAATCAGAAACTCAAGTTAGCTCTCCCTTACATTGTGCAATTTAATTCCAACATAAGGATAGTTTCATACCGCATTTCTCACTTGGTACCAAAAAAGAATACTGTGTTCAGTTATACGTTTAATTTTACACTGCGAAGCGACCTCATGAGCAGTGTTTTTCTGAGTCACAACCTACAACCATCTTCAACATCATGACCTCTCCCATAGCAGATATAATATGAATAAAGGCTGTTCAGCTGAAATGGGAATCGTTTGAGCTGTTGTTGCGGTTGGTTCCATAATTTGTGAGAAATCTGTTGTAAATTTAATTTTTGTTGCTAAAGTTTTAATTCACTTGTAGTCAATTAAATTTGTATTGGGTCATATCAGTCAATAACATATTGACTTTTTAATGAGTCGTGAGACATGGGCTGTAAATGGAATTTTTGTTGCTTGAGTTTTAATTCACTTGAAGTCAATTAAATTTATATTGGGTCATATCAGTCAAGAACTTATTGACTTTTTAATGACACGGTGAGAAAAGGAATGTAAATTGATTTTTTGATGCTTGAGTTTTAATTCACTTGTGGTTAATTAAATTTATATTGGGTCATATAAGTCAAGAACTTATTGACTTTTTAATGACATAGTGAGAAATCAATGTAAATTGATTTTTTGTTGCTTGAGTTTTAATTCACTTGTAGTTAATTAAATTTATATTGGGTCATACCAGTCAAGAACATTGACTTTTTATAGACCAAAGTCATTAGGATTTGAGTATTAATAGACTTTTTATTGACTCAATAAATAGTCTATAAACAGTTAATTGCATCTCAATGTTCATTTTTGTAAGGGACGCGCCCACACGCGCAGACGCCCGTCTCTCTGGTTCACCCTCGTCTGCCCGGTCGCCCGCGCTGCTCGCCAGTGGGCGCTCCCAAACTGGCAGAGCGTAGGGAAGCTCAACCGTGACGCATTTCCTGCGGCCAGTTTTCGCCGAGTACCCATTATTTATGAATTTTTTTTTCTCTATAGCTTAGTTCTGCACAGACAAATGTCCGGTTCCGCTATTCTTACTGCCTAAAATAAAATTCCAGCCACCCCGACCAGCGCTAGTGGTCAGCGTTCGTGGCTCGTGTAACGACCAACGCTATGGTAATACCGGATTGGTTTGGTTTATGGCGTTCAAAGTCAAAAAGTCACTCAAGCGAAGAACGACGCCGTAGTGGAGGACTCCGGACAAACAGACCGCCCGCGGTCTCCAACGTCGCACTGACGTCGCACAGCACTGGGGCGTGTAGCATTGCGCCTCCATCGAAATGCGACCGCCGCGACCGGGATCGAATCCACTTCTTGCCATTGAGCAGCCAGCACCATAACTACTCAGCCACAGCGGCGGCTGGTACCGCTCATTGCGTATTCCACCCTACATTAGCCCTCCAGCACGCATTTCACTCCGCCTTGGTCATCCCCTGCAAGTTTCCCGTCCACAGACTCATACCACAACGTTTGCTGCATCATTCTTTCCTCGCTCAGCCAAGGACTGGAACGGCCTGCCACACGACGTCGCTGCAACCACCTGTCCATCCTCATTTTTGAATTGTATAATTGCCATATTTAATGAATAACATATTTGTACATAAAGTTTGATTCTATCTGTACCCAGCCTTTATGTAATACCCCCTAACTGGCGGTCTTTAATGTAATAAAGTGAAGTGAAGTAAAGTGATGTAATTGCTTTAGGGTTTGAAAAATATCCCAATACCAATTTGAGGATATTATCGCGCAGCATAGTTGGTGTAGAAACGCGCTCAAACGATTTCTCCTCGGATCGAGGCATCGCTTCTTTATGGACGCGGTCTACCTCATACACGAATTGACGCGAGAAAGGCCCCCTGATCTCCAACAACACCTGACAGTAACACACCATGACTTAGAAGAGCGAGCTTTTAAAACAATTACCGTTGCCATATCTGTTAGTGGGCAATTTTAATGCTTACTCCATTTTGTGGGGAAACGAACAAATAGACACTAGAGGCCGTATTTTAGAAGATTTTATTCTGTGCAATAATATACGCCAACTCATTAGGGGCAAACACACATACTGCTCTCCGAGCTCAGTAAAATTAAGCTGCGCAGATTTGTCTCTTACATCGCCTTCCGTTTTTATTGGTTTGAAATGAGATGTCTTCAACAACCCGTAATGCAGAGATCATCTACCCATTCTTATGAACCTAACTTCTCCGTAAATCATTCCTACAAAACCGTGACAATGTAAGCTGCATTTTTAAGAAAATGCCAGCCTAAAAAATTAGATCCCCATAACTTCAGTATAGATTAACTTAGTAAAATGGTCACAAACCGCATTATTCCAGCGGCGCGCCTAGCTATACCTCAGTCTTCTGGAGTGGTGAAAAAAAAATCCATAATGCCTGGTACACAAAAGAATGTAGAATAGCAAACAATAAACAAAACAAAGCATGGGGAAACTTTCGGAGGTACCTCACGCAGAAAAATCTCAAAAACTTTAAAAAGGCAAGAGGGGATGCCCGATATATGAGCCGTAGTGCAGAAAAGACTTCGTGGCAAAGTTCCGTGACATCCATAAATAGCTCAACCACATAAAAAGAAATGTGTTGCAAGGTACGGAAGCTTAATGGTAAATATTCCTCATTCACATTTACCCTTTTTAAAGCCCCTGGTATACAGACAAACATCGAAGAACAGGTAGACATTTTAGGTGAACATTTTTCGGCAGGTTCCAGCTCATCACACTCCACAGAATGATTTCTAAAGTACAAAAACACAGCCGAGAAATAGACTCGCTACAAGTGGATATACAAATGAAACATACTAATTTTTTACAGTGCAAGAAATCAACACAGTGTAGTCCGCTGGTAAACAGACTTCGTCCGGCCCTGTCGGAATACACTATCAAATGCTGTCCTACTTAAGTGAACCTGCCACAGAGGCATTTTAAAAATTTTAATATGGCTTGGGTATCGGGTAAATTACCCGAAACCTAGGAGAAGGTTATCAGCATTCGATTTATAAAACCCGAAAAACCTCCTACCTCTCCTAGTAGTTATAGGCCCATAGCTTTCACCAGGTGCCTTGCGAAATCCTTTGAAAGTATCGTGAATATTTGATTAACCTTCGTGAGCTTCTGGATGTTTATCAGTTCTGTTTCCAAAAGGCATGTTCCACAATAGGCCACATAGTTCGTCTTTAATATACTGTCTCTGAAGCTTTTGTACGCAATAAAGTCTTGCTGTTTTTTTTTTTTTAGATTCAGAGAAAGCATATGATAAAACCTGCAAGTTCGGGAACTTTCATGTCTTGGCCAAATTTGGCATTCGCGGTAGGATGTTGAACTGCCTAAAAGACTTCCTGTCAAACCGTTCGTTCTATGTACGCCTTCGATCAACCCTCTCGAGAAATTTCATTCACGGAAATGGGGTGTCTCAAGGGAGTATTTTAAGCAAGACCCCCTTTCATGTTAAAATAAATTCTATTAGTTACATAATACCAAGGTTCATTATATATTTAGTCTATGTTGACGAACTTCAAATAGCTTGCACGTCCTCAGATATATCAACATGGGAAGGACAAGTGCAGTTAAGAATAAATAAACTTTCAACAACGGCTAACCGAAATGGTTTCCGGTTCTTCACACAAAAAACAGTGGCCACTCTTTTCTCACTCAAGCGTGGTCTACAGACAGATCCTAAACTACACCTGAACGAAACCGAATTACCTGTAAAGTGTAACCACAAATTTCTGGCCTTAACTTTTGACAAGAAACTGACCATCTTGCCTCACATAAAGAACCCTAAGAAGTAAGCTTTTAGATCACTAAATACCTTAAAAGGGCTTTCACGTAAACACTGGGGGTCTGATAGGACCTGCCTTTTACACATCTACTGCAGCATAGTTCGCTCTTGCATGGATTATGGGTGCATAGTGTACAGTTCAGCTCGGCCGTCCTACCTAAAGCAATTAGATTCCGTACATAACTCAGGTCTGTGCCTTGCAAGTGGGGCTACAGGACATCGCCCATAAACAGGCTATATGAAGAATGTAACGAACCACCCCTCGCAGATAGAAGAGCCATGCTCACATGTTCATACTTCATAAAAACCAGTTCCCTACCAAAATATCTCTCCTACTCCATAGTTACGAATAGCCCCTCTAAGCAGCTTTTCAGTAACAAACCCAATGAAAAGAGACCCTTATCCTCCCTTGTAAAGAAATTTGCCAGGAACTATGTATTCTGGACACACTACCTGAGGTTGCCCAGAGACAGGAACCACTGCCACCTTGGTGCACCTTTCCCGCTGTAGGCGACTACACACTGACACAATTTCATGAAAAGCAGACTCCGGGTGAACACATATTAAAAGAATATTTGCCGCTTCACGAGAAATACAATGAATACAAAGCATTTTGTACATACGGCTCTAAAAAGCACTTTACTTCCGAAGTTCTGTACTGCAAGATAAATGGCAAAATGTAGTCAGGTTGCCTCAGTGCGCGTCAATTTTCTCAACCGAATGTTATGTCAATTCGATGGCTGCATCAAAAATAGAGAAAAAGAACATTCAGAACAGCATTATCCACACGGACTCGCTGAGTGTAATCACCGCACTGAACGCCACAAATCTAAGAGAACCTTTAATAGGAGATGTAATACACAACATAATAACTGCTGAAACACAAGGAAATAAAATTAAGCGCTGGTAGATACCAAGCAATATTTGAATTATAGGCAACGAGAAAGCTGACGCGTGCGTTGCATATGCTCGCCTTAAAGAAGTCAAGAGTGTAAATATACCTTATTAAGATTGCATAAAGTTAGTATAACTTAAACTTGATTGAAAATGGCGGTCTGCATGGAATCATGCAGAAAATAACAAACTACATTTATTAAAACCTATTCTGGGAGATGGAGGTCATGCAGGCATCAGGAAAGTTTTATAAATGTAATTTTATGCCGCCTACGCATCGGACACGGCACACCGTTAGATACACAAGAAATGTTTTAGTCTGCCGAGCGGTCACCAGCAAGCAGGCGAAAACACTTCTTCCTCGTCACAAGCGAGATGGCGGAGCACTTCTTCTTCGTCCGCTTCTAAGCTGTATCAATATAACACACCACTTTCTACTAACAAAACAAGACAACCCTTTCTGTGAGAAATGTGGTGATTTAATCACATCCTATTCTAGTTCACAGAACTTGAATGGCTGAGGAAAAAAATATTTTACTATACTTAGAAATAAATGCGTTCCCTTTCACACCAATTTACTCTTAGGAGATAATCCACTTGTAGGTACTTCTCTTTTTTTGTTTACCTGGAAGAAACGGCGATCTGAAACAAAATACAACATCACAGAACCATTAATTCTAAAAATTCTTACCCTGTGCTTTGGTGCATTTTGTGATTCACCTCATCCATTTTCTCAAGTGCGAGAAGAAGGCTGATGCCTTTGTTTTGATGTGTTGGGCCCCTCGGAGTACTTATCCTTACAAGGACTGTCGCTACGGACACCCGATTTTTGAAACTTAACACAATGTGCTTGGCGCATGATAGCCTCAGTTGCTTATGCGCGATAAAACCCAATACATTACAATACAATACAATACAAAAATGCATTAATAAAAAATTGATAAGTGAGAAACTAAACTGACTTTTGCCCTCAGGTTATGAAATATGCCATAGAGAAAGTGATACAGTACTTGCCGCCGTCAATCTTATGGCTACTTAAAATAATTGTTTGCTTTAAATTAACCGCGGGTCTTATGCTGCAACTTAGAGCCGGTAGATTTTAGTGTTTTCATTTTGGGATACTTTCGTAGCACACCCATATTCCAACATATCTTGCCGCAAGTTCACACCTCATTTCCCACAGCTACGTATGCAAGACAGCCGGATCAGAAAAAAGAAAGCTCTTCAGCGTGAGCCAGCTATACTGTTTGTGTTTCACCTGCTAACTACGATGGAAGCAGCGAGTAATTTCTCCCTTCTCATATTCGTCTAGCTAAAGCCGAAAACAGCCATGTAGAACACCTTGGTTAGTCCAAGAAGGCAAGTAATACGACACAACGCTATGCTGAATATGTGGTTATGCAGTTGAAGTCGGAAATGTGGAATCTGAGATCTGGGTGAATTATTTTAATGCAGCAGTTAACAAATGCGACCTCCTCCGGGTAGGAGTATCCTCAGTCACGCTAGCTGCGATGACCATAAAAAGTTTGCTATTTGATGTTACTCGAGTCTGACGTTAACAAAACTGCCTCCGCAATTTGCGTTCCCAAGAAAGTTTAAACGACTCCTCGTAATTGCTTTTGTGAGAAGCTCCGAATGCAATCTCCAATTTGGAATAGTCACGAATATTGCGAAATCTCGACCGCTTTATGCACCTACTCAAAATTTGGCCACCAGTGAGCTTAAATAGTCGTATTTAGCCGCTTAGCCCCGCCTGGCTTACACTCCTGCACACCAATTGATATTCACCGCACAGGAGTGGACGTGAGTGCAACAAAACAGTGCCGCTATGACATGAGCATTGTTTTCACACTACTCAGGTAAGTTGTGGGTCCTAAGATCTGTCATGTAGGCTTCTGTGTTTGTTCTCGCTTGGCCCGAAGCACTAAAAGTGAGTGCTTAATGATGGCTTCATTCGAAGCTTGTTGCAATATGCCACAGACATAGGCTATCACCACCTCGGGTTTGTTCCCTAACCACCTCTGCTACTTTTATGTTTGTTAACTTTATGTCAGTTAATTTCTTGTTAACTTTTATGTTATATTTGTTATGTTTTCTTATGTTTGTTTTTTGTTTCCTTTCCAAAGATCGCTTCATGTTATGAATCAATTTTGAAGCATTTATAACTTTAGACCCTAATTTTCTCTTACATAAGTGTGTAAGGGCAAATTACAAAGCAATGCTGAGCCCGGATCGGCAAACAATTTGCATACTGCGAAGCTTTCAAACATGATATGCTTTATAGCCCATACCAAAGAAGCAGCGCGCCAACAAGCTACCTTTCGAACGCAAGCAGGGAACATAAGAGCGTGTCTCAAAGTGAGCGGTAGTCGGGGACGGCGCCATGCTTCAGTGCCTTCTCTATTATGCCGAGAGGGCTGGCCATCCAGATACGATTGTTGCCTTTCGCATCAGCGGCTCAGTTGAAGCCGTCGGCGACGCAGTACGCAAAAAAAAGAGCTCCTGTCTGAAAAACATCCCCCTTGACGCCACCTGCGTCCGCAGTGTCAGCAACACTAAAACATCCATGCCTCTTGGGAACGACACGTGTGCAATCAGTTATTTTTTCGCTGCCAGGAAAAAACGAAGAAAGCGGAATTAATCATATGGCCCCGCGAAACGCATGTGCAATATTTGTTTTTGTATTTTAGGAGTCGGTGCGACGGTGCAGAGACGCGATTGTATCTTACTTTCTAACGGCTTTAAAATTAAGTGCCATTCTTCCAGCGCTTTTTTTTTCGCACACAGATAATTGTAATTAAACAGAAAAGATTGCATACCGCACGTAAGGGGCATCAGCTGCAACTTATGGCTTCGAGATGCTTCTTGTGAACTGTTGCCAGGTGCTGCCAACCAGACGCAGGGCGAGTCAAAAGCAAAGAGCTGTGTCCATATATAATTTCTGTTGAGGGGAATTTAGGGTGACAACAGAAGGTACGCTTAATGTGCTACCAACAAGACGCAGGGCGAGTTGAAAGCAAAGGGCTGTGTGCCAATATAATTTCTGGTCATGAAAATTTAGGGTGACAACAGAAGGTGCGCTGAATGTGCAACCAAAGCATCGTGAATTGGCGTTCTTAGCTTAAAGGCTGTGTGGAATAAACTATCAGACTTGAAAGGAACTTATGCTAGATTTTCCTGGACGCCAAAGTCTAGGCACAAAATGTAGTGATTTCGAAAAAAGGAAATTACTGTCATAAGATTTTTACTCTCATGTGCCTGTACACTTTGCATGGTTGTATTACCCGTGGCAGGAAAAAATTGATCGGCCACAGATCCTGCTGGCCGCATGTACTAATGGTTATGCTATTGCTGTGCCGGATAGACACTTAGCATACACAAGTCACTACGTTTTGTATTTCTGTATATTTGGTGGCAGCAATGTAGGAGCCATGCCGGAAGAATTGACCCACACAAGTTATCAAATAGAAAAGGTGGCTTGTGTCAACAGCGAGGACTTTATTCAGTCGCGCATAAATACCAAAAGGCGGCCAGGGTGACCGAACGAGTCGATAAGGGCGAGCAAGGGAGGACAGCGCTACGTAAAAGCAGGCAGTGAAAGCAACAAGGGATGCTCAGCGCGCTTCGCTGCACAACAATGAGGAGCGACTGAACGCGGTGATGCAGAAGGAAGCAAAAGCGAGGAGCAGCACCAAAGCGCTGTCCGACAGCAACAGAAGCATGCGAAGGTGCTACCTCCTCTCGGTGAAAAACGCTGCACGCAGAACGTGCGCGCGGTCCCGCTGGCAGAACAAAAGTGGATGATTTTGGCGACATCTCCAGCAGCCAAGGAACCTGGCCGTTAGCTGAGGGTGCTTACCGTTTTCAAGCCTTCTAAAAAGTTGGTAATACTTCTTGGAATGCGTTCCATTCATGGTTCTACTCTGGAAGACGAGATCGACTAAAAATTTTAGTACTGGCAGGTACCGTACTAGCGTTTCAGTAGATACCACTGCTACTGCCTATATTGCGTGTCTTGAGCGCTCAGCGTTTTCGGAAACCGGGCACATTACGCAGGCACCGCCTTTAGATATGCTTCATGGCGCTGCCCATGTAGTAAGCATGCCAGCGTGAGTCCTCCTGTCTCGCAGACATGAAGCTCCAGTATGACCAGCATAGCACTGTCCCTCGAAGAGAGTGGAAGGTGAAGGTAGGCAGAATATCGAGGTCGATGGCAAGCAAGAGGCTCCTAAAAACGAACGAAGCCGCTTTAAAAGATGCAGAATGAGGTAGCTGCCTTTTTTTATTGGTTTATTTTTGGTTTACAATGCATACGTAAACCAAGGACGAGCAGGCAAAAGGCGTTAAACAACACCTCACTAAGGCCTGCCCTCCTATACAAAAACAAACAACAAATTAAAACAAACATTCAAGGCATTTGACAGCAACCGACTTCGAACAGAAAAAAAAGCAGGTTAAAATTAAATTGGCAGTAATACACAGATTTGATACCAAAAAAGATACAACGGTGTTTACTTATACAGCACTGTCACGAAAGTACTGAATTCGCAGTCGATCAAGACAAAGCTGCGACGAGGAACTAGCGCTAGTTAGTTCACACAGTGATGACACAATTATGACAGAAATCCATGACAATTATGAGGCTGCTCGCTTTTTTTATTTTGAAGTGCTTACGATAACCGCTTTTGCATCTGAGAAATCTGCAGATGAGTGAGTACCAAATTTATATTTGTAGTTTGGATGCATTAGGCTGTGTAGGGTCTTCATTGAGGCAAACTTTCTCTCAGTATGTAAGACGATGGGCTTGCCCAGCCAATGTACATTTGCCTGCGAGACGTAGACGGGAGACAGGACAATCTTTCTCGGTTCCAAGTTGGAGACCAGGGATATCTCAGATGCTTCGGAGGCTGTCTGCCATATTGTATGGGACGGCTGTCGACGGCTTTGCGTGCCACAGTATCTGGGCAGGAAAGAGCAGCTCCTCGAGCAAAAATGCTTGTTTGCTGCTCCTCGGGCACAACTTTGTGCCGGGTAATATTTGCTGCAGTCTGGTGACCTTCACAGCCGTGAGCGTGGCCCATCACTCCACCCGATACCAATGAAGGTAGTGCGAGGCGCAAAGCACTGATACAATCCACACCCGGTAAGCTGAATGTGGGAGTGCCTGTGCAGTTCATCTGCACGAAGAACAGAACCGACATCGTCTACAGAATACAACAAGAACGAATATATCGTAACTAGCACTCTAATATTACTGCTGAAGATGTACCTGTTTCTTGTCTGAGAAACATGTGTCAGTGATGTTTAGTACATTTAACAATGTTAAATGGCTGCAGCAATATATGAAGTGATGTGTGTTTGGAGGAAATGGCGTGGATTATACTAGTGATTTTCCGAAGTTCTCTGCCTTTCTAAAATTGGTCCCGGAAAAATGCGACACAAGGTGTTTGTTTATCTTCGGCACTTGAGATGTCAGTCGCATGAACGAAATATGCCGTTCGGCTTTTGCTATTTTCATAGTTAGTGCAGCAGCTGTTCCAAAGGAGCTACTTCGAAATGCGTAGTTGAAGTGGGCTGCAACACAATCACTTGTTGAAGAACATGTCCGACAAGGGAAAATAGTGAAATACAAGAGTGTAGATGATTATTCAAATGGAAGAGGTGAATTCATACTTGACTGCTCGAAACTCGGTTTGGCATTATTTTCAAGAGCACCAACGTATAAGTGCAATACATATGAAGGTAATTTTGACTACTGCTTCAGTGCATTCGTCTTTAGAAAGAAAAACATTTAGAAGATGCCTGAGATTTAGATGTGCCTGAGAGTATGTAAGACCATAACTGGTCACTTTTATATCTTTATTTCATGTCCGACAAGGCAAAATAATGAAATAAAAGGGTATAGAAGATCATTCAAATGGAAAAGATGAATTCATACTTGATTGCATGAAACTCGGTTTCAGCAACGTTTAAGAAATGTGCAGTACATTTGAAGGTAATTTTGACTACAGCTTCAGTGCATTCATCTTCAGAAAGAAAATGTTTAAAAGCTGAAATCTTCGGATTAGTCAGCGCGACACTAAACTGAAATCGAGCTTCAAGCGCCTAACACGAAAAAGATCTGGCAGTTGTAGAGGATTTACAAACTTTAATCTGATCTATTAGCAAATTTATATCGCAAAGACAACCTCTCTTTATTTACAGCCTTCGAGAGCTTTTGAAAAATGACCTGCAAGAATTTTGTAGTAATATAGGACGCACTCATGAGCCCATTCCTCAGGTTGTTCCTGCCAAATAAGTCATATGCCATGAAACAAGCAATCAACATTGGTAACTACTTTCAATGTCTGTTTTTGTACATGATAATATTGAGTTCTAGTGCGATTAAAATACTAGTCAAACTCAAATTTCGAGGATAATATTTTTTTATTTTCAGAATCATAGGAAATTAGTATTTTTATCACAACCTTGTGACCTGCACT
Organism: Amblyomma mixtum; assembly: GCF_055824585.1. Taxonomy (NCBI): domain Eukaryota; kingdom Metazoa; phylum Arthropoda; class Arachnida; order Ixodida; family Ixodidae; genus Amblyomma; species Amblyomma mixtum. Next base: position 132,394,472 of record NC_143019.1, read on the forward strand.
CGATCGCAGAGAACCACCGCTGTTAACTGCACATTTGGGCTTGTTCTGGGAACCGACAAATCAATACAAATATTCGTATTTTCCACGAGCTAACACGCTGACACGAAGTCGTTACATGAAGAGGTGCTTGGAAGTAAAAACACCGTAAATGCGGTTTTCAACACTCGGCAGTATTCTCTATCGACTCAAGCCCACTATATTATGCTTACCTGCAGTACTTAGTGGCGATTATTGACTTTATGTAATCAAATTCGAATCCTGTTGAGCTTGTTTTGTAGAACTAGAGCCTATTGTGTAAGCTGTTCATTTCCCGTTGTCCATTTCGGGTACATTACATCCTTTGTCAGCGGTCACTCAGATATACGAGCCTTTCAAGCGTCTGTGGCAAGCGACCTGGCCATTGAGTGGTCGGTTTCCGGACCTCACCATTGGGTGCACATTGCAGCCAATCGCAGCCAGTGGTCAGGTCGGGTCCCCTCCTCTTGAGAGAGCGCTGCGGTGGACCTCACCATTGGATGAATATTTCACTGAATTTCAGGCAACGGCGAGGTCCGGTCGCCAACCACCCAATGGCTGGCTCGCTTGGCACCGACGCCTGAGAGCCGCGGGTGGGTCCGAGTGACCACTCACAGAGGACCGAATAAACGCGGTATGGTCAAAGGAAAACAGATAGCTGAGAGAGTACGGTCCCTCGCGTACAGTCCAAAAATCTAAACAGAATGTTTACTACATTCGAATCAATGTGAAAGCATCGATTTGTGCTACGTAACAGACGACGATAAGCGGTCATGTTGCGGAACAGAGCGATCACGTTAGGCCAGCTGCGAACACACAAAGGAATCCTCAACGGAAGATTTTGCTCGGATTGGTGCGATCGGATTGTTCAATATGACCAGTGTCCGACACCAGTGAAAGCTACTGGAGTGCTGGCCGTAATTACATACCTATTGCTACACAAAGGCCCGTCGGCTGCACACTCATTCTGAAGAGAGGCACACAGGGAGAGAAAAAGTGCGAGCACAATTTCATTTGCGATCTTCTATATACGAGTACGTACCTCTCGATGGCGCTTTTTAGAATACACGCTTATTTAGACCCAAATATGTAGTCGTGCCCTGGCAAACTGCAACTACATACGAACCGTAATATAAGTGCAGAAGGACAATGTTTTTATTTGTTTATATCCCAGACACATGCAGGTGAGAACTGAATTCCAAGATTAATTGCGTAAATTCAAAAATTACCTTCATTTTCAGGACTCAGGAACCTAAAAGCTGAAGCAATGGCGGCCGAAGTTTTTCGAAATATTGAAGGAATCTACATAGGCAAGCACTTCCCGGATGATTCAATCCACTCTGCCATATCGTACAAGCCACGACCGGGTGACCTCTTTTTAGTGTGCTACCCCAAATCCGGGTCTTGCTGCACGCACCGGATTATCTACAACATCTTGATGGGCGCCGCAGATCCAGACGACCCAATGGACCCATTACTCCGGATTCCATTTCTGGACATGCGAGGCGCGGATGCCGCCATCTATGCTCCCCGACCAGCGGCCTTTAAGACGCATTTGCCTTTCCACAAAGCTCCTTATTCACCAGAGGCAAAATATATCCATATCGCAAGAAATCCGTACGACGTCTGCGTTTCCTTCTACTACCACACAAGAAATATACCGGCGTACAATTTCCAGAGTGGCACATTTGACGATTTCTTCGATATGTTTCTCCAAGGTCGAGTTGATTACGGAGACTACTTTGAAAACGTCCTTTCCTGGTTCAGACACCGCAACGACGCCAACGTTCTTTCTTTAACTTACGAGGAACTGAGAAAGAACACACGTGAACATATTTTTAAAATCGCCGCCTTCATCGACCCCAGCAGAGAAGAGAAGCTGAAGGAAAATCCCGAACTCGTTGAACGCATTCTCGAGAAGACCAATATTGAAAACATGAGGAAGGTGTTAAACTATAATTCGCAGCAGCTGACTCTAACGGAACCATCACTTTTGGACAATGTTAGGCCGGAGCTACGGAAAGGTCTTCGAGCTTTCATCGATTTCGTAAGTTTGCCTATGAGTGGCGACTTCGTGCGCAAGGCTCAAGTAGGTGACTGGAGAAACCACTTTTCGCTCGAACAAGTTGAAAGAATGAAGGAGCGAATAGCCCAGGCGACGGCCGGCACAAATTTTATGAACCTATGGAAGGATTTGGACCTTCCATGAGCCTTCATTGTGTGTTCCAGTGATGCCAGGCGATCTTGGACGATTTAGAAAAGCGATACTTCACTAGCGGATGCCTTTCTATAAAACAGCACAATTCTTTCCGTTTTTTGCACTGAAGTATTAAAGTAGTTCTTCTTGAGCATTGTAGCGTGTTGGACCTTTTCCGATCCTCTTCGTCATGCCTTCGCGTCCTCGCATCTATTGTGTTTACGTAATTTTTGGATCAATAGCTGCAATATTTAGCCTAAAATACTTACCGGAAAATTTTTTATGGAGTAATTATTTTTCTTACCATCCGTTGAAATTAAGTGGTGACGAATATAAGGCTATCTAAAACCTATAGGCGTATTTAATGTCATGGAAGTAATAGCTCATTCGCATGCAACTGAGCGGACGTTTGGCTAAGAGGATAGCTACCAAGTTCCAAAATATTAGTGCAGGGCACCAAAAGGGGGTGCAGATCCTCGGCGCAATAAGAGCTCAGGTCTTCCCCAGTCATCTGACTCAGACCGGAATTCGGTAACTGAGGGGCTCGAGGGACATTAGAAGGCGAGGAAAGTTTCAAGGCAGAAATTCTGCAGACAGCCAGAGTTGGATAATAAGCAAAGAAAATACCTTTGCGGTCAAGTTGGTTCGACTGGCGGAGGTTAGGTAAGGCAAGGTAGAAGCCATTTTGGGTGCCGCGCACGTCGGTGTGGCGGAGAACAACATCGGTAATCGAGCAAGCGGCCCAGTCGATGTAAAGAACAGGAAGAAAAGACGACATAGGGAGGAACTCCGTGGTGAGATGCCGACTAGAACTGGAGGAGTCATCAGAGCATAGGGGCAGGTTGAGGTTGAGGGCAAAGTGAGCTTGTAAAAAGCCACGGATTGGGATGTGATCTTCGCGGATATACACAATGTGGTCGTGGTTTGGAGCACATCATGAGGGCACTGAGTGGCTTATAACAGCACACGTGTTGTTATGACTTACGGCTTTGTGAACTTTTCTTTGTAGTTGTGTGTTTCAGTGCCCACCCCTGTCTGGGTCGGAACTAGGACGGATAGTGTGAACAAATAAATAAGTTATTGTCGGTGAACAGAGCCGACACGTGATGACGAGTGGTGCTTATACGATCAGTGCGCATTCCAGTTACGCACCTGTGCTGTCATCGACAACATGAACTGTGGGCTAAGCGGCAGGGGTCATCATTTCCTTATTACGACGGCAAAAAGATGCGCCGAGCAGAGATACTTCAACGCCACTGTCAATGATCGCAGCGATAGAAACATCATCTACCAGCACTCAAGGAGGTTACATAGGGGAGAAATGCAGTAGAAACAACGGCACTCCTCTGTGGGTTTTGAATCATACGCGCACTTCCGCAAGATACCATATAGCGTTTGAAAGCATGAAAACCTAATTGGAGCGTGTCATCCGGGAGCTGCATCGTCAAGTTTCATTAGAAGAGTTAGGCGGACAACGGGGACAAAGTGTGGCGAGGAAGAGAGGAACGAGAACGATGGACGTGCAAGGAAGGTGAGCGGCTGCACCCAGGAGCAGGCGAAGCCTCCTTTAGGCGGTGTGGAGAATAGCGGCGCCAGAAAATTGCACGGCACGAAGACGCGATGATGATCAACGGGGAAAGGCAGAGGGCTGCCTTTCCCCTGGACAAACGGTTGCGGCGGTGGCGAGAGATGTGACCGTTGCGCAGGCGCGTGAAACAAATATTTAGGGATACGCCACTCCTCATGATGTTGGCACTAGTTACATGACGTGAAGGGGTCGGTGTGCATAGTAGTATCTACCAAAGGAAGGACAGGTTCCGAACACAGGTTTTCTAGTGTGCGGCTAGAGTCCATGCCCATGTTTACGAGCTCTTTGCGAACACCTGCTTGCGGGAGAATGTCGTCATCGTATTGTCCGACAACGGCGGTTTGTATGCAATGGGATTCCGTGCCTCTAGTTCACGGCGCACGAAATGAGTAAATTTTTCAGGGTTTGAGGGCTGCTGCAAGGTGGGCAAATTCTTGCACGATGAGTTGGCAGATGTGTAATATAGACGGTGACAACGGCGTCCGATTCTCAGTTGTTGGCCTTTTCGAAGTGTCGGCACAGCAGTAGAACGAAGCAGCAAGAGGAAGAGGAAGTTTAACGCGTCGAAGGCAATAACTTTTTAATTAGGTGCCCCACCTTGCTGCCTTGAAGTCTTCCTGGTCAGCTTTCCTGCTCAAGGCCAAGCTGTCCGTGTGCGAAATATTGAATTCTGAAGACGGTTGGGCATGAGCTGCAAGCTCCTTCTTAGCTGCGAGCGGTGGCCCAGCAGGCTTCTGGAACTATTCTCTGAGATTCTTTTTGCGTGCGCTTTAAATTGTAAGATCTTCGTTCGTTCTGAATCATAAGCGCACTTTCGTAACGTAGACTAAGGTGTTGGCAAGCATAAACGTAGAGCCCATCTTGTTTGCTTGCTGACACACTCACAAAGCTATAGTCAGTCGTCAATACCATGTCCTCCGTGACGCAAACGGTGTCAGGTTCTCGGAGGTGGGCTACCAGGACAGTAGGCATTGTTGACGCTTAAGCAGCTACTTCGAGAGTAATTTGTACGGTACCAAGGTAACGGTCTCGGCGCAGATTCAGCTTGTGGTTGCAGGCCGAGTGATGAGGATATCCAACACATCACACAAAACTTTACAGAGGGGTCTCTACCAAGAAATGCTAGCGCCGCATGTAACTCATGGTCCTGAGGCTTGAAGAACACTTATGCACACCCTCTCTCAGTTGTCTTCAAGAGCACCCGATAGCCACTTTGTCGTCGATTGGTAACAATATTGCATAAAAAGTGAAGGAAAAAAGGGGAAGGCCGAGCTAGAAAAAATAAATCATGGAACTTAAAAATTATGATCATGAACAAACTATAAGAAGATCTACACAGGTGCTTTAACAAAATAACATTTGTAGGGTGCAGAAGTGTTTATGCCAATGTCTTAAGAAATTCGTAATTCAACTCTTTAAGCACTGGATTAGTTTAAGCTTTGTACCAATTAAAAGTGAAGGGAGAGCATATTTTTGCAAGTTATAATAATTGCTTGGAATTCTTCTGGAATTTACCAGTTAGCGGTGCTTCTCGTAGAAAGGAAACGGTTCGGCACTCTAGCAAATCAGTGGCAATAATTTCATGTGAAGAGCTGTTGGAAGAATTAAGCATCCGTAAAATTCCGAAGCCATACACCGCCTATACGGGGATATTGTCAAGAAGACGAAGCTGGTAGTGGTGCGCGACGGAGCGCTCGTGCCAGGCCGGCGGCCATTACAATCGCTTCATTATAAGCAATCATAACGTGTCATTCTTCGGCTAGCCGCCACGTAACATTTGTTGTGAGGTGTGGGGCAATCATCACCCTCCCGGTCTTTTAGCTTCGGCGTCCTGCTGTCACGATATCGTGGGCTCTTGCAGTTTGGCTGGCGCCGAAATTATAATTAATCGGGCCAACCTGCCCACTACTGCACTCTCCGCAAGATTGGAGGGGAGGAGTGACAAAGTTCTCCACCCCGCGTTCAAAAGGTGAGGTTCGACTGCTGACCGGTGCTAGGGGCCTAGCCTGATTAGCCCTTAACCGGAGACATGAGGCGTAGCCAAGCTTCTTAACCCATCATTTTACTTGCGCAAAGAACGACGACAAAGGGTCACAAAACAAGCCCTTGCAATAGTGTCAAAGCCCAAATAACAAAAACAATGAAAACACAATCAACTATTAACAGGAAGAGGAAACCACAAGGGCGAGATCAATACCACAACGTTACAAGAACAAAGCAGGACTATACAAAAGGTTCGGACAAGAAATGGTGACAGGACCAAGGAAAAGGGTTCAAGCGAGTTGGGAGAAACGGTGGCTTAGCTGCTGGGTGGCAAGGTGCGGTCACATGGAACGTCGGGCTTCGAAGGAGCGCGGAGCTGATGGGGGGTTGCGGATATGGGCGAACTTGGACCACGCGTCTTCCACGCGTCTTCGAGGCCGCCGTCTTCACGCTCTAGGCGTCAGACACTCGCCTAGGCTCGCCTGCCGACCACTTCCCTGGCAGACCTCACACACTTCCGCACGCACCGAGATATCCAAGCCAACTGCTCGGCTCGCGGTTTTCCCGCCACCGCGTTCTCCTGACAAACAAACAAAAGCAAACAAACGAATCCTCAAGGCCCAGTGCGCCAACGATTCGCAGATGTTAACAAAAGGATGGGGGGAAGAAACACGAAGAAACTGAAGCGGACGCGAGGCCAGGCTACGACGAGAAGCGAGGCTAACTTGCGAAGGTCGAGAATGGTGCATGGGCATTCAACCGGTCGCTTCTCGTCCCTACATCGTGAAAGCGCTCGCTTGCCGGCGATAAACCTGGGAAGGGGGCAGAGTAGCCTTGGCCCTACAGCGTAGCGAGCGGTCAACTGCCCCCGCGAAAGGTGCAAAATTGTCCCCGCCGCACTGTGACCCTTTTGTGAAAAACTGAGGCGCCTTGCCTACCTCTGCTGCAAAAGTAAACTACGTACAAGGCAGGCACGACTTTTGACACCTGCATCTGCCCTGGCCGTAGGTCATGTGTTCTGGTCCACACCACTGGGCCTTGCCCCAGCCCGCCTGACCATTGCCAGCCTCGCCGGTCGCCCCTGTTTCCCGCCCCAACCAGACGACACCACGACACCACGATTAGATGACACCACGCTTGCAACGTCCCATCGCAGGCCTACCTTCCTTAGGAAGCATCGTCTCATTGAGGCTGTAGCCGGGGAAGTCCACAGCAAGTGTATTTGGTCACAAAGATCTGGCGCTGAACCACTATAGGCGCACTTGTCAATCAATCACTTCTAAACGTTTGTCACGCCACCGATGACGCACACTGGAAGTAAGAGCCGCTCCTGCTCGAATCCGGCGCACAGATACCTCCTCCTCCCGAGGGAGAGTATAGGGGAGAGGTTAAGAACATGGAGGAATTAGAGCACTTGTTCGCTGGCGCAAAGCCTGTTTCTCGGAAACATGGGACAGGAAATTATCTGTGGAAGAGGGGACGGCGGCGGCATGTCTGATGTGTCATGAGGTGTCATTGTATAAACATGAATACTATGCAGATCTTGAGCATTGCCACGAATCGACTATATACGGACAGGAAAAAGGTATTTTGTGCAAGGTTGGCGAATGGATTGTGTAATTTTTAATGTGCCCCGGACAGCCTTAAGCTGCTTATGGTCGGCAAGGGATTCAGTGTAACTGTGAACATTATCGAAAGTGGGTACGAATGGGAGGGCAGGGCAGGGCAGGCAGGCAGGCGGGCAGGCAGGGCAGGGCAGGCATGGGCCTTCAAGGCCAATTTATGGTAGTTTATGTTCATCGTTCTGTTCCCCATAAAGCGATCGATCTTTCACGTTGGTGAAACACTCGCGAAGAGGCCGTTAGCCTTCTCGTTAAACATGCACATACACCGCTGATACTTATACCTTTCTATGGTCGTCCGGGAACAGCATCTCCTAACCCAGATTGGATTCTTTTCCTACGCAAAAACTTCTCCGGCACACCTATTTTAGTTGGCGGAGACTTCAGTGACGCTCGCACAACGTGGGGCTACCCATTAGATTCCCCCTGGTGAGGGAATATTCATGGCACCTTTCTAGATCATTCAACTACTAAATCAACCTCGAACTTCTTCAAGAAGGCTCGACACATCTAACGACTCGGTAACGCATGTGTGAGTGTACCGTCCATGGCGTGAACATCACGCACCAAGTTCGACTATCTCCATCAGGGAATGCTCGGGGCAATTTTCGACTCACGTTGTGATGTATGCGTGTCTGTAATTGTGTGGTTTGTGGTGCTGCTTGGCTTTTCTATATATTTCCTGCTCACGTCGATACATTTTAGGTGCACGTCAGCGCTTGTTTTGCCTCCCTTCACATCCCTGTCTTTCGAGCTGGTATTTTCACTCTGATGTCTCACCTGTGCAGAAATTGAAGCCATAAAAGTTTCCTCTTCACACTCAAGGTTCAGCGCATAATACAGCAAAGGCCTGTTATTTTTAAGAAAATGTCACGGCTCTAGTAAAACTGCGTCCTGCTTGCAAGACACTGAGCCGAATTCACTGTAGATTCTACCTGCGACACAGAACGCAAAGTTTTAGTTTGAGTGGACTGAACAAGGAAAGAAGCACAAAATATCTATTCCGAAACGACTGAATTGATAGTAGTTCAGGATAGTGTGATAGTGATAATACTGATATATTGCATGCAAGATATATGCATGATATATTTTAATATTCAACACTGCCATCGGTGGCTTAGCCTACTATTTTAGACGCAACAAAAAATTCATTTACCACAAAAATACTGATACAGGTCAATTGGTATTAGTTGTAGGAGTGCAGATTCTGTGAAAAAAAAGTAAGGGTAATAGTGCTGGCTGTCGTTCGCACAGTAGGCACATGATCAATAGTTAGTGTAAGAAACAGGAAGAATGACTGAAGAGCGAGAGAGCCAGGAGGAAGGAAGATGACAGAAAAGGACATAGGGTACAATCAGCAGGTAAGGTTATTTAGACAGTAAGCCCGAAAGAAAAACTAACAAAAAAGTAAAGATGTACAACGCCAACTATATGCATCAATGTGGAGAGTAGAAAACTCTTATTAACCTCATTCAGCCCAAAATGTTGGTTGGTTGATTTATGGGGTTTAACGTCCCAAAGCGACTAAGAGAGACGCCGTAGCGGAGGGCTCCGGAAATGTCGACCACCTGGGGTTCTTTAACGTGCACTGAGATCGCACAGTACACGGGCTTCTAGAATTTCTCCTGCAAAGAAATTCAAACGCCGCGGCCGGGATCGAACCCGCGACTTTCGGGTCAGCAGCCGAGCACCATAACCACTGAGCCACCGCGGCTACTCAGCCCAAAATGTGTTCTGAATGAACCTTCTGTCTCCCATTAGAAAGGCAAAAGCGTCAAGCTTAGGGCTACTTCACCGCCATTCTCCGTGTATCAGTTTCCATTCATCGCTGTCTTAGTTTCATTCTGTCAGTTATGCTGTTAATAATTACCAGTTTATAGCACGATGTATATGAGAAAACATCAGCCCAAAATGTGTTCTCATATACACCGTGCTATGAAGTGGCCACTATCAACAGCCTAACTGACAGAATGAAAGTAAGACAGCGATGAATAGAAACCAATACACGTATGAATGGCGGTGAAGTAAACCTAAGCTTGACGCTTTTGCCTTTCTAATGGGAGACAGAAGGTTCATTCAGTTGAGCATCAGGTGTCGGAGACTAGAAGTTCAGTATTAGTAGGAGATAGAAGTCGTAACAATAAAGCATTAAGCATCATTAGCTGCACAATGTTTGGTTGGTGTATGGGGTTTAACGTCCCAAAGCGACTTAGGCTATGAGAGACGCCGTAGTTGAGGGCTGCGGAAATTTCGACACCTGGGGTTCCTTAACGTGCACTGACATCGCACAGTGCACAATGTTTCACGCATCTGAAGCAGAAAAATAGCATTAGAAATAACAATCCAGTGAAAGAGTGTAGCTGCACATTTTTTCACGTACCTGCTGAAACATATGTGCATGATTTGCCGCAAGAAAGTGTCTTCTTTAGTTCTAGTACCTGCTATGGCAGTATGTAGAGTCAGGCCGGAATAAAATGCAAACAGCAACTATGAACAAAACAAATTATTTCATTTGTGTGCTTTCAGCTTGACTATGTAACTAGCCTGATTCCTGTTTCAGGCCAAGGGATGTACCTATGCACACATTTAGAAACCCTTTCTAAATTACTGTCTCGCAGCAAAGTAGACAAATGCCATATGTATGTTGGCATTTCATTTCGGCCTGACAGTAAGCGCAGAAAGTGTCTGCAATGCATATCATTATCAGTCATGACAGTCATTTCAACACCAAGTAGGTACGTGAAACCTCCAAGAACTCCTTGAAGGCAAGAGTCTCTGCAGACAAGGTGCTAGACTCACTCTGAAGGATGCAGATTTGATGTCGAGCTCGGAATATGAATGCTTCGGCATTAAGAGCAAGCACATAAGGTCAATACAAGGTCCGCCTGAACTTGGTCACTTGAAATTTGCATGAGAGAACGCAAAAAACATGCTAAAGTGTGATCTATAGACACTATATTGCACGCTGGGTAAGCAACAAGAAAAAGAGGCAATTCTTTGGAAGCACCTTCAGTCAGTCAAAACAATTGAGGCATGCTGATCCTGCTACTTGAAAAACAGAAAATATCGACTATTGCTTGCTTACAATAAACGCTTTCTCTGGGCAATGTATTAGAGACGTTGCTCACGAAGCCACTCGTAATTGCTTTAATGGAAAAGGCATTTAAAGCTGAAATGCAAGACTGCCCGCTATTTTTCTAACGTAAGGTTATAGAAGCGAAGGCAGGTACTTGTGGCACGTGTTCATTTTGCAACATCAATAGGTGCAGTACCACAAAACATTTTCTCCCACATGAAACCACTCACGTAGCATAATCGCACAAAATGTATTGCACAATCCACAGAAATACAGAAGAATAGTGGCACGACTACAAACGACAGGCATTGATGAACGTGGAAGACCATGATGTGAAATCCTGAAAACCTGTGAAGCTACAGCGACTACACCCCTGTTATTAGTAATACTAGCAGCCGTCTAAATGCTCGCGTGTGCGGCAGGTGGGAGCGCTTTACTGCGAAACAACAGTAACCCTTTACCGCTAGTCCAAACAAAAGTGCGCCTCATCGCGACTTCCACCATAATTTTGCTGCCAGTAGAACGAGGCAAGTATTGGGGGGATCGAATGGCAACGATGCGCCGTGTTATTGTCATTTCGTCATCTTACGCAAACATATCTTGCGCGCTCTGTTCCGGACCGCCAATCAACGTGAACAGTTCGATCGCGTACAGCTTTGACGGTGCATAACATGCACAAAGTGTGCATGTGCTATGCTGCCAAAAACAGGAGCGAGCAGGGTATCCAAGTGCGCACAAAGATGAAGTCAAGCACAGGCAAAAGTGGAATAGAAACGGAGTATGACAGCGGACGCGCTGAGGTGCGTGTGAAATAACAAAATTGCGCCTCTCCCATAACCGAGAGTAGAGTAAGCATGAAATGTTTACGGGCCTAACACAGGCTCCATTGCTCGGCTTAAGCAGCTGTGACGGTGGCTGCACTGAAATCCAGGACGATGCAGAAGCGTACACGGGCACGACGAGACGCAGGCCTGACAAGAATGTACAGGGTGGTCCACTCTAAGTGCGAACACAGCTCCGCGTGGCCGCGCTCCGCGGAGCGCCAGCGGATCCGACGCGTTCGCGCATCGAAGCAAAGCCGCGCAGGCGCACAGGGGCCTGGGGCAGGAGCTTCGTGTCGTCTGCTACAGCGCTGCGCCTGCGCGCACCTCAAGCGAGGTGCAAGCGAGGAGCGCGCCAGCGCGGTAGCAGACGACACGAAGCTCCTCCCCCGGGCGCCTGTGCGCCTGCGCGGCTTTGCTTCGATGCGCGAAGCCGCTAAGAGATCACGTATGACAACGAAGTGTATTGTGGCATTTATGTGCTTTCCGCACGCGTTATTAGAAATCGGAAATTATAATTCCGTGCAATCAAATGCACAGCTCGAGTGATAACTTGATGAACATTGAGAAGACACTTGCAGCAGTTATTTTTTGTGACTCGTTTGGAGAGCAACCGGCGCTTGTCTGCCGGTCCCGTAGGAGGGCTTAGAGAGTCTCGTTTAAACTCGCTCAATCTCGTGCGGTGCCCGGATGTTCTCGTTTGGGACCGTTGCGTAGTGTCTGCTGGTCTTGCGAGGAGCGAGGTCCTACCCGAAGCGGAGCGGACCCCTGGACCCCGCCCCCAGCAGCAGGCGCCGCCCCCTGGAGGATCGCCGTCCCGTCGCCACGCTGCCCGCCGGCTGCCCGGGAGCCCCTTCCTGGACTGGTGCTGCTGTTCCAGACCCCCCTGCTGCCACCATGCCAGCTTCCGGTCCTGCTGGTCCGGAGTTCCGGGCGCCTCCACCCAAGGCGCACTGCTTCACGTTCACGATGAACGCGGACGCCACGGCCGACGGAATTGAAAGCATCGTCGGTCGGAAAGGGCTCGAAAGCCTCCAACATCAAGGAGGGTTCAAGTTTTGTATCGCCGTGACCTCGGCTGCGGCGCCATAAAAGCTCCTCGCGGAGGGATCGTTCCCAGTGAACGGGACCTCTATCCCAGTCTCTTGCGTGGCCCCTCCGTGGTCCACGTAACTGCATTCCGGGTGCCGCGGTTCGTCGGGGACGCGGCGCTGGCCTCGGCACTGAGCCCCTACGGCAAGGTGCTCGAGATCTCTCATCCGACGCTGAAGGGGCGACGCCACGTGAGCAATGGCCAGCGACTCGTCAGGATGGAGATGAAGCAGGCGGTACCTAATTTTATGTCCGTGCAGGGTCACCGCGTCAAGTTCGACTACAGGGGCGTCCGAAAGGTCTGCTCACGCTGTGGCCAGGACGGACATGTGGGCGCGGCCTGCCGCACGCCGCGGTGCGCCCGCTGCGATGAGTTCGGGCACGAAACGGTCGGATGAGAGGCGGCGTGCCGACGCTGCTCCGGAGCCCACGCCACGGCCGACTGCCTGCGGCCGCGCTCTTACGCAGCGGCGGCCGCTTCAGGAGGCCCTCAGAAAAAGCCGGCATCGTCAGCAGCGCAACCGCCGCAGGACTCGGTTCCTGCCCCCGCGACTGCGCCCCCTGCGGAGACCGCGCCTCGCCAGGACGAAGACAAGCCCGCCACCCACGTGTCAGAAACCCCGGCCGGTCCGGAGCCTGCAGCCTCATCGCAGGAGCAGGCGGAGAACACCGCGGACGCGACGTCAACGGACTCGCTCTCGTTCCTGTACCTCGGCGACCTCCCGCCGATCTCCCTGCCGAGCCTGTCAGACTCGTCCTCCTCTTTCGAGGACGACTTCTCCACCACAGGGGACGAGAGCAACGGAGCGCCCTCACGTGGCGCGATGCTCCGCCTAACCGGCGACGTCCCCTGCGAACAGCCAGGAGCGACCGACCTGCCGAGCGCCGCCGGCCCACCTCGAGGTCCACGGCGCCGACCACCCCCAGAGGCCGCGGAGGGGAAGACCCAGGACTCCACCGACCGCAACCCGTGCACGACACCTTTTTACCATGCCTCGCAGGGTGCGGTGAGAGATGCCACCGACTCTCTACCCTCCGCAGAACCCATGGACTTGAGTAGGGTCTCGGGGAGCACGCATTGTCGCAGTCCGCGGACTCGGACGGCTCAGCCGATCCGGCCGTGCCCAAAAAGCTGGCGCGCGCGAGCGACTCCGCCAATGGCGGGGCCCCCTAAACTTGTCGGCGGAATGTCGGCGCCCTGCTTTTAAGCATGAAATGCTTTTAGCCCCCGTTGTCGGCAGTGTGGTGACGTCACGCCGAGACCGAGAGCCATCATCCGGGCACTGAAATCCACTCATCCGGGCACTGAATTCCAGTCATCCGGGCACTGAATTCCAGTCATCCGGGCACTGAATTCCAGTCATCCGGGCTCTGAAACGAGAACATCCGGGCACCGTACGAGACTTAACGAGATTTAACGAGACTCTGTAAGCCCTCCTACGCGACCGGCATGCAAGCGCCGGTTGGTCTCCAAAGGAGTCACAAAAAATAACTGCTGCCAGTGCCTTCTCAATGATTATCAAGATATCAGTCGCTGTGCGTTTGATAATGCACGGAATTATAATTTCCGATTTCTAATAACGCGTGCAAAAAGCACATAAATGCCACGATACACTTCGTTGTCATACGTGATCTCTTAGGGGCTTCGCGCATCGAAGCAAAGCCGCGCAGGCGCACAGGGGCCCGGGGGAGAAGCGCTGCGTTCAAAGGGCAAGGCATCGCGCCGAACGGGTGGTAGCGTTCCTCCCTTCCATTACGGTGCGGTTCGGGTGTCCACCGAGATGGCAGAGAATTACTGCGCCATTTCCTTTCCTCAAAAAACCTTGCGTTCAAATGGCAAGGCATCGCGCTGAACGGGTGGTGGCGTTCCTCCCTTCCTGTAGGTGCGGTTCGGGTGTCCACCGAGATGACATTAGACCCGTAAACATTTCATGCTTACTCTACTCTCGGTTACGGGAGAGGCAGAGATTTTTTTCATCATGGCGACGGTCCATCTCCTCTCCCTGAACGTTCAGGGATTTCGGTCGCTGGATAAGCAGAGGGAGGTGATGCACTTCGCTCGCGCGCAGGGCGTCGACATACTCTTCCTTCAGGAGTGCAACTTCCGCACTGCGCTTGATGCTACCAGTTTTAAGAATCGCTTCCTCGTGCCAGCATTCTTTTCGCTTACCGACGCAATGTCATGCGGTGTCGGTGCCATATTTATCAATAGTTCTCTCCGTTGAGGCGCACATTGCACGTACGGCGTCGATGGTCGCACTTTGGCCGTTGATTTTTCACTTAACGGTAGACGGGTGAGGGCATTGGTTGTGTACGCGCCGGCGCAACGAGGCGATTCTTCGTCGTTTTTCGAGTCGCTCGATTTCTTTATGCTAGACTCCTACCCCACTTTCATAGTGGGCGACTCTAATTGTGTGCTCGACCCGTCACGTGATGTGCGCGGCCCAGGTCAGGGTCGGCCTTACGCCGGCACGCGCTCCCTGCGTGACCTATGCAAGCAGTTCCGACCTTCCGACGCGTGGGTCTCGTCGCATGGCGACAACTTCGGAGCCACATGGAAGAGAGGGAGGTCGGCCAGTCGGCTCGACAAGTTTTTGCTCCCGCCCGTTCTCGCGCCATATGTAGCTTCATGCGAGGTGCTCGCGTTTCCCGCGGGCACTCCGCGCATCACCGACCATCGACCGCTGTCAGTAGTGCTGGATTTCGGCGGGTGCGCCCCACGAGTAGACTTGTGGCGAATGGACGCCAGCCTACTGACAGATTGGTCGAGTCTCACATCGTTGCAGCGTGCGCTGGGTGCTCCGGGCGCGCGCGCTAACTCATCAGTGCCTTGGGACGAGAGACAGAGCGAGTGGCGCGCGCTCCTTATCGCGGAAGGCCGCCAGCGAAGAGCACGCATCACCCGCGAACTTAACGAGACGCTGGCTCGCATCCGCATAGTCAAGAGAGGCGCGCCGCTTACATTCGCTATGCGAGACTATTATAATTTATTGAAGGCTCGCTACGAGACGCTGCTGCGGCAATCGTCGCGCGCTGCCAGCCGAGCCCTCGTTCAGGGCAGGCCCGTAGCCGATCCATCGGTTTTGCGGCAGGTTCGCGCAGGCGCCCTCGATGGGGATGCAGAGATCGCGCTGCCCAACGGGGCCACGAGCAGCAGCGCCACGGAGATACGCGAAGTCCTCGCACGTCACGTGTCCCAGCTTTTCGCATCCAGTGTTGAGCAGGCAGGCTACCCCGCGTTTCGCGACGCACTCCGCGATTTTTGCCAGGGTCTCCCCGCAGTCGAGGACGAGCTCTCGCAGCAGCTCTGTGCGCCGGCGACGCCAGACGAGTTCCGCGCCACAGTAGCTAGAATGAATGCTGCCTCGGCCCCCGGACCTGACGGTATCCCCGTCAGTTTCTACGCGAAGTTGTACGACGTTTTAGAGGGTCCTCTGCTCGATATGGTCAACAGATTTCTGACGGACGGAGCTCGACCAGAGTCTTTCAGAGAAAGCCGAGACACGCTCATTCTGAAGCCGGGCGGGTGCCCATCTGACCCACAGGCGTGGCGTCCGATCACTCTGCTCAACGCAGACTACAAGATCGTGGCGTCACTGCTGGCGAACAGGTTGAGTGCGATTCTGCCCTCGGTGGTCAGCCCAGCGCAAACGTGTAGCGTGCCCGGCCGTTCGGTGTTTTCCACTCTCGCACTTACTCGTGACTTGTTCACATTCACCTCGAGAGCGGGGATCCGGGGCTGCTTTGTCTCGCTTGACCAGTCCAAAGCTTTTGACCGTATCGAGCACCGGTACCTGCTGGGTGTGCTCGAGTCTTTTGGCTTTCTATCAGCATTCGTAGCCAGAGTCGGGCTCCTCTACTCGGGGCTTACGGCCCGCCTGACCGTCAACGGAGCGATCAGCGCTCCCTTTTGTGTTTCCAGAGGGATGAGGCAGGGCTGCCCCTTGTCGCCCACGTTTTTTGTTCTTTGTCTTGACCCATTGCTGCGCCGCATCGCCGCGAGCCCGTCCGTGCGCGGTTTCGCGCTGCCGGTCCACGGCCAGGTGAAGGTCTCGGCATACGCCGACGATGTGTCCCTGTTTTTGCGGGACGAGGACAGCTACGTAGCGTTTTTGCGGCTGTTTGAAGTGTACAGCGAGCTGTCCGGCGCCCTGCTGAACAGGGGCATGAGTAGAGAGATGCGCTTTGGCGAGTTTTCTTCAGACCTGTTGCGCGACGTGCAGTGGGTTTCGGCCGTGAAGGTTTTAGGGGTTTATTTCCTCGCGACAGGTGAGGGAGCTCGCGAGACGCGGACCCGCCTTGGAGAGACTGCCGAGAAACGGTTGTCAGTGGCGGCGCGATTCCGTCTCTCCCTCGCGGAGCGCGCATTTATCATCCGCGCGTCGGTGTGCGCCACACTGTACTATGTCGCTCGTGTTGCCCACCCACCCCGCACCTTCACTCGCCGTCTGGCCACTTTATGTGGCTCGTTCTTTTGGGCAGGCAAGACGGAGTCTGTAGTGCGCGCGCTCCTCCGGCTTCCTACTAACATGGGGGGATTCAGCATTCCCCACCTGCCCACATTCTGCAACGTGCTCGCTTTGCGGGCGACCAGCGACCTGGCTAACCAGGTCGGCTACCCGGGCAGGGCGCTCCTGTCATACCTACTCGGTACGTCGCGCTCCCTTTTCTTTCCCGAGCAGAGTGTCGGCCCGACAGCCTTCCAGCAGACTCGGTTTTTCCAGCGAGTCTGCCAGACGCTAAGGTCCCTCACCGCAGCGCTGCCACAGGTGGAGCTTTTTTCAACTCCCGCCTCTCGGGTATGCGAGCTCCTGGCAGTAAAAGAAGCCCCACAGGAGAAATTGGCGCTAAGCAGAGAGGTGCGATGGCGGGACCTGACGTCGTCATCCCTTCCCGCAGACGTGCGAGACTTTGGCTGGCTGCGGGGCTGGCGGGCCCTGCCTACGGCAGATCGCCTGGCGGCTTGGGGCGTGGCCCCCTCTGACCGATGTCCGCAGTGTGGCCTTGTTGAAACCTTGCCGCACGCACTCTTTGAGTGTTCTGTCGCCAGGACATTTTGGGTTCTCATGTCTAGAATGTTTGGAGCGACCCTCGGCCCCAACTCCAGGTTTCGCGACCCTTTCGTACGCATGCTTCTTTGCGTCGGGGCATTCGTGCAGTGGCGCCAGAGAGGTGTGGCGGCTCTGCAGGGACGACCACGAAGAGCCATGTGCCCTATGTTACAGCGGGTACCGGCGCATGTTCGCCCAGGCGTGCGTGGACCTCGTGTCGCTGGAGGAGCACCAGTTCCTTCGGCGCTGGTCCACCCGCTTCATTGTCGCGGGCAGGGGCCGTGTGTCGGTGCGGCTCCTACCATATTAAGTGTGGCGCGCCTGTGTGGTACGCGTGTTTCGTACACGATGTTCGCTTGTTATGTTCGTGCCCGAAGTTTGTGCGCGAAGTTTGCGTGCGTTGTTCGCGCGTTATGTGTGTGCGCGCTACGTTCGCGCCAGGAGTTTGTGCGCGAGGTGTGTGTGCGTTGTTCGCGCGTTATATTTGTGCGCGGTATTTCCATCCGGCGTGCTTCCCCCGCACGTATGGACCCCTGAACTTTCTTGGACATCTCGTGGTTTTGGACTCTTTAAGTTCCCTGCGTGTGTGTGTGTGCACCGGGCGACATCAGTCGCCGCAATGTTTTTTTGTTTTTGTAGAGGAACCGATGTCCCTTTATGCTCCTGGGTTCAATAAACTTCTCTTAAAGCCCGGATGAGTAGAATTCAGTGCCCGGATGAGTGGATTTCAGTGCCCGGATGAGTGGGATTCAGTGCCCGGATGTTGGCTCTCGATCTCGGCGTGACGTCATTACACTGCCGACAACGGGAGCTAAAAGCATTTCATGCTTAAAAGAACACGAAAGGCGCGCATGCAAAACGTACAATCGCGCTCAAAAATACACGTCCCATGGCTCCGGCGCAAGGAGCGGTTGTCGGGCCGCATCGCGGCGCTGCTATCTCCGTCGGGCTCTCGCTGCGAGGGTGCACCGGGTGACGATAAAATTTCGCCCTCACTCTCTTTTGGGCGCGCCACACTACTGGTGAACTTCAAGTGCGCCATTCAGCTGTTTCGCGGCTGATGGTCAGTAGGAAGGAGCGCGATTCTGCCTCGTTCGCCGCGCGGTTGCACTGAAGGGGAGTGCACGCGGTTCACCGTTGCCGCCTCGATACTGCTTCGCTCTCGTGTGTAAAGTGCGCCCATGAATGACAAGCCCTAGGGCACGGTGCATGGGCATTACGGCGCTCAAGAAATAGGGCAGAAAAAGGTATTGTCGCGCCAAGAGCCCTATCTGTGAATTCGGTGCAGCCCTGTTTTGTTCCTGGTCGTGTAATAATACATTCTATTGCAGCCGGAGCGTGCTTTGATTTTTGTAACTTTGAATACAGAAATTTAAAGGAACGAGCTCTTAGCTTTCAGCTGTTAATAAGGGCTAGCCACACATCACTGCGCACTAATTTGGATGTGTGTTGTGTGCGGTATCACGGTCTGAAAAGCGAGTGCGAAATACAGTTGGTAAATTAACATTAAATGGTTTTTGCTCCGCAACCCCCAGCAACTAACGACAGTGATTTGTGCCAGAAACCGTCATCATAGTGTAGCGAAGCGTACGTCGGGACGGAACGGTGGCTCCGCCGCATCGAAGAAGGGGACCAGCAGGCGTTGATTAGATGCATTGGTCAACTTAATTTATTGAAGATAGATGCGAATCACTGGTTAAACTTGGAAACTGAGACAAAAATATAAGAGGTCACATAGTAAAACAGTCAGTCATACCCCGGGGCGTGCAGCATCTTTGGAGCGGAGGTCCCGAGCAGCAGCCGGGAGGCAGCCGTTCCTCTCTCGAGTCTCTCTCTTCGCGCCAAAAACCCGCTCTTAAATACGTTTGCCCAGGATTCTGGGGACACTTTTAGTAGCCAATCGGAAATGCTGTTGTCGGGACCAATGACAAGGATTTCTTTAAAACAGAAGCAGCCAATAGCACGCCGGTGCCCACGAGGCTGTTTACTCGAGAGCACCGCGTAAAATTCCCCGAAGACGTGCGCATTTCCACTCGGCACACAGATACAAACACACAAAACGACACCCGAAACACAGGGAACGCAAATCTCGCAGTCGGTGCACCACGCGACCCGCCGTCCGCGCCTTCAGCCCTCGCGGCTCGTCTCCGGCATATCTGGTCCGCCGGGCAGTGTGCCGCCCGAGGCAATCACTTCGCGCGACTCTCCTGCAAACCACAGGGGGTCCGCGCGCCCGCTCTGGTGGCCCGGACGCGGCCTTGGGCGACCTCGCCCCCTCGCAGTTTACTGCGTTTTACTCTAACTAAACATTCACACAAGGCCGGGGAGGAGACGCACAATGCCTGCTTACAAAGAGCCCCAGAGAAAACAGCTCTGCCAAATGTCGGAGTGTGAGCCCCTCTAATGGCTCTCCGCACAGCAGGGAGCACACGGACAGCAACAGTCGCACGGCGGGGAGAAGAACACATTCAGCTTGTAGAGAAACTGGCGCGCGAAACCTGCGAAGCTCGCTACGCGACACCTCCCTCCTACGAAAAAGAGTGTCCCACTCGTTTACAAGAATCGAATACAAAGGAAGGGCGTGCACACTTGATACAAGGCAATAAAATAAAATCCGCCAGACAGTAACGCGCAACCGGACTAAACTTAATACATCGGCTATTCTAAACAAGGCATGCCAAAACGAACGCGAAAATTATTTGGATTTACATGACACAGGCAGGATGCACAAACATACAGATTTAACAATGCAATCGAAAACCTTACATTGCACTCTCAAAATGTTCGTATGTACATTTTTACACAAAACACAAGTTGTCTGCTGGAACGGGCAGTCCGACAGTTATTTTAGTTTGTTCCTTCATCTGCACTGTAGTACTCCTCGGTGTCACTTTCGTACCCGTGCGTCTTGACCACTCTGGGCTCGGTGTGAGCCCCCGCACGGCCACAATCAGGGGACGGCCGGCTGTAAGAGTACACCTCAGTCGCACTGTCATCCGACGTTTCGTGATCGCTGGGTCGCACTGTAGGGGACACAGCCGGTATTGATTTTGCATACACACTAGCACTGCGCGCGAAATCACGACCACCATCACCACCGTCTGGTGACTCGTCGTCGGCGTCCTCTTTTGAATCCAGACGAGTGTGGCAGCGCTTCAGACGTTCAACGTTAACGACGTCTCGCTTGCGACCGGTGCGATTGACGACCTCCCATTTGTTCTCTGCCACTTGGCGAAGTAGACGGAACGGCCCGTGGTACCGGTGGAGCAGTTTGGTGGTCTTCCCTTTCGACCGAGAAGGCGTCCACACGTACACGAGGTCTCCCGGATAAAAAACATCACGTCGCCTTGATTCGTATGCCTTTTTGTTCTTCTGCTGCCGCTGCTTCTCGCGCTGAGCGACTACTTCGCGGGCCTGTTGAAGCCTCCCTGCCGGTGGAATGGGCTGGAGAAACTCGATCGGCTTGCCAGGTGGGGCTTTCCGCGTCTGGCAGTCAGGGCAAGAGAGCACGTAGTTCGTCACCTCTGCGAACATCTTAGGCCAAAAGTAGCGCCTACGTATTTTCTCCCAGGTGCGCTTGACTGCGAGGTGGCCCGTTGTGAGATCATCGTGGCAGCTTCTTAATATTTCAGCTCGTAAGCTTTTTGGAATGACCATTGCGTCGTAGTCTTCCTCGAATCCATTCGCCCTCCTGTGCAACACACCGTCGATTATTCGAAAACACCGTGCCGTTCTTCTCAGCGTTCTGACAACGGGTGAATCCGGGTTCTCGAGGTGTTGGATCATCTCCTTCATCCAAGGGTCTTCCCTCTGCTTCCTACCTATATCCACGCGACCCAGCACAAGCAGCGGTGCAAAGTTTTCTTCACTAACCGGTGCCGGTTCATGTGGCAGGCGAGAAAGAGTGTCGGCATTTGCATTCTTCACACCAGGGCGGTGTTTCAGCGTCATGTCGAACTCTTGTAATAGCAGGGACCATCTCATGAGGCGTCCGTTCGGATTCTTGACATTCATCAGTCATGCGAGGCTGGCTTGATCGGTGACTACGGTGAATTGGCTTCCCAAAATGTACGGGCGGAACTGCTTGCAGGCATACACGACAGCCAGGCATTCCTTTTCTGTTGTACTGTAGTTGGTCTCCGCCTTGTTAAGATGACGGCTGGCGTACGCGACGACATGCTCTCGACAGTCTTCCCTCTGGACCAGCACAGCACCAATGCCGTAGTCGCAGGCATCGGTATGAATCTCGACGGGCTTGCCGGGCTCGAACTGACGTAAAACTGGCGACGTAGTCAGTTTTTGTTTGAGCGCTTGCATTGCCGCTTCGCAGGCCGCATCCCACTCAAAAGGAACGTTCTTTTTGGTCAAGTTAGTCAAAGGCCGGGAAATTAGAGAAAAGTCTTTGATGAAGCGCCGATAATAATTGCAGATTCCCAGGAAACTCTGAACTCCTTTCTTGTTTTTCGGGGCTGGGAGCTTTTCGATCGCGGCTATCTTCTCCGGATCTGGTCTAATGTTGTCGCCAGTCAGCACATGGCCAAGATATCTAATTTCTTGTTGTGCGAAGCTGCATTTTTCAGGTTTCAGACGCAAATTGGCTTCATCAAGAGCGCCTAACACCTTCTCCAAGTCCTCGAGGTGCGCTTTCATTGTTTTCGAGAAGATGACAATGTCATCTAAGTAGGCCAGGCACACCTTCCAAAGGAGACCGCTCAGAACCTTGTTGATCATTCTCTGGAATGTCGCGGGGGCGTTACAAAGTCCGAAAGGAACGACGTTGAACTCATATAGACCGGATCCGCATGCAAATGCTGTCTTCGGTTTGTCCTCTTCACGGATTCCTACCTGCCAATAGCCTGAGGTGAGGTCGAGCGTGGTGAAATACCTGGCCCCTTGAAGCACATCTAGAATGTCATCAATCCGCGGCAGTGGATGCACGTCCTTCCTCGTGACTGAGTTCACTCTCCGGAAGTCAACACAGAAACGCCAACCGCCCTGCGGCTTCTTTACGAGAACAACGGGCGATGACCATGGGCTATGCGACTCTCTGATAACTTCGTCCCGCAGCATCTCTTCGACTTGTGTCTTAATAACTTCCCTTCCGAAAGGTGAGTGGCGGTACTGATGCTGACGAATGGGGCCAGAGCTACCCGTATCTATAGCATGCTCCGTTACGTGGGTGCGCTGGATCGGATTGTCTTGGCTTGTAAATAGATGACGAAATTTGTGAATCAGGGACGAGAGCTCACCCCTTTCAGATGGCGTCAGGTGTGGCCCAGTCTGGATGTCGAGGTGCTCCATTGCCAAGGGGTCTTGTGGCACGGCGAGTCCAAGTTGCGCTTGATGAAGGGAGGAGGCTGAGCCGATCTTCGTGCCGCGGTGCACCACTATGGGCGATAAGGTGGGATTAGCGACACGCACAATTCCTATTCCGCCGACCACGGTCATGACGGTCCGTGCTACTTGCAATCCATTCTTCAGGGTAGAGTTTGGCTCAACGAGCTGAATTCCGTCTCTCGGTATTTGAACCTTGAGCACGGCCTCCGTACGCGGCTCGATGCGGACTTGGTCTTCGCTACGCGCCGTAACCACGTTGGCCTCCGACTGCACACTAGCCTCCAGGTGCAAGTGGTAGACTTCGCTCCCAATTTTTAGTTCTTTTCGGCAAAAATCAATCAGCAAGTTGGTCTGCCGACAAAAGGGGAGCCCTCCCAACAATTCATAAGGGCAGTCGTTGAGGACGATGAATTTTACGCTGACTTTGAATGATCCGAACTGAAGAAGTACTTCGGTTTCTCCCACAGGTGACAGCAAATCCCGGCCGATTCCCTTGATAAAGGTGGTGTGCTCAGTTGGTCTGACTTTGGATGAAATTTTGGCCGCCAAGCTAGAAGAAATTATGTTTACGGAGGCACCGGTGTCAATCAAGAGGGCGGTCTTCGAGTCGTTAGCCTCGACTGGGACTGTTAGGAGCTGGTCCTCGCTCATCACACATACTGACCGGCCGGGCTGACCACCCAGACCCGGCCGTTCCCGTTTCCCGAGATGGGAGCTTGATCGGCGCACGCACTTCTTTGCTCTCGGTCTTGGTCTCTCCATCGCTGGCGACAGTTACGAGCTATGTGGCCGCTTTGGTTGCAGTAGTTGCACCGTGGTCGCTCGTTGTCGGCACGCGACGTTCGCGGGGGCCGCGGGGCACGGGCACGAGAGAGTTCTTCCTCGATTTTCTTTAGCCGCATAGATAACGACTCCAAGGAGTTGGCAATTGATTCAAATTCTCTCTCACCTGCGTGCCCTTGTTGTTGCCCGTGGGATGTTGCTGTGCAGGTGGGCAGCACGTGAGGCTGTCCGAAGATAGGTGATGCAGGACTTGGCTGGAAGGTAGCTTCGGTGTGTGCTGCAGGGATGGCCAATCTGTGAGCGTTATACTCGGTCGTCAGGTAGGCGGCGTGGACCTTGGTCGACAGCCCTTGAGCAGTGAGTCCCATCAGCGCAGCTTGGTTGAGGCGCTGCAGTATTTGCAAAAAATCTGCACAAGTGCTCGGGTTGGCGATGATCATCTTCTCCATGGTCGCCGGTTGGAGGCCCCGCAGCAAATGACGCAGTCGATCCTCTTCCGGCATCTTGGCGTCCACCCTCGCACACAGCTGCAGAACGTCATAAAAATACTGCTCCGGAGACTCTGACGGCAGCTGCACCCGGTTTTGAAGTCGTAAATAGGCGATTTCCTTAGCGTGGCGGCTGCTGAAGCAAGTTTTGAGCTTCGCCGCCCATTCGATCCATGAACTTGGCGCACCAGTCAGTAGTTCCGTAGTGTACCATTTTTTCGCATCGCCGTTCAAAGAAGTATAGAGGAATTTCACCTTTGTGTCGTTGTCCCATGAGTTGAGCGAAGCTACGTGCTCGTAGCAGGTCAGCCACTCCGCCACAGATTCCTCCGGGGTTCCCCTGAACACAGGCGGGGCGATAGATGGTCTCGGTTCGTGGCTTGTCATCGTAGTGAAGTCTGCGGCTTCCGGCTTTTCTCACTTCTCAGATTGGGGCGCATTTCGAGTAGAGCGGGGTCTTCGATACCACGCAACCTCCACCACTTGTAACGAAGCGTACGTCGGGACGGAACGGTGGCTCCGCCGCATCGAAGAAGGGGACCAGCAGGCGTTGATTAGATGCATTGGTCAACTTAATTTATTGAAGATAGATGCGAATCACTGGTTAAACTTGGAAACTGAGACAAAAATATAAGAGGTCACATAGTAAAACAGTCAGTCATACCCCGGGGCGTGCAGCATCTTTGGAGCGGAGGTCCCGAGCAGCAGCCGGGAGGCAGCCGTTCCTCTCTCGAGTCTCTCTCTTCGCGCCAAAAACCCGCTCTTAAATACGTTTGCCCAGGATTCTGGGGACACTTTTAGTAGCCAATCGGAAATGCTGTTGTCGGGGCCAATGACAAGGATTTCTTTAAAACAGAAGCAGCCAATAGCACGCCGGTGCCCACGAGGCTGTTTACTCGAGAGCACCGCGTAAAATTCCCCGAAGACGTGCGCATTTCCACTCGGCACACAGATACAAACACACAAAACGACACCCGAAACACAGGGAACGCAAATCTCGCAGTCGGTGCACCACGCGACCCGCCGTCCGCGCCTTCAGCCCTCGCGGCTCGTCTCCGGCATATCTGGTCCGCCGGGCAGTGTGCCGCCCGAGGCAATCACTTCGCGCGACTCTCCTGCAAACCACAGGGGGTCCGCGCGCCCGCTCTGGTGGCCCGGACGCGGCCTTGGGCGACCTCGCCCCCTCGCAGTTTACTGCGTTTTACTCTAACTAAACATTCACACAAGGCCGGGGAGGAGACGCACAATGCCTGCTTACAAAGAGCCCCAGAGAAAACAGCTCTGCCAAATGTCGGAGTGTGAGCCCCTCTAATGGCTCTCCGCACAGCAGGGAGCACACGGACAGCAACAGTCGCACGGCGGGGAGAAGAACACATTCAGCTTGTAGAGAAACTGGCGCGCGAAACCTGCGAAGCTCGCTACGCGACAATAGTCAGCCTGTGACTGTGCCCACTGTGTAAAAAATGTCCATTCGATAATTCTCCAATTACCCGGTTTTGTGCCAGCTCCAGCCGCCTTGTATCCATAAACCTCCTAAACACATCCGCCCAACAAACATTTTGCCGCCGTGAGAGAAACATTGTGATCTATAAACACGTTGTCTAATTGTAGCAGCAAATGAAGGCCGCAGGGGTCCTTGACGGAGGACTGCTCTCACGTTTATCAGCTCTTATCACACTATTTCAACAAACGTTTATTCGCTCATTCACTTGAGAACCTGAACGCACGTGTGCCAACCGCCCAAGTGCCGGGCACTGGAGCGCGGCGTACAAGGACGTGAGACGCACGTAAATATGGAGTGCGAACTGAACTCCGACACTTCGCAGCAGCAAGCGCCGCGCGCTCTGCCGAATACGCGCCTACCGTAGCTAGTCCGCACATAGAGAAAGCGAGATATTCGAGCTGGCGCGGCGCCGAAAGTCACACGCAGCACAAATTGCCGAGCCCTCTTTTGTGCTGAGATAAGCCATGCTCAGCTGTGAAACAGCTCAACGCCGCACTTGAAATTAACCAGTCATGTGACGTGCCCAGGATAGAGTGCGGGCGAAGCTTTGTCGCCACTCTGCCACCCTCGCAGCGAGCGCCCGACGGAGATAGCAGCGCCGCGGTGCGGCCCCGCAGCCGCTCCTTGCGCCGAAGCCGTGCGCCGTGTATTTTTGACCGCGACTGTACCTATTGGGAACGATAACTCACGAACATAATCCAGGCGATGATGGCTGAAGCAGGCTGAGGCTGGAGCTGGCACAGTATGGTGCGCGCAGAGCACAGCACGGGCAAAAGCCGACGACACTTGGGAACAATACCACATGGCAGTAATCGAGGCGATGATGGCTGGAGCAGGCTGAGGCTGGACCTGGCACAGTACGGTGCGCGCAGAGCACAGCACGGGCAAAAGCCGACGACACTTGGGAACAATACCACATGGCAGTAATCCAGGTGATGATGCCTGGAGCAGGCTGAGGCTGGACCTGGCACAGTACGGTGCGCGCAGAGCACAGCACGGGCAAAAGCCGACGACACTTGGGAACAATACAACATGGCAGTAATCCAGACGATGATGGCTGGAGCAGGCTGAGGCTGGACCTGGCACAGTGCGGTGCTCGCACAGCACAGCACGGGCAAAAGCTGACGACACTTGGGAAAAATACCACATGGCAGTAATCCAGGCGATGATGGCTGGAGCAAGCTGAGGGTGGGCCTGGCACAGTAAGGTGCGTAGTACGGTGCGCGGTGCGGTACGGTACGGTGCGTGGTGGGAACAACTGCAGACGCGTGGGGAGGGAGGCGAGTGCTTCGAGGGACACACTGTCATGGCCGCCGTAAGGAGCCGCACGAGAGCACCCGGCAGAGAGACAGGCGGCTCGGGAACCACGATGAAGTGTTGTCCAGGCAAAGTTGCCCGCAAAAACCGCTCAAGGTAAGTAAGGTTGCTCGTGGGATAAAGTCTGGAACATCGAAAGCGGCCAAATAGTGCTTACGCCGGCGTACATCACGTGCGCCTGGCCAGGCCTGGCTTGGCTGGTTGAACGAATGCGACCGTCAGGAACAGAGGGAGAAGCGTGGCACTGTCAACTCAGGGGTGCACGAGCTGTTCTCCCACAGGAAAAGGCATCTAAAGAGGGGGAAAAAAAAGAAGACATCGCTCACATTTATGCCGAGATCGGAGGAGTTGTGAGGAGGATGCTCTCTCCCGAACGAGCACTGCGGGTACTATCGGCGTGATGCGGCTTCCCAATCGTTGTTCGCAACATTCTGAAATATTTAAAAACGTTGGTTATTCCCTTGTCCTTTCCCCTGAAGCCTGGCTCAGTTGCGGTGATACCACTCAGCTCGGTGAAAAGCTACCTGCGCCAGTCGAATTTTTCTTTCCTTACCAAGCCAAGGTCACTGGAAGCCGCTACAGTGCGCTGGCTAATCTATGCGACGGATTACAGCATTGCATTGCAAGCGATAAATGAACGTGAAATTCTTGTGGCCTAGTGGCAACGCGTTTGAGCATGCGGGCCCTGACAAGTTGCTTTCGCTGGGGCACCGATCGGGGCGCGCTTGAGACAGCACCTATCTCCGCAGAGAAAGCTAAAATAAGGCTCTGGCACAACAAATCACTTAATGCAGACCAGTGAAATTATACTTACCTCTCACATAGCGCTCTTCCGTACATGAAAACGTATTTTAAGCCTCCGAGTTGACGAAGTAGGCAAAGTGGCGTTCAAAAGAAAAGCTCAGCGGAGCCGCCGCCAGAACCGCGCGTGCAGTAACGTATGAGTATAAAGGTGACCCCAGACAGAGACAGAGTTTAACACGAGTACCTAAAATTCCACGGCAGGTGAGCCAGGGGAAGCGCCAGGGTATAAACACCAGCATAGCTTTCCTGGAGAGCACATACCTCTGGTTAGTGGCAGTATATCATCACTAAAAGCTGAGACAGGCTTAACATCCCTGGCTTGTAAGCGTCGTATTACTGGTATGTGCTTGTTTCACAAATTTTATTTGAGCTCACTTCGTCGTCCGCGCTACATAAATAAGCCGGCACGCATATACCTCCGCATTGGTCATCCCCTTCAAGTAGCCCGACCATGTACGCGTACTACATTTGCATCGTCACTCTTTCCACGCTCAGCCAAGAACTGGAACGGCCTTCCACACGACATCGGCGCAATCACCTGCCCATCAACATTTTCGAACTGTTTAGCAGCTACATTTAGCAGCGAACAATATTTGTACCTTACGTTTTTTCTTTGTTTATTGAATCTGCTTTTTCAATGTAACCCACCGCTTATGTAATACCCCCAATCCTGGGGCTTTTAATGGAATAAAGTGAAGTGAAGTCCCCTCGTTTCGTTCCCAGAGATCGTAAATGTAGGAACAATTTTTTTTTCTGTGCCAAATTTCCAAAGAAATAGGTGCTGCATCATTAATTTATCACATCTACTGCTCAGATGTAGCGTTCGGCGCTTGCAAACGTGACATCGTGCAAAATATGACTGACAATTAACAAAATTTTTTTTTCAGGAAAGTTGATTGCCTCAGGGCATAAAACTGTTTGTAATGATACATGACGAGGGCACCTACATAAATCAGAAAAGGTTCGCTGACCTAATGAAATCGAGGAGTGAACAAAGATGAGGTCCCTCTGTCCAAGCATTGTACGAAGCACTATTGTTAGGCGAAAGACCCGCTGCCGCCAGGTGCCGAACTCTTGCCGGATTCTGCGCCGAGCAAACCTACAGCTTGTAGTGAATGTCGGACTGAAGATTTCAGTTCTTGCAGACTGGACGCACGGGGCGGAATATAAACCTTCGAATGGCGACCGCTTTCGTGTCTCGGCTGGAGCTAGAGCAACCCCGACCGGATCATCCGAAGCGCAACCTCCTCTGCACATGTAACACCGCGGAGGGGGGTTACAGCACACGGGGGATTAGAGCACGTGTGCGGCGCCGGAGGTGTTCCTTTCTTGTTACAAAGAAGTTGGTGTCATCCAGTGTGAGGACTCGAGAAAAAGACAAGCTTGAGGTCGCAACGCGTGTCCCAGAATCTGCGCCGCTTCGTGAGCTCACGAGGTCTCGTGGGACCCACTCAATACGGATTGGCTGCGCGATGCGTGCCGTGAGACGTTGGATGTCTTGGCAAATTTCTGGGGTGCGACTGACGGGTCGTAGTATTAGTGCGACCTGAAGGGCTTCGGTGCAAATGACATTGTGGGCCGCAGGTAGCAGGGGAACGGCGGCCACAGAGCAAAGTGCCTCTTCAACCGCAAGTATCTCAACACAGAAGGAGGTTCTGGGAGGTGAAACCTGGACGTTTTTACCAGGGCAGATTTGCAAAAGCAGTAAATTTCAGTCGTTGTTTCGCAGGCTTGCGTCAACGTATAAAACAATGGGGTAATGCGACAGATAATTCTTTTGCAACATTGAGGCCCGACACTCATATATTGTAACTCAACAACCGCTTTACAAAAATCGTCGTAGTTGGTAGGCCGCGTATCAATGGACGCGAAATGCAAAAGATGCCCGTCTGCTGTCCGATGTCAGTGCACGTTAAACGGGCACTAAAGGGGAATCTGAACTAGTCTTTTTACCGCGGCAAATCGATAAGCACGTTCTCAGCATTCTTAGAAACTTCGAATTATTGTCCTGCGCGGCCGATGTCCGTAGTATAAATTATATTGAACGTCCTGGCTTCAGCCTTTTTTGAACTCAGCGCAGACGGTACGATGGCAGCGGGGGCACTGCACAACCCAAAAGAGAAGATATTAAATTCATATAGTACATCGGGAATAAAAAATGGCTGAGGCTTAGCTTAGGTTAAGCCTAGTCAGATGCGAAGCATATTGTCGCTGAGTTGCATATCGAGCACGCCGCTTGGCTAGACGTTCTTCACGCTCTTCATCAGTCTCTGTAGCATGCCGCAACTTTTGCTTCTCATTCCAACGAGTAGCCCTGTCTCCAGGAGGTATCTCTATCCCGTGTACGCCTAGTAGAGGCAGGCGCACCCCCTTGTATACCGCCGCTCCAGCATCACGTGTTCACTACAGCGCACCTAGCGGCAGAAGCAGGAAACACATTGGTCGCGACGCCTCGCGCGACGGCGCGAGCTGGGCCCCCGTTTCTCATCTGCTGTGACGTCACGCACCACGTGGTCATCCTTGCTCACGGCGCCTCGCGCGACGGCGCGAGTTGGGCCCCCGTTTTTCATCTGCTGTGACGTCACGCATCACGTGGTATGACATGGAGGTCACGAAAGGTCAATGGTAACGACACCGCCGCGCTCGAGGAGCTGGGTTCGGCTATTTTAGTATGCTTCGCATAACAAAATGCTCTTTTCTACCGGTGCGACGGATGCGTTGGGATCTGCCAATACTCAGAGCGTTGGCCAACCGACGAGGAGCACGGCGTACATTGAAGACAGTTCATGGCATCATCAATACGCGGGAGCGTGCAGACGCCTTTTTTCGTGGCAGTCTACGCAAAAGCGTAACGAGCGCTTGCTCACTCGTGCAACATGAGTAGCCGACGAACTCGATGCCCCCGGATGACGCCTTTCTGTCGCATAGCTTGCACTTGCTCTTTGATCGCTTTCCGTTTGCCCTGGGACACGCGTTAAGGATTCTGTCTGATGTGTTGAGCGGTACCGGTGTTAATCTGCTGCTGCGTGAGATAACCTGGCAGCGAAGATGGAATGGCTGTCTGAGCGAAATAAAATGCCAACGCATACTGGGTAAGAACACCGTCCAATGCTAGCCGTTCGGATGACGAAAGCCACTTACTACACATGCGGGTGATACTGACGGAGATGTCGGCGGCTCGACTGGAAGGCTCACACTTAAACACTGATCGGACAATAAGCGTGTCATAAGCATTAAATCGAGTGAGTTTAAGCCCCGACGAGATCAAAATAGATTCTGATGAGGAATTCACTGTCCGCGGATGAGCAGAGTGCACAGGAACGAGCATTGCTGCCCTGGCTAGTAAGAGCACATCTTGCGTTACTAAAGGCACCATCACTGCGTTTGGGTGAATCATCCACAAAAGTAGACAACATATTACCCTTTTTTTTCTCTAGCCACGAAGTTCAGGGTGGCTCCGCATTCATGTAAAAAAAATCAATACATAATATGACATCATGGGTGCCATATATTCATAATATTTATTTATAATTTTTCACTAACAAGTGTTTGTTCCAAGGTAATGGAGCACGTCCTCTACTCTTACATAGTAAAATTTTTAATATCTGTTAATTTTTTCCATCCTAGACAACACGGCTTTCGCAATGGCGTCTTATGTGGTACACAGTTAGCTTCATTCGTAAATGACATAAGCTCTAACCTAGACTTGAACATACCTGTAGACGCGCTGGTCTTAGATTTCGAAAAGGCTTTCGATAAAGTTCCCCATCAAAGACTACTACTTAAACTCCCAAGATTGCGCATTAGCCCCCTTGTATTAGATTGGATTTCTAATTTCCTTACGAACCGAAAGCAATTTGTGTGCGCTAACAACCGCTCCTCGTCTTTTTCTCCAGTCCTCTACGGAGTCCCCCAAGGTACATAACTCGGACCATTGCCGTTTCTAATTCATTTTAATGACCTGCCTAGTAACATATCCTCTAACATTCGCCTTTTCGCAGACGACTGCGTACTTTATCGCCCCATACACACCACCTCTGACTCTAGAATTTTACAGGATGACCTTAAACGGATTGAAACTTGGAGCGACAAATGGTTAATGTGCCTAAACACTAAGAAAACGTCTTTGGTTTCTTTTCAGCGTCGAAAAAACTATCAGGCATCAAGATGCACCATTTATGGCTCGGTAATCTGATCTGTTGACTCTTACAATTACCTTGGCGTCACCCTTTCAGACACACTAACCTGGTCAGAGCATATCATAAACATTACTAACGAAGCCAATCGCACTCTTGGTTGCCTCCGTCGAAACTTGCGCCAAGCCTCTGCATCCGTGAAAACAATTAATTATCCAACATTTATCAGACCTAAAATAGAATACGCAGGCTCAGTCTGGGATCCCGATCAAGCTAATCTTTCTAATACCCTCGAAGCTGTACAAGACCGCGCTTCCAGGTTTATTTTCTCAGACTACTCCTATCATTCCAGTGTCACTGCACTCAAATCACGGGATAATCTTACTAATCTTGAAAAGCGACACTGCATCTTCAGGCTGTGCCTTTTTCCCAAGTTCTACCATAAGCCACTCAATGTTTCAGCAATCTTACCAGTTCATCGACAATCAAGTCGCACCAGCCATCCTAAAGCCGTCAATCCGCCCCAGCACAGATCACAGCCCATATTCGTTCGTTTTTTGTTCAGACCGCTCGGGACAGGAACAAACTGCCTGTCGACGCTGTGCACCACTCCGACCCACATTCCTTCAAGACTGCCATTGAATCCCTCTTCACTTGAACATTATGCCCATCCCTCATGTAATACCCCACACCAAGGGCATTCGAGGTAATAATAATAATAAATAAATAAATAAATAACTAAATAAATAAATAAATAAATAAATAAAATACGATGAATTTTGCACACAATTTCTTTTCAGCAATGGCGACTGATACAAAGCAGATAACAACAGGGCGCAAAGTTTCACCCCAACACTACGCAAACATTCTAGTCTCAAGCATACATCACTTTCGTCGATAGGATAGGATAGGATAGGATAACCTTATTTGGCTCTAGCACAAGTGTTTTTTTTTATGTGGTCAGATGAGTCCATCCGCAACGGTCGGTTGCCCCTATTCCAGGGCTCCGCTGGATGCTGCCGTCAGCTGAGCTCGCCGTATCAAACCGATCTGGTCATCGCGGCAGTCGCTGGAGAGCAGACCCTCCCATTGCTCCACACTTGGGTTTTGTATAACTGGGACGATGTCGACTTTCTGACATGCCCATGTGATGTGATACAGTGTCGGTTTTTCATGCCACCACGGACAATTGTGTGCGTAAAGTGTGGGGTGAATTTTACTTAGTGTGTTTAGATTTGGATATGACCCCGTTTGAAGTTGTCTCCATGTGACAGCCTCTTCTTTGTTTAAAGATTTGTGCGGCGGTGGGTACCGCATCCTGCTGCCTTTGTAGTTGTTGAGTATGGCCGAGTATTCCTGAGGTACTGGCAGGGATTCCTCAAGGTCGTTGACGTTGGATGCTCGGTAGTTAGTATATCCTCGAGCTATCCTTTCTGCCTCTTGGTTTCCTGCCACCCCCGTGTGCCCCGGTACCCAGATGATCTTATGTTTCATCGGCTTGTGTGGTTTTGCATGTGTTTGTTGCGTCTTGCAGTCTACAGAGCGTAGTATGCGGAGCGCTCTGTGACCGACTCTGCCGCAAAGATAGTTGCGGCAGGCTGCTTGTGAATCAGTAAGAATTGTCAGTGACCACCCAGTCCGATAGCCCTCCGCTGCCGCTAGAGCGACGGCCGCTTCTCCAGCCTCAGCTATCGTGCAGTCTTGCAGTGAGGCGCTGGTAATCTCGTGTAATTCCGAGTTGACTACAGTTGCCACTGCGTTGTTGGTGCCTTGTCCCCTTGTCATGGCATATGTGGCAGCGTCGACATACACTGTTGTATCCTGGGATGCGTGTGTTTTCTGTAAGCGGTCGGCCCTTGCCTTTCTTCGGTCTTTGTGGAGGTTCGGGTCCATGTTTCTTGGTATTGGTGCCACCCTGAGCGTGCTGCGGTACTCATCGGGGATCGTTTCAGTTCTCAATATTTCTCGAATTTGTTCGGTGTAGCCCAGTTTCTTTAAAAGAACTCTCCCTGTGGGGGTCTGCTGTAGTCGGCGCATTTGGGCAACATGCTGCGCTTCCCGTAATTCCTCGAACGTGTTGCGCACTCCCAAGGCTAAGAGTTTTTCAGTTGAGGTGTTATGGGGTAGTCGAAGCGCGGTTTTAAACGCTTTGCGTAAAATGGCGTCCGCCTGCTGTATTTCACTTTTGATATGATTGTAGTACGGGAGACTGTATATCGCCCGGCTGCCAACTAGGCTCCTGACCAGTTTGAGTGTGTCTTCTTCTCGCATGCCATGACGTCTGTGTGAGATGCGCGTAATCATGCGGGCCACTTGGAGTGTAAATGCCTTTAATAGCGCAAGGGTGTGAGTACAGCGTTGATTTGACTGTATCCACATCCCTAGTACCCGTACGAGTGTATTCTCTAGTATTGGTTCTCCTTCAAGGTAAACTTGTAGTCGAAGTTCTTTACTGGTAGGGACTGTTCGGCTCTGTTTTCCTCTCCAAACTCGTAAGAGCTCAGATTTTTCGGTCGAGCATGCTAGCCCTCTTGCTTTGACGTAGTTTTCAACGCAGGTGGCCGCTTCTTGTAGCCTATCCTCTTTCTCCCCGAGTGAGCCAGTGTTAGCCCATATTGTGATGTCGTCGGCAAAAATGGCATGGTGGATGTCGTCGATTTCTTTTAGTTGCTTCGCCAGTCCGATCATGGCCACGTTGAATAGCGTGGGTGAAATGACCGACCCTTAAGGTGTTCCCGTATTAGGCGTTCGAAACTTCTCGGACCGAAGTTCTCCTATACCGATGGTTGCAGTTCTGTTTGATATAAATGCTTTGACGAAGCTGTGAATCCTGCGCCGGCAGTTCAGGTTGTCCAGGCCCGTAAGGATTGCTTCGTGGCTCACATTGTCAAAAGCCCCTTTGATGGCTAGGGCCATTATCATGTTTTCTCCGTCCCTAGGAACGTTCCGAAGTACACCTTCATGTAATTGGAGGAGTACGTCTTGAGCTGATAATTTTGCTCTAAAGCCGAACATGCTGTGAGGGATCAGTTCGTTGTCTTCCATGTAGTTTTGAAGTCTCTGCGTCACCGCTCGCTCGTATAGTTTTCCTAGGCATGACGCAAGCGAGATCGGCCTGAGGTTTTCTATCTGCAGTTTCTTGCCTGGCTTGGGTATCATCACCGCTTCGGCATGTTTCCACTCCTCGGGGACGGTTTCAGCTTCCCAATGTTTGTTGAGGAAGTCTGTCAGTTCAGCGACTAGCGCATCGCTGAGGTTGCGGATGAGTGCGTTGTTTATTTTATCCGCTCCCGCGGCCGTATTTATGGTGGTGTTTCGCATGGCCGCGTAGACCTCTTCTCGTGCGTTGGGTCTGTCCAGATTAGCGTTATCGTCTCCCCGGTACTCCACTGTATATGTCGGCGGGTTCGTGCTGCCAAAGCATTTGGCGCGCAATCTGTCGAGGAGTTCCGAGTCAGTGCCCTCGAACTGGTGAATGAACCGGTATATGGATTTATTGTTTTCAGCTTTTGGCTTAGTCGGATCGAGGAGCGCTCTAAGGATACGCCAAGTCCGTGTCCTGCTTAGCGTCCCACTAAGAGAATCGCTGAATTGTTGCCAATTTTGTTTTGCCAACTGTGTGGCGTATTCCTCTGTTTTCGCTGTAATTTCGGCGATTTTAAGCTTGAGTTTCCTGTTGTGTTTTTGTTTTTTCCATCTCCTGGTGAGACTGCGCCTAGCATCCCAAAGCTTGAGCAGCCGACCGTCCACCTCGGGTGTCTCCGCTGTTCGGTTTATGGTTTTGGTGTACTTGTCTTGCGTATCCCTTAGCATGCTTCCCCATTCCTCTAACGGCTGCATGCCATTCTCGGTAAGGTTGCTGTCGCATGCTCCGCGGAACGCATTCCAGTCCGTTATTTTTGCCGCGCCCAACTGGCGTCTCAGCCTGTCTGAGGTTACTTACGTCTTGAGTATGTAGTGGTCGCTGCCTAAATTTTCCAATAGGTTCTCCCATTGTGTTTGTCCGAGTCCTCTTACGAATGTGAGGCCGGGGCAGGTGACGATGCTGACGCTATTTCCAACCATGGTAGGGGTTGCTGGGTCCGTGAGTAGGTTGCAGTTGAAGTTATCTGTAACCTCGGCTAGCGTTTTGCCTTTAATGATGGCCCTTTGGTACCCCCAGCTCTTGTCCATGGCGTTGAAATCCCCCAATATTGAAGCGGGTAGACGACGACGACGACCAAGAGCGTGGGAAGAGTAGAAGACGACAACGAAGTTCAGACTGTGTTCTTGGTGCCGCTCGCACTGTTCTTTGCTATTTGTAAATATTTTTAAATATATTCTTTCCCGCAACATATTTGGTGGAGGTGCGGGTTTCCCCTACGTCTACCGACAACGGAGCTCCGCAGCAGCCGCCAGTTGCCTTCACTCATCATGACCCAAGACGCCTCCCAGCAAACCTCAGCCCCGGCCATGACATCACTCGTTCTTTCTCCCCCTCGCGACCCTGGGACATTTTCTGGTACCGACAACACTGACGTCGACGACTGGATCAACATGTACGAGCAAGTGAATACCTACAACCGCTGGGATCCGACCCTTATGCTCGCAAATGTAATATTCTATCTAAAAGACACCGCCCGGGTCTGGTATGAGACCCACGAAGACCATCTAACCAGCTGGGACGTGTGCAAAGAGAAACTTCGCGAATTGTTTGAACGGCCGCTCGGCCGAACACTTGCCGCTAAGAAGGACCTCGCCTCCCGACCTCAAACATCTACGGAGTCCTATGTGTCGTACATTCAAGATGTGCTGGCCCTCTGTCACAAAGTTGACGCCAACATGCCCGAGTCTGACAAAGTCGGCCACGTGTTGAAGGGAATCGCCGACGATGCCTTCAACTTGCTCGTATACAAGAGCTGCACTAAAGTCGACGGAATTATTAAGGAATGTGGACGCTTCGAGGAAGCCAAAAGCAGGCGTATTAGCCAGCCGTACACACGCCTCCCCAACACGGCGGCGACTTCTTCATGTGAAGACCTGCGACACCGGGAAACTCCGGCGCCCCCAGAAAATGTGACCCGCATCATCCGACGCGAGCTCGAAGCTATGTCCCCTGTCCCCCTGCATCTACATGATGGCGACAACCGCTTGCCTAACATCTCTCTGGTACAAGCTGTCGTCCGCCAAGAGCTTGCCAACCTTGGTTTCCAGCCCGTCAGCCCTGTACGGTCTTCACCACCACCCGAAATCGCTGCGATTGCTCCTGGACGACCTTCGTACTTCACTCCGCGTCGCCGAAACCCTAACGACTGGCAGACAATCGACGACAGGCCCATTTGTTTCCATTGCCACCGCATTGGCCACATCTCCCGCCACTGTCGAAATTATTGGTCGTGTCGCAGCACATACCGTCCTCTCAGCGCCCACCGCGACGACGAACAGCCCAGCCACTACACGCCCCCTCCAGCCCAGCACAGTGCTACAGTCGACGGCCAGATTCCCCGCTCCAGCCGCTCCCCGTCCCCCCTGCTTCGACAGTCTCGTTCGCCCCAACGCCGTCGCTCCTCTCCTCGCCCCTACGGACGCTCGCAAGCGGAAAACTAGACGCTGCAGTGTCTGGAGGTGATGTTGCAGTACAGCCCCAGTCCCAAACTCCTCGATTAGCCCTTCGCGCACGCCATAATTTGCTCGCCATTCATGTCGATGGAGTGCCTGTGATAGCCCTGATCGATACAGGCGCGCACGTATCCGTCATGAGTTCAGCCCTACGACGCCGCCTCCGAAAAGTACTGACGCCTGCACCCAAAGCCGTTCTCCGCGTTGCCGACGGCGAAACGCCTCATGTTGTTGGACTATGCACAGCCCGTGTGACCATATCCGGCCGCCATACATCCGTTCTGTTCTCTGTTCTGGACAAGTGCCCTCATGAAGTCATTCTTGGACTCGACTTCCTGTCTGAGCATTAAGCCCTCATTGACTGCGCCACTAATGTTGTTCAGCTTGACCTTCCTCTTTCTGCTGAGTCGCTGTCCCCAGTTATACACCGTCTTTGTGCTGTGTGTCTTTGAGCTTTGTGTATCAAAATTCAAGCTGTGAAGGACTTTCCTCTTCCAAGGTCGTCGAAAGATGTGCGCAGCTTTGTCGGCTTGTGCTCGTATTTTCGCCGTTTTATGCAAGATTTCGCCGGCATCGCTCGTCCCCTCACCGATCTTCTGAAGAACGACACCCCCTTTACCTGGGGCCCTGCTCAAGAGAACTCACTTTCATCTCTCGTCCATTTGCTGACCACTCCGCCCATCTTAGCACATTTTGACCCGTCGTCTCCCACAGAGGTTCGCACCGACGCCTCCGGATATGGTATCGGCGCCGTCCTAACCCAACGTCAACAGGGTCAAGATCAAGTCATCGCTTATGCCAGCCGCCTACTTTCAGCCGCAGAGCAAAATTACACCATTACTGAGCGCGAGTGCCTTGCCCTTGTCTGGGCAGTAGCTAAATTCAGACCATACCTGTTGGGCCGTTCAGTCGCTGTTGTCACTGATCACCACGCTCTCTGTTGGCTGTCTTCACTAAAAGATCCCACCGGTCGCCTTGGTCGCTGGGCATGGCGCCTCCAAGAATAATCATAATCCGTCGTGTACCAGTCAGGGCGCCATCACCAGGACGCTGACTGTTTATCCCGATACCCTGTGGAACCACCCGACCTAGAGGACGCTGAGACGCTGCCCTGCCTCTTAGCTATCTCTGATCTTGCCGATATTGCCAGCGAACAGCGCCACGACTCATCTTTACGACCTATCTTTGATGGCATCCGTTCTGCAAACCGACCTCCGTCTCTGAAGCTTTATGTGCTCCAGAACGGCATTTTGTATCGCCGAAACCTACGCTCCGATGGCCCTCCGCTCCTGCTCGTGATACCCCAACGTCTACGCTCTTCTGTCCTTGAAGAACTGCACGATCTGCCGACAACCGGTCACCTTGGCGTGTCCCGCACGTACGCTCGGGTGCGGCATCGCTTCTTTTGGCCTGGTCTCTATCGTTCCGTCAAGCGTTACGTGGCCGCTTGCGACCTGTGTCAACGTCGGAAAAGGCCCTCCACTTTGCCTGCCGGTCTTCTGCAACCCATCGACATACCTCCGGAACCTTTTCACCGTGTTGGCCTCGACCTTCTTGGCCCTTTTCCGACGTCCCTCTCCAGCAACACGTGGATCGCTGTCGCAACTGATTATACGACTCGGTACGCCATCACGCGTGCTTTGCTGTCCAGCTGCGCTACCTATGTCGCCGATTTTCTTCTGCAAGACGTTATCCTTCACCACGGCGCCCCTCGTCAACTGCTCACCGACCGCGGTCGTTATTTTCTATCCAGAGTAGTTCACGACATTCTTCGTTCGTGTGACACGCAGCACCAGCTCGCGACAGCTTACCACCCACAAACCAATGGGCTTACGGAAAGGTTCAACCGCACGCTCACCGACATGTTAGCCATGTACGTATCGCCAGACCACCGAGATTGGGACGCAGCTTTGACTTATGTGACATTTGCATATAACTCTTCCCTTCATGACAGAACAGGCTATTCTCCTTTCTACCTTTTGGTTGGTAGGCATCCCACCTTGCTTTAGACACACTCATGCCGCCTTCTTCAGCCCCCACGACTGCTTACGCTCGGGACGCCATCTCCCAGGCCACGCGGGCGCGCCAAATGGCATGTAGTAGGCTTCAAGCCTCTCAAGTTTCCCAATCGTCAGCCTACGACCGCCGTCACCAGGCCGTCGAATTTACCTCAGGATCACTCGTCCTTCTCTGGACGCCCTCTCGCAGCGTCGGTCTCTCCGAGAAGCTCCTTTCGCACTACCGTGGCCCTTACCGTGTCGTGCGCCGTGTTACCGACGTGAACTATGAAATTGCTCCCCTTGAAACCTCGACATCGTCCTCTGGCGCCACCACCGACATCGTCCGCTGGCGCCACCACCGACATCGTCCACGTCTGTCGCCTTAAACCTTATCACGACGCTCATACGTCGCCGCCCTAACGCCGAGACGGCGTTTCAGCAGCCGGGGGGGGGGGGGGGGGGGTTCCCGCAACAATATGATTAGCGTATTGTTTTTCGCTAGTCTGTGGACATCATGAAAAAGTTCACAAAATTTTGCTTTTCTTTGCTTCGGGGGGCTGTACACGTTGACGATGAATACACTTCCCCCTTTCCTTTTCTTTTTCGGTACGATCTCTACAATCACATGCTCAATGTCAGTGTCGGG
This sequence comes from Amblyomma mixtum, assembly GCF_055824585.1. Taxonomy (NCBI): domain Eukaryota; kingdom Metazoa; phylum Arthropoda; class Arachnida; order Ixodida; family Ixodidae; genus Amblyomma; species Amblyomma mixtum. The sequence continues at coordinate 132,434,530 of NC_143019.1, forward strand.
TATGCTGTCGTGATTGATGGCTATGACTGCCTTGCTCACTAAGATGGCTGTCGTAGCATGTGTATCCCGTGAGAGTGGGTGTCGCGCCCGTTTCTTGAAGTGCGTAACGCCAGGTGGTGTTAGCGGCGTCTGAATGAATTGTTTGATGAGGCCTTGTTTCTTGCGATAGCCTCTGCAGTTCCATTGCCATATGTCTAAGATGTCTTGTTTCCTGTGGTTCGTGTTAGCCATGATTTAGGTTCTTGAGCTTGTGCAATTGCCCGTTCCCTGGGATGTAGGTGGATTGGTGAGTGCTGCTAACGCAGGGCGGTTGTAGGCCTTTTCCTTAATGTTTTCTGTGTGTTTTTGTTTGTGGTAGGCACTCCGTAGCTCTGCTAGTTGTCTTTGTACCTGATGCATCGTCTGTTGCATCATTTGTTGCATCATCTGTTGTATTTCCGCTTTGAAGTTTGAGCGTTCCTCATCGCTCATCTGCAGCGAGGAGTTCGTTTGTGTAGCGTTCGACAGCGGGTGGCAGTTGGATTTTAGATCTTGCACTATCTTTGTGAGTTCCGCAATTTGGCGTTCCAACTCATTCTGTTTAACGCGAGCAAGTTCTAGTTCGCGCTTAAGTGCTGCTTTCTCTGCGTCTCCATGTTTAAGGTCACGGTTGCATCCGTTGTTTGTATTAGTGTTGAGTTTGTTACCAGTCCAACACAACAGCACCGATTTTTACTAAAGCAAGAGTAGAAGCACACACTTTGTTCTTCAACATAAATATCATGAGAGTAATTGGGGAAGACGACCATTCCGCTATATCACCTGTATCGGCCACAACAATTAGTTTTGCCACGGCGGTGGGGAACAGCGACGTCGAGGCGATAGCGACAGGCCGCGTCCCGGGGGTAGTGGGCTGAGGCTGCGGTCGGAAAAGGGACAATAGGGCCGGGAGAGTCGATCTTGGCGTGGCGGCCAGTGGTGAGGTAGGCTCCAGGACTGGGTGTCACTGAAAGCCAGTGACGATCGGGCTGATGATTATGCGAAGAAGCGAGGTGGCTGGACAAGATGCCGGCAGTATCTGGAAATCTATCCAGGACGACCGCAACGGTAGCAAATTGTAGCCTCACGTGGAGCGCAGTGAACGGGGAAGTCGCTCGGAGGTAGTAGGAGCTGCAAGGCGCAGAACAGCGCTCGTCCTCGGGGCAGCCGGAGAACCGGTGCATTGGAGGGTCAGAGACGCGACCTGTGTCGTTGCGAGTGCAGAGCAGGCCTGTCTGGCCCACGAGACTAGTGGTTCAGGGAACGGAGCCTGGAGCGAGCATGCCTGGTAGATGGGATCATCGGTGGGACGTTGGAATTCATGGTTCAGCTCTTCTTACTCCTAGAAATCCGTGGAAGCACTCGCTGCTGTGAAAAGAAATTTTCTTACTCATGTCCCACTCCAACATACATTGCGATGAACTTATCCTTCCGCAGGATCTTGGCCCTCTCGAGCATTCGTGCGAGTCTGTTCATAGTAACGCGCGTTCCGTCAATGGCAGGGAAGACACTATTTTTCTTTTTTGAGAAAATTCGATAGAACTAGCCCTACTCGTGCTTAAGGAAATACATTTAGAGAACATTGATAATAACCTGTCAACAGTTGGCATCCTTGTTGACGGCATATGTCATGACATTCTTGTCAATAAACTCACCTCCTATGGCATTCGCGGGGCACCTTTAAGATTTATTCAAACCTACCTCAGGAACAGAAATCAATGTGATTGAATTAAATCCAAAGCTCGGCTCCTTTACCAATCATATGTACCGCAGCGAAGTATTGTAGGTCCCCTCCTCTACAAAACGTATATCAATGATATTGTAAACAAACACCCTTCTGCTCAGTTTGTGGTATATGGTGATGACAGCGCCCTGCTTCATCCTGGTGGCAGTATGGATCAACTCATACTAAGGAGTAATGACACCATTTCAAACCTTTCATCTTGGTCCAAAGCAAACCGGTTAATATTAACCCAACGAAAGCTAAAGCTGTTATATTTTGTGCAAAAAAATAAAATTGTTCCACCAGGTCACTCATTGCGATATGACTATCAAAATGTACAAATAGTGACTGCTCGTAAAACCCTCGGGGTTTACTTCTCTCATCTACCGTAGGACAATCAAGCAGACTACCTGCGAAAGAAGCTTTCCGCATTTACAGGAGTACTGTCGCGTTGCTGAATGGTGCTTCCCGAAACTCCTAAACTCCTCATATATCATGCGTTGTTTCGTTCATATCTAGATTATTGCACGTTAGTCTGAGTTAGGACAAGAAAAAAGAACACAATCTTCGACTTCTTCACAAGAAAGATATGCGTCATGTAGCTAATCTGAAGTCAGCGCACACAGCTGTGCATGCTATTAGTATACGTACAACATGATACGTGTTGATCGTATATATGAATTTAGATTACTGCAAGCTGTGTACTTTTTTTACATGTGGGGCTAAAACTTTCTAGAAAATCTCGGGGCTTTGGGCTACGCAAGTGCAAATATTAAAACTTGGAACACTGATGTATTTGAAATATTGCCAGAGTGCAAGCTTGGGCGAGTAGCGCCCGTCCTGTGTATCTGCCTTTGTCCCTGTCTGTTTAACGCTATGTGGCAAGTGAAATATTGCATTTCAGCGCAAACTATAAGCTACAATCATTGGCTGATAATCTACCTTACATACTAAACAAATATAAACACACAGCCGATATTTGTTCTAAGAAGCTGATGACTTATTTTTTCCGTATATAAATGAAAACTGCTGATCTATATGTACCATTGTAACTTGCACTTTTCTATTTTGCCTTATATGTTCTTATCTTTCATGCTATTGTGCTGATTGCCTTAATTTTTGTACGTATTATAGTATAATACGTAATGAGAATGTGTTGTTTCTATCTCTTTTTTTTACTGTAACGAATGCAAAGTGTATCTCTTAAGTTTCTTATTGTATCTTTCATGTGTTAAGGTACCAACTTGTTTTTATTTTCTTGCACATTCGCTACTACCCTGTAATGGTCTCTTGGGCCTTTGTCAAGCTATGTGCACAGCTTTTAACCCAAGGGTGACCAGCCAGATATTTCTGCTGACTAAATTTCTTTGATTGATTGATGGATTGAATGATTGAACAACTCATTAGTTGGTCGATTGACTGACTGATAGATCGATCGATCGATTGATTGATTGATTGATTGATTTATTGATTCGTACAACGAAGAAAGCTAGGTTGTTACAGCGAGGAAGGTCCTGGGAAAGATGGGCCCGGTGAAAAGAGGGCCAAACTTGGGACAAATGCGGCGGCTGTTTAGTGCCCCAAACGACCGGCAATGGCGCATGACGTCAGATGAATTAGCGATGTTCTCCTTCGTGATTAAGAGATGATTCAGGTCGTTGTGGTTGTTGCGGCTCTTAGCCTTTCAAAAGATAGCACATACCCACACTGAGGATCGCCCAAAAGAAAAGAAGGCTGGAGAGCAACATCGGTGCATTCAACCTCAATTAAGGCATCTATCGAAAAGGGATAAGAGTTTGGATGGAAAAGAGAGAGAGGAAAGGGAATAATTGATTAAATCAACATGTAATAAGGCGTCGTAAGGACAATATTGTAACATTTAGCAAGACAGTCGACGAGATTCCAGCAAGAAATTTTGCAGAGCGGCACAACCAGACCTGTGGCAGAACCCAGGTTTTGGTGGCGCCAAATGATAGCATGAGTGGGCTGCTCAAACTAAGGCCAACATGCTGCAAGGTCTCCTCCAGCAATTCTCTTCTCAAAAAAGTGGAATGGCGGCAATGAAGCCAAAAATGATCGATAGATTGCGGCTCTCGGTAAAATGCACAGAGGGGAGATAGCGCCAAACCAGACCTGTATAGAAATTTAGAGGAGAGACAGGAGTAGTATTACAGGACCTTTATTCTACCATAATTTACAGGTCGAGCATGTCGACCGCCCGGCCAACTAGAAGTCACTGTTCTTCCTCCCGACTTCAGCGCCAAGCCAGTCGAGCCAGGTAGTGATGAATAGAGAACGGGGGGGCGGGGTAGTAACCCGACTGCTGAGCAGCAGGGCAATATAAGAGGCAATGGGCCAGGTCCGGTAGATGCAGGGGCAGTTGGGACAGGAACGTTCCAATCGATAGCGATAGAGAAAGAGCCGGGACGGGGTGAAGACTGCATTCATCTGGATGTGCCGAATAAGACGAGCCTCCGGCACCGTGAGTGATGGACGTGGGGGAGGGTAAATGTGCTTGTGGAGGCGGAGCTCGAGGTAGACCTCTTTTATGGTGCGCCGAAGGGTGAGCCTCCTACCGTCCTCCGAGGGCGTGGGCCAGGGGATCAATGGTGCCCGAAAAAGTGTGTCGCGGGCGAGCTGATGGGCCAGCTCATTGTCGCCAATGCCTGAATGCCCATGGATCCAGCGGAAGAAAACGATTGAAGTCTGCAGTGCAGATACCGCTTGTTCGACGTCCCGTTCGAGAGAAGGGGTTAGGGTGGGTTTCTGTATGTGGTGTATAGTGGCTTGTGAGTCTGAATAGACCCTGTACTCTTGGAGAGAGGGAAGGAGGGCAAATGACTGGAAGGCATGCGCAATGGCGAGGACCTCGAGGGACAATGGGTCTGGAACGCGTAGATACGGCCCGCTGGTGTGGGTTTCAGGAGCAGGAAGGCGGGGATGGTACTGGGCGTAGCCGCGGTAGATCGAGGAGCCACGAAGGAGACATCCGTGTAGGCTATAGACCAGAATTTTGAGCCTCTCCTGGGCGCGGCCATTTTGCGCCGACTGGCGCGCCGCGGTGCGGGCGTTTCTTTGGGGACTGCGGGGCTGCGGTAGTTCCGCGGCCGCGCCTGCATATAGCCGCGCTTCGGGCGCTAAAAAAACATTGTCGACCATACTTCCGCTGCGTGGCTGTGTTGCAGGAAGTATTAGCGTTATCAAAGCGATAACATTGACGCGTTTTAATGACATTTAGTTTGACATTCAGGTTAATTGTGCCGGCGCATAGAACGCGCTCGTGCTTATATCGAATTCCGTCTTGGTGCTCCACCGCAAAGAAACTTTTTGTTCAATATCAAGCATTAGGTGTGCGGCTAGCATGCAGTACCAATTCCCATGCGCTCTTATTCCTTCTTGCCGACCGGCCATAAAGCCCCCCCCCCCCCCTCCGCCCTTCCACAAACAGGGCTTTCTTGTCGCCGCGCCAGTTTATCAACACATTACCGCTGTGAGCTCAACTGAGTCGCAGCGCCAACAGAAAACATATTTTGTCATGGTTTATGAAACCTGGTGCATAAAAACGTACTTTAGCTTAATTTATCAAAGCTTGAATAGATATGAGCAGCTAATCCAGCTTTCACTAATTCTGAGGTCCGAAGTGGCGTTATTTTATTCAGGAGCTCTCGCCGCGTGTGAGAGCGTTGCGTACCCGTTTGGCTAAGTGTGGAAAATGTAATGAAATCGCGCATAGTATTTTCAAATGAATAAGGTAGATACCGCACCGCAGCGGTGGCTCAGTGCTGACGGCTCTCGGCTCTGGCCCAAAAGACGCGGGTTCGATCCCGGACGCGGCAGCCGAATTTCGATGGAGGCGAAATTCTAGAGGCCCGTGCACTGTGCGATGTCAGTGCACGTTAAAGAACCCCAAGTGGTCGAAATTTCCGGAGCCCTTCACTACGGCGTCCCTCATAGCCTGAGTAGCTTTGGGACGTAAAACCTTAATAAACCAAACCAAGCTAGTGTAGATACCAACAGCAGAAAGATACTATAGATAAACCTTTACCCCCCAAATCCTTCTGACATGCGTGCGGAAAAAGCAGCTGAAATCGGTAGCGGTCGTGCTTACAATCCTGTGCATGAAATGTGTTTAATGGGAACAAGAGCAAGCTCAGCGCAAGGATGCCGAACACGTACTGGTGATCGAAAACACGCGCTCCGTCGGGACAACCTTCAGTCTGCAGCTCGCCTATCCAGTTACTACTCCACTGAGTCAAATCAATAGATCTACATTCTGATGCATAAAATTATCATAGATGATATCGCACGTAAAAGGCGACAACAAACGACACGACAGCGCAGAAATCTGCTTAGAAGTGCCGGTTTCCAGTCCGTACACTACCTGGTCGAGTACCCTCGGATGTCACGTTAACGAGTAACTGCGCACAAGATAACCGAAGTACTGTCTGGAAGAGAGAAAATGTGAGTAGTGACGCACATCACACACCCTCATACGTTAGCTGGTGGAGCACAACAACGGCAGAAGCGAACATGGATACATGCGTTCTACGCGCGGCGCCGGCGCGACCCGCAGTCCCTCGGGCCGCGCGCGCCGACAGATGGCGACTGGTGTCGAGAGTAGGAGCGCGCCCGCAGCCTGCGTGTGAGGGTAAAAAAATCTGGTCTATACCCTGGATATCAAAGAGAGGGGAATGGTGCGGCGCGGCCGCATGACGACGGCCGGTGTGCAGGACGAAGGGCATGTTGGTCGGAAGGGGGAGGATACGAAGATTGGGAGCCGGGATGAGAATTGGAGAGGTAAACGGGGAGATTGGAATGGGCGAGATACCCGCTTAATCAATAACCACTGACCATGAATGGTAAGGGAAAGCCGGACAAGCTGCGAGCCGCGATGGAGAGTGAGAAAAGAACAGAGAGGATGGAAGAGGCCTGTGGAGAAGATCTTAGCGGTAGAGGTAGTGGTAGTGAGGTTGAGAGCTGCCTTGTAGAGGCCTACAAGGGCAGTGTCGAGGACGTAAAGTTGAATCTGAGTGAAGGAACCGTAGGATGCAAAGTAGAACACCTTGTTGAGGCCCAGCGCGTGGGAAACTCGGCCCGCATGAGCCTTGTGGAGACCTGAATGTGCCTGAAAACGCGTCGCAGGAGGTGAGTTACTGAGTGGCAGGTGGTGACAGCGCGGTGGAGGGCTTGCACAGTCTTGGCCGCATGCAAATGGAAGCCAACAACTCTGCACTGCGTGACGACAGGAATGGGAGAGCCAGAAAGGTGGAGAGAGACGAAGTAGTTGTGTGACCGCTGGTATGAGGAATGGTTTCAAAGGAGAAGCTCAGATTTCTCAGGAACAGGAGAGAGGCCAGCGGTGGCGAGAAAGGAGTCGATGAGACCTAGGAAACGTTGCAGGTTGTCCTGTACGTGACCGGGAGAGCCAGACGAACACCAGAAAGTGATGTCAGCGGCGTAAAATATGATGAAGGCCGGGAATTTCAGCTAGCTGGGAGCTCTAGAGGGGCCATAGCGAGATTGAAAATGGTAGGACCGAGAACAGCACCTTGAGGAGTGCCCCGGGTGAGGTTGTGTGGGTCGAACAGATAGGTCTCTACTCAAACGCGAGCCACACGTTTAGAGGAGAATGAGCGGATATAAGACTGCATGCGGGAGCCACAGTCTAAGGAGGCGAGTTGAGAAAGGATGTGGTCGTCCTTGCGAAGGCCTTGCGAACATCGACGGTCACAAGTACGTGAATTTGAGGGAGGGTAGGTAACGGGAAGGTGTTCTGGAGAACCGGAAACATGTCCTCAGAGCAAGCCGATCAGAGAATGGCGAAGTCAGTGCCATTCGCTCAAGGGTCTCACCGACGCACGACGTCAGGGAGATCGAGCGGATGTTAGAAAGAGAGGGAGGTTTGCCCGGTTTTAGAATCATTGAAATGAGGGAGGAAGTTCAACAGCTCGTCGCGCAGTCGCTGTGCCAGGCCTCATTGCAGGTTTGAAGAAGGAATTCTTTGGCGCCAACAGGAAGGTTACGAAGTGTGGTGTATGTAATGCCATCCTCACGGGGAGCCGAGCGTGTAGCATTAGCAGCCAGAGCCCATTCGACCTCCCGGCGAGTGAAGGAGTGATTCAGATTGAGGTTAGGTCCACCCGATCACACCGGGTAGAAAGGCGCCAGAGTGGCGGGAGGTAGAGACAGGCGAGATGATCAAAAACATCGGAGGGAGTCCCCTGAGTAAAGGGGTTTAGCAAGAGTGGGAGCAAGGGTCGGCTTAGTGTCAAGGAGGGATTTAAAGAGAGACCACGCGTATCGCGAGTGCAATACAGAGTCAAGGCCATCACAAAGAGCACTCGAACGAGTGTGCTCGAGGGAGGTGCAGTGGGCGACGATCTCGGCCCGCAGAGCCGTGATCCAGGAGGAAAGTTGGGCATTGTGAGGTTGGGAGCGAAAGGAGCGTTGAAGACGTTTACGGCGACGCCATCAACGGCGACGGTGAGGATCTGGGTCTAGGGATTGGGCGATGAGATCAAACGCGACGGCTACTGGACGTGAGCGCTGGAGCGATGCTCGTCGTTTAGTAGTCGTTGGACTGAAAGGAATAGGAGGCGAGGTTAGTGCGAAAGGCGTGCCAATTTGTGTGCATGACCGGATGACACCGAGGAATGTAGGAAAGAGAGGTGGTAATATGGATGAGAAAGTGTCACTGAGAAGAGTTTCGGCTGTCACCTGCCAGTGAAAGGAAAGTGAACCCCGAGAGAAAGTAAGGTCGGGTGTCTTGAGGCACTCTGAGGCTGTGCCCGCTCGAGTAAGGGAGCTAGGAGTATTAAGAAGTGTGAAGTGGCGTTCTCTGGGCTACACAATGGAGGAGGCGGCCGGGTTTGAGGGTAGGCCCAGAGTGTGGAGGTGCACTAAACTCACCACCAGGGAGAACATGGGAGGCGGAAGGAAGACAGTGAAGGAACTTGCTCAGGGCAGAGAAGAAAGAGGAAGTGACAGGGAAGTTGTAGAAAGACAAAAGGGGCGAGTGAAATACGGGAAGAAGGGTGGTAATAGACCACACCAACTAAAGATTCAATAAGGGTGGAGGGGATGCCAAGTGGCTCGACGAGCACATCGCTGCGTACATAAATAGACGGAAGTGGTGTTGCCGGAGTGGCATAGTAGGCGCTGTAGCCTGGGAGAGTGCGGGCCGTCCGAGTCTCCTGCAGAAAGAGAAAATGTAGCAGGCAGGGGCTGGTGAGTAGGGGGGTCTGGTACAGGGGGGTCTTATTATGGCAAACATTTTGGCAGTTCCACTGCACAATCTTGAGGTCCTCGCCAAACGCCATTATGATAGTGCAGAGGTAGAAGCTCGTGAGCGCACGCGTTCCTCCTTATTGGCCTGGGGCAGTGACTCATGCACGGAGTGGAGCATAGAAGTGAAGGATTCCAATTGCTTGGATTGTGCTTGGAGGGTGGTAAGAATCTGGAGAACCGAAGTCTCTAGCTGAACCAAGCGAGTGTGGTGTGCCTGTGTGGTGGTTTCGACAAGATCAGCCAAAGGGGTGACCTGGGCGGTGGAGGGGTAGTGTTGAACGTGATAGGGATATAAATGGTGGCGCAACCGCTTCAGAGACACCTTAAGCTGTCGAGATCGACAAACTTTCCTGCTCCAGAGGTAACGCAGTTGTTGATTTTCTGGCAATATTGAAAGCTCTGTCTTGCGCGCTTATTAACGCACTTCGCCGAAACATCGTACGGTCTAGTCGGGGTGATAGGCAACACGGAGCCGCTTAGGGAATTTATTGCGAGGTAATCAGCGATCTGATTTACTGTTACACTGCTCTGACCAGATCAGCATATTAAACGAACAAGGCTCAAATGCGAATGAAGGAGGGATAAAAGAGTGCTTAAAGAGAGACAGTCGACATGCATTGAGAGAGACGAACACAAAGATAAAAACTCGGCAGTGACTGCCACTGCAGTAATTGGGGACCTAGCTTGCGTAGAGCAAGTACTAGTGGCAGAAATTCCACTTGAAACATAGGGGTGAAATTCGGAAGTGGCAGTGAAGAGGTCACGTCTAACTGCGGACAGAAAATTCCCACACTTGCCTTTTCATTGTATTGCGAGGCGCCAGTTGCTAGTGCAATATTTGTAGGCAGGGACCTTAACTAATCTTCTGATAGTCCATTAAGAATACGGGATATAAAAGGTTTGAATTTTAAAGAAAATGGTTTATTGGGGTTTAACGTCCCAAAGCAACTCAGGCTATGAGGGACGCCGTAGTGAAGGGGTCCGGAAATTTCGACCCCCCGTTGATCTTTAACGTGCACTGACATCGCACAGTACACGATCCTCTAGAATTTCGCCTTCATCGAAATTGAGCCGCCGCAGCCGGGATCGAACCCGCGGGAAGAAAACGGCACCGAGAACAAAGTGGACACACGACCAACTGCTTAGCTCTGCAAATATGTTTTCAATTTGCACCTTTAAAGGCTCAAGTATTCTTTGCACAAACACAACCCGTTGGGTAGGAAAACGAGGTCAGTGGGCACCAAAAACGGATGCCGGCAGGCAACAGAAAAGGCTTTGCCAACGTGATTCATGGATTCTGAGGCAAGTCAGTACAGTTAGAATGTTAAGTCGAGATAAGAGAGGGGGAGTGTGGGCTTCAAAGTACACCACACTGGTAGCCGCAAATTTGGAGAGGTCAAGGCACATCCACTTCCCTCTCTGAAAGGGTGAGAGGACAAAGTTCATGAGCAGCCAAGCCTGAAAATAACACATTCATGTACTGAAATGGACCTCACATACATTATGTAAGCCAATAATAGCGCATCTCTGCGCATGCCGTACTGGTGACTGCCCAACTTACGTAACATGCACACAGCACGAGCCCCTTTCACCACAACATGGTCAGTGCTTGGCTGCCAGGTGAGCTGGTCGTCATAAATGATGCCTACAATTGTTAGGATTGAACCTGAGGTATTGGTTGTAATTTACATCTGAGAGAGCCCACAACACGATCATGTAGAGGAAAACGAAGGCCGGCGCACTTGTTAACATTGAACGTCAGGTGTAAGCTACTCAACCAGCGCCCAAGAGTACCAAAATATGATTGTAACTATCATAGAGGGAAGGAATATCAGGCAGAGCCGTTAAAAACGCAATGTCGTCCGCATAGGCGCAAGTGCGAACATGGCGATGGAGAGGAAGGAAGCTCGGCACAAAATTAAAGAGCACACCAGAAAGGACAGCTCCTTGCGGTACACCACTCGTTTGTTTATACGCCTCGGAATGAACCCTAATATGGACACAGAATTGCCTGTTATAGCGAAATGCCGATATCCAAGCAACCACCATATGCTGCTGTTGGCGGCATATCATGGCCCTGTACTTACTACAATCTGTCACGCAGGTTTAGTGCATCGCTTGCCTTCGGTGACCCCTCAAAATCAAGATTGTCCTGATTAAGATCGAAGCAAGTATCTTATCACCCGCCAAGGCGCATCAAGATGTGTCAGCGAATTCGAGGGGGCCGTTCTCATCAACGCGGCTGGGTTGGCTTTCGCAAAGGGCGCTCAAAAGCCACAGAATCCGGACAGTCGTTGCAGTTGGCGGCATATCATGGCCATGTGCTGACCACTCTCTGTCACGCAGGTGAGCGTTTAGAGCCGTTGTGTTATTTTTTTGCTAGATTTCTGCCACCAACTGCAAACCTTCTAGTGCTTTATCATGTTCGAGGGAGAGTGTGCTCATTGCTGAAAGCCCTTTGATGGTGATAGTAGATATTTGAAATGCTGTAGTTGTGCTAGCTACTATCATCTGGGTCAGGACTGTTCTGGGGTTACAGGTACTACCTACTCCTCGATGGGAGCAAAACGTGATAAATGGCGGTGCAAGCAGTGCCGCGTCGGTACTTCTTCTCAGGCAGATTCCGCCAGCACATCTGTGCAATTGGCTGCTATCAACGAAAGGCTTGAGGTATTGCAGTCGATCAAAGAAAGTGTAGACTCTATTTTCACGTTAGACCTAAAATTGAAACCTCAAGTCGAAGCTCTGAAAATTGGGGTGAATGAAGTTCAGTCCTCTCTTGATAGTCTTTCTAAAAACTATGACTCTCTTCAGGCTCGTTCTCTGGCTCGAGATGAGACCATTTATGCGTTGACCACTCAAGTGCAGCCCCTAGAAACGTATGTCACTTCACAGGCCTCAGCTATCCTGAAACTACAATCTGATTGAAATGAATCTGAGCAATGCAGGAGGTTTTCCAACCTAGACGTTCATCGCCTTCCCACAAACCAGAAACACAACTTGATGGAAATCCTGAAGGATTTGAATGTTGAGCTTGCAATTAATTCCTTCTCACCAGATTAGGTGGTGGCTGTGCATAGGCTTGCCCCTCGTAAGAATGGTCCTGCTCCCGTTCTGGTAAGAATTTCAGCAGTCAGCATTCGAGATAAGTGGCTGCATGCTCGGTCAACCGTCCGATCGTTGGATCAAAGCAATGGGAAGAAGAAGAGGAGGTTCCGCTCCGGCCGCCTTTCGGTACTGTCACCGCTTCTCGGCTTCTTTTCATACGCAACAAGCGCCCAAGAGCTCACCTCTTATGTACAACATTTCCTAAAGGTGAGCGCTTTCCAACCGCTACAACCAGTACTAGATCCAGTCCTCACTTCTGACCGCACCGACGTCGTATAGTTCGCTCCTCGCCAGCCGCCGCGCTGGGCCTCGCCTCGCTGGAGGCTAGGCCTATCACCGGCAGCGCACCTACCCCAACAGCCATGGAGGTGCAAGCGCAGGGCGACAACCTCGACCCTGAAACGTCCAGACCCAGTGAGTGGACCGCAGTACTCCGCGCATACCAGGTTCGAGAACCAAGCCCGAATACCCTGGTTGGACCCACACAAACAGCCGTGTCCGCCGTCGGTGCTCAGGCCGAGGCTGCCCCTGCGCCCTTTAAGCCGACGTACCGTGCTCAACAGCAACAGCTGCGCGTGTCGCACGCAGTCTCGCAGCGAAGTAAACACCTTGCTTCACTCCCGCCCGGCACTATACGGGTAGTTTTTCGACCGAGAGGCGGGCTCGCTTTGAACGGAGCCATGGCGCAGCCCCTTATGCAAGCCCTGCAAGTCACCGCCGATGGCCGGGACCTAGGGGACATTCACCTCCGGATCCATCCTACGAATAACACATTCACCGTCGCTACCCACCAGGAGACAACCGCCCTGCACCTCGTCCAACTCAAGGAAGTGGTGCTCCAAGGAACCAGTTACCCTATCGCCGCCTACAGCGCACCGCCGCCAGCAGCGGTACGTGGAGTCATCTCGCAGGCCTACTGGGCGGAAACCCCGGGGCAGATGCTACGAGACCTCCAGACCCGCAACCCGGACGCTGATATTATCGCAGCACGCAGAATGGGGAGGACGCTCTCCATATTAATCACTTTTGCGCATGGACCAGTCCCTCATACCATACGCTACATGAGTGTGGTTTATAGATGCACGGCGTACAAGAGCCGTCCACATGCCTGCACCAACTGTCGCCGACCGGGCCACAGATATGATGTCTGCCCCCACCCCAAGACTGGTCTCTGCACGCGGTGCGGGGACAAGCATGACCCGCAAGCTGTTCCTTCCTGCATCCCGATCTGCATTCTGTGTGGGGGCGAGCACCTCACGGGTACCGGCTCATGCAAGGCAAGACATACAACTCCGAAACAACGCAGCCCGCCGCCACAGAAAACAAAGCCCTTTAGCAAGAAGGACTTTCCCCCGCTGCAAACGACCCTTCCCACTACCTCTACGTGGGCCTCCAAGGCCGCCAGGACTCATTCGCCGACCTCCCAGGACCACGAAGTGACTGCTCTGCGGGAAGAGGTAAGGCAGCTCAAGGCAGCCATCTCTACCTCCACCCGCGCTGTACCCCCAACTCCTCCACCCTCATCCTCTCCACCCACCTCGCCACCTGTCGAACCTCCTTCGAAAAAGAGGAGGCCTGATGAGACGCCAGCACAACCCATAGACTTGGAAGCAAAATTTCAGGACTTCGCCAAAAACTTAGAATCTAGGCTCGCAGAGCGCATTACTGCACAGGTCACTGCACAGTGCCAAATTCTGATTGAAACTACCATTACCCGTTTAATGGATACTGTCATAACTAGCATCATGGCCAAGGTAGAGGAGCGTTTACCTCTCCTTGTTCATAGCCTCTCACCGGCCTCTCCTCCCACAGTGCCACCCTCCACACCCCTCCTTCGCCCCTCCACCCTACAGCATGGCCCCTCCGACGGACCATAATTCTTTACATATTATTCAATGGAACTGCAGGGGCTTTCGGCGTAAGCGCGATCCTCTGCTGCAGATTATCGCTACCTCCTCATCCCCACCAGACATCATCGCAATTCAGGACGCAAACGTTTGCAAACAACTTTCAGGATACGCTCTTATCCCCTCGGACTCTACTGATCTTCCTCGGGTGGTTACATACGTCTGTAACTCTTTGCATTACATGGAACACACAATTACCACACCTATCGCTCACACCTTCATCGAAATTTTACCTCCAACCCCTGCTCAATCTCCCTTGTTCGTTCTTAACTGCTATCTTCTACCACGGCAGCCAGTTAATCTACTCCCTCCACTCCTCAAATCCGTGACGCAATTGGCTGGATCAAATCCCCTACTCATTGCCGGTGACTTCAACTGCGCACACGTGGACTGGGGCTATCGGCGCACAAACCACAGAGGCACAGTTCTCTGCAATGAAATGATGGTGCTCCACTTGTCCATCTTTAATGATTTCAGCCTGCCTACGCGGGCTGGTAACAGTGTTACTACAGATACCAGCCCAGATCTCACGCTTGGAAGAAATGTGGCCCACCTGCAGTGGGAAAGAACCCAAACCACACTAGGCAGCGACCACCACCTAATTCGCATAACACTAAGCTATCGCCGCCCTCAGCGCAAATTTACCGTTAGACAAACTAATTGGGACCAGCTACGAAAATTTCGCCAGGAACATGTACAGTCAACACAGGTACCCTTCGACCTAGACACCTGGACTACCCAGTTACAGGAGGACATTCGCCAACATACCCAAACGCGAGACACTACCCCAGACACCCCCGTAATTGACAGTAAGCTCGCGCACCTCCTTCAAGCTCAAGAACGCATAACACACAGATGGAAAACTCAAAAACACAATAGGAAACTAAAACTCAAACTGGCACAGCTTCAGACCCAAATTGAACACCACAGTACCACTCTTTGCAAAGCTAACTGGAATCAGATTTGTGACAATCTCCGCGGCAATCTCTCCACAACCCGTGCCTGGCACCTCTTACGCCACATGCTAGACCCCACGAAATCTAAAACCCAGACACGCCTTAGCATTCGCCGCCTTACTCATAACCACAGGCAGGACACGAACGCCTTCCTCGCTCAGGTGAAATCAACATATACCACCCCAGGTGACCCTTGCAAGCACCCCGAGTACACGGGTCCACCTCAACCCCAGCTTGACGCCCCTATTACAGAGGCGGAATTTCGGGCAGCCCTTTTGAAATTACGCAATACTGCACCCGGGGAAGATCAAATTACGAATGCTGCCATCCGAAACCTTGACGATGCCTCCATATCTCATCTAGTCACCCACTTTAACGAGTGCTGGAAGTCAGGTACACTCCCTGCCACCTGGAAGCATGGAAAAATCATATTTATTCCTAAACCCCACAAACCCATCAACATAGAGAATATCCGACCAATTTCTCTGACATCTTGTCTCGGCAAGGCATTCGAACACATAATTCTTGCCCGACTAACCACGTACATGGAAGACAACCACCTTTTTCCGCACAGCATGGTGGGCTTTCGTGCGCATCTATCAGCACAGGATGCCCTACTACAAATTACACATGACGTGCTTGATGACACGATCCCCCACCTCACTAAAGCTATTCTGGCGGTTGACCTCACAAAGGCATTTGACAGGATTCGACACGATGCCATTTTGCGAGAACTACAGGCACTACAGGTAGGCTCAAATACCTACAACTACGTTCGCGCCTTTCTCTCGGGCCGCACTGCCTCCCTGCACATAGCTGAGCTGAGCACACCACCTTATACACTCGGCGAGCTTGGAACACCCCAAGGCGCGGTCCTCTCCCCCCTTCTATTTAATATTGCTCTCATCCCCCTAGCTCATAAACTCGCTTTCATCCCACACCTAAGGCATACCTTGTACGCTGATGATATTACGGCATGGACCACTCACGGATCTGATGGAGAAATTGAGGAAACTCTTCAATTAGCAGCTGACACCATCTCCGCTCATGCGTCATCTATTGGGCTCGAATGCTCCCCCTCTAAATCCGCGCTTCTCCTCATAAGACCGAAATCTGCAGCTAATTCGCCCATTCAAATCACTTTACAAGGAACCCCATCCCCGTCACCCCCACCCTCCGTATCCTTGGCCTTTACTTGCAGGATTCCGGACGCAATGATCATACCCTTAAAACACTCAAGGCCTCCACGCAATCCGTGTTGCAACTTCTACGCCGCGTATCCTCCCTGCACAAAGGTTTAGACGAAGCGGATAGCATGAAAGTAGTGCATGCTTTTACACTTAGCCGCATTTTATACGCCACCCCATATCTTAAGCTGAACCGCATAGAAACAGAGCGAGTGAACGCCATGATTCGTCTAGCAACCAAGGCAGCCTTAAACCTACCCCGCAGCACTAGCACAGCCAAGCTCCTTGAATTAGGCATGCATAACACCATTCAGGAACTAGTAGACGCGCACCTTCAGACACAGTATCTAAGACTTGCCGCGAGCGCAACTGGCAGGCATATCCTCGCTTCCCTTCGCATCAACATTCCCGCTAATCAGACATCCCTTATAGCCATTCCTCGACACATTCATACCCCCCTCGTTGTGAAACCCCTTCCCCGGAACATTCATCCCCAGTACCACATCCCTCGCCGCATGGCTCGCG
Organism: Amblyomma mixtum; assembly: GCF_055824585.1. NCBI lineage: Eukaryota > Metazoa > Arthropoda > Arachnida > Ixodida > Ixodidae > Amblyomma > Amblyomma mixtum. Next base: position 132,451,241 of record NC_143019.1, read on the forward strand.
CTACGGCCCTACACAAGTATTACGGACAAGCCCAGGACGCCATTTGGGTAGACGCCGCGTGCACAACTCATGAAGCTGTAGCAGTTGGTTACAATCCAGCCCTAGCACAGCCCCTCACACACCGCCTTCCCTCGGGCTGTACGTCTGAGGAGGCAGAGGAAACCGCCATCGCCCTAGCCCTTGTACATTCCAATGCAAACTACATCTTTAGCGACTCCAAAACGGCTCTGTTCAACTTCGCGAGAGGCAGGATTCACGCCCCTGCTTGGAAGTTGTTGAACACCCCCTCCAAAAACTTACCACGCAGGGTAGAGCTCCAGTGGGTGCCGGCTCACTCTGGGAATCCAGGAAACGAGGCTGCCGATAAATTGGCCCGAGGTTTGATTTGCCGGGCTCAGGACGGCCTCGGTCCAGGTTTCTCGAGAGAGCGGGCGCACACCTTTGCAGAGCTCACGCAAATGCCCCGCTTCGACCGTCGGACTTACCCTCCTCCACACCCCTCCCTTACACATTCCCAACAGATCCTCTGGAGACGCCTCCAGACCCGCTCTCTCTCATCCCCTCAGCTGCTATCTCTCTACTGTGGCACCTCCCCCGCATGCACCCTGTGCGGCGACCCTCACGCCACACTCTCCCACATCCTTTTCGGCTGCCCTGCTGATCCTCCCCCGCAGGGACAGCCCGCCTTATCAAGTTGGGAGGACTGGGAGGTCGTGCTCTCGTCTCCGGACCCGCCATCGCAGCTTGCTGCGGTGCTTCGGGGTGCCGACGTCATGGACAAACACCGCATGAACGTTACGACGTAGAGTGGGACCGTGCGGTGGTCCAGGGACCCAAGGGGGGTCTAAACACACTTGCCATGATAAAGTTTTTCTCTCTCTCTCTCAAAGCAATGAACACTCATAGTTGTTATTCTCCGAAAAGAAGAGGAAGAAGAAGAAGAAGTTTATTCACATCACATTACATGATGCAGGAAGCCTGCAGAAAAAGCTGCCAGAAGCCAGCTTGACAGGGCCGCAGGCCCCCTTTCATTGGCAGTTGGCGGAATGTCGTAAAAAAAAGTTTATATACAGCATATTTTATCACAACATGTAAAGAAAAAAGTGAAAAAACAACATATTACCAGAAAAACACTAAAACATATATACTGTTACCACATTTCAGTGCAACACGTACTCACATTTTTAATACATTCATGGGGAAATATTTTAGCAGCAAAGTCTCGTTTTACTTCGTTTTGAAAAGATCGCGCAGTGCTTTGAATGTTATGAAGAACCTTGGAATGAACCTTGAATGAAGAACCTTGGAATGCCGCAGTAACGTGTCTCTTCTTATTCGGTCGCAGGGGCACCGGAGGTGGCAAGCTGCCTGGCTCTGGGGGCCGCATCATGCAGATCCTGGGTGGGCCAGTGTCAAGGGCGTGGGGGAAAGCCTATTTTCCCATTGCCTGGCGGTTGGTGCGTTTGCAGTGTTGCAGTGTTGCAGTGTTCCAGCAGCAGCAGCAGCAGCAGCAGCGGCAGCGGCAGCGGCAGCGGCGGCGGCGGCGGCGTCGGCGTCGGCGTCGGCGTCGGCGTCGGCAGCGGCAGCGGCAGCGGCGGCGGCAGCGGCGGCGGCAGCGGCGGCGGCAGCGGCGGCGGCAGCGGCGGCAGCGGCGGCGGCGGCGGCGGCGGCAGCAGCGGCGGCGGCGGCGGCGGCGGCAGCGGCGGCGGCGGCGGCGGCGGCGGCGGCGGCGGCAGCGGCGGCGGCGGCGGCGGCAGCAGCAGCAGCAGCAGCAGCGGCGGCGGCGGCGGCGGCAGCAGCAGCAGCAGCAGCAGCAGCAGCAGCGGCGGCGGCGGCGGCGGCGGCGGCAGCGGCAGCAGCGGCAGCAGCGGCAGCAGCGGCAGCAGCGGCAGCAGCGGCAGCAGCAGCAGGCGTCGTCGGGTGTGTGGATGGCACACTCGTTGCCATCAAGGCGCCGACACTGCAGTCTTCTGGAGCCGGAAGGGAGGATACTATGCCCTGATCACACAGATCGTGAGTAGACTTCGGCCTCTGCTTGCCCACATGTGTTCGGCTACAAGTTCGGGCATCGGGAGTGGAAGTTCACGACTGAATTTTTACTGGATGCTCCAGATCTGCGACGCCAACATGCGTATCCTGGCCATCGACCGCCGCTGCCCGGGATCTTGCCACAATGCTTTCGTGTGGCGGTACTCGTGGATCCGCTGGGAGATGCAGGGAGGGCTACTAGCCGATGGGGAGTTTCTGCTCGGTAAGCAGAAGAAAGCCCTGTGAAACATCGGGCAGTCTCGCTTACACATAGCGCTGTGCAGTAAATCGCATGCATTGAAGCTCAAAGAATCAGTCTCGTAAGTTAGTGTTTTGACGACGCGGTATGGTACGATATCCGCTCCTTGTCCGAGGAGTCTGTATGTTACTATTATCACGCCGAACACAAGACATATGAAGCGTTGCTGGAGTTTACTCTATTATCGGGCCAATTTAAATCAAGGCAGAGGGTGTCTGTGTTGTGTAGCAAAATGTAGCACAGCATGATAAGCTACAAGGCTGCTCTTGCAGCAGCAGTTGCTTAAAAATCTCAAATATGCATTGTATTCATGTCGATGAATATCAGACATTTCAAAACGTGGCACTCAGCTACGCGATGTGAATCTTGCATTGTACTGTAGAACTTGCTTCCATGGTGTTGAACTCAGCGCCGACAAAGGGCATGTTTAACTGTGTGTCATTGTTGGTTACACAGGGGACAGTGTCTATCCACTGGAGCCATGGCTATTAACACCGGCGCCAGGCCACCCAAGCGCTGCGTCTCCACAGGGGCTGTACAACACGGCACAGGCCTCCATGCGATCGGTCCTTGAGCGCGCCATCGGCGTGCTAAAGAGCTGCTTCCGGTGCCTGCAACGGTACCAGACGCTCCATTACGAACCGGAGCGAGCGGCTTGCATGATCGCAGCGTGAGCCGCGCTGCACAACCTCTGTTTGGGTGCCCCCCTTCCAGCAGACGAGGAGGATGCCACTGGCCCGGACTAGAATGGACCGCCTCTGCCAGACGGCTACCTGCATGGCAAAGGAACTCGCGTGACGTACCTACGGGGTGCAGCCATGAGGAGCAGTGTTATAGACCTGTTCCGAAGAACACGCCGCCAGAGGCTGGACTATCTCCGCATGGTACGTCGGCGGTTTTGGAGGCAGTCCCAGCCAGCGCAGTAGCAGTTATCAACGACTGCCTGGAAGCCTCCGGTGCCAAAGACAGAAGTGCTGGCACTAGCTGCCGCTTCACGGACAGTGCCCTTGCCAGTATACCTCCAATTTCATCAGCAGTATGTCACACAGTCACTTGCTCACCGTCAGTTGTGTGATGCCGACGTGCACCTCGTTACCAACAGCAGCTTGAAAGCCGCCGGTGGCAAAGCACCGAAGTGCACACAGCACCTGCCACCGCACCGACAACGCACTCGCACGCACACCTCCCAGTTCATCGGCGAGTTCGTCGCACAGCCACACCACAGTATGCTTCTCCAGTCGAAAAAGAAGTCGGAACAGCTCGCCTGGCAAGTCAAACGCGTCTTCGTGCACCCTCCTTCATTGTTGCTAACGTCAACCCACCCGCCTCTTTGCTGACGTCACTTTGCAGCATGGAACAGTTCCTTGTGTTCACCACCTATGCGTGTCTTCACGTGTGTAACCACCTGCCTCTTTACTGACATCCATTTGCAGCATAAAACAGTTGCTTTTGTTCACCACGGCGTGTATCCATGTGTGTGGATACACGCCTTGCGCGCTCCAGAATCGAGAGCGTATCTAAAAAACTAGGCTGAATTGCAGCTTAAACTTTATCGTCGAAGCAAGGTAAGTCATATCGAAAAGTAACACCAGTAGTTGCCGGTAAACATGCCGACCGGAATCGCAAGGACTGCTGAATTGGCTGAAGCGGGCGGCTCTCGCTTGAAAGGTCGTCGCCATGTTTTCACGCCAAGGGCGCAAAAGCCGCAACTGCCGATTGCGTTCGTACGCTAACGATAGCCCGTCGCCCGCGCGAATCGCTTCAGCGCATTCCGTTGTTCGACTAAGCGTAGTAAATTGGGGCGACATCACGATGACGTAGCAGGAAGGCGGGTCCGTGTCGTCACGCCGCCGTCACCGCGGCTCGAGCCAATCAGCGAAGAGCGAATGCGACATGTCGCAAAAGGCGACACGGGAGAAGACCACCCCAGCTTCAGCACCTGCCAAAAGCTTCGAAGGAAAAAGTGAGAATACACGTACTGTTTCTGCGCCGGCCACTAGCGGGAAACAAAAAGAATTAAAAGCATACAATGTGTGTAGGTCACAAGATGAAAAGCAGACAAGACGAAAAATTATGGCTGAGGCTGAGCCAAGGTTAAGCCTAGTCAGATGCGAAGCATATTGGTGGCTAGGCTTGGTAATACATGGCTTTCCTTGGTTGCATACTTGGTCATTTTAATACAACCACTAGAAGCCTTCGTCGTGGGGGAAGACAACGGCATGGCTACAGCGGAACGCCGACTAAACCCGAGACGCGCGTTGGGTGAGCGCCTGGATTGCCACGGAAGCCGCGTCTGCCTGCCCGGTGGAGCGAGCGTTTCACCTGCACCGAGTGTGAACGCGCGTTCGAAATGCGCGGGAATGCCGCTCGAGGACATTCCGGCATCTGTGCGATGGCATCGTCACGACGACGTCACGGTGTCACGTGGCGTGACGGCTAGGGGTCCCACGGCGACGGCGCGAGGTGGAGGCCGCCTCTCTCATCCGATGTCACGTGGTGTGACGTCTAGGGGTCCCGCCGACGGCGTGAGTGGTAGCTCTAGCAATATAATAAATAATAAATTCTTTATTTCACTCATGAAGTGAGGGAGTGCGGGAAAAAAAGCTGAAAATTCAGCTTGACTAGTTCCCAGCTCCCCAGAGTACAAAAAATTCTTGCTATGGCAAATATTCTTGCTATAAAAGATACGAAACTACTGCTGCTAGTGAATCAGCAGTGGTAAATTGTCGCTTCTCGGAGTGAATGAATGCACCGCAGACGAAAGTGCCGGCGGCTTTTTCCGTTTCTTCGAGCATCTGTAAGCACTTTTTTAGGCCCCGCCCATATGCGACATGTCGCAAAAGGTGACACCGGCAGAATACCACCCCTGGTCTCAATCCCCATTGGTTTAGTTGCGTTCTGCCAGGTGCTCAAAACTGCGCTATGTATTCGCGTTTCTTTTTTTCCTACCGTGTGTCTGGTGTTAAAGCTGTACTGCATGCAACCTTGTTGTTCGCAGGTAATTTTCCCTGCTTTTTTCTTCCGTCACTCGTGCACTTCATGAGTGTACCTGCAACTGTGATGTTCGCATTTCGATTTATAGGTATCGGCATAGGTATAGGCATCGCAGAAATTGGAAGCAATGCACAGCTGCAAAGCTACAGGGTGTGGGGATCGATGAAACCTCCACCAAGTGTTGTGCAGGACGTCCTTCAAGGCGCTGCGACGCGAACGACTAGCGGCAGAGTCCCGGTACAAACCAGAGGCAGAGATCAGTCATGCACACGCACGAGCGTCGATACGGTTTTCCTTGTCGTCGTCGTCTTCTTTAAGCGCCAGCCGCCGTGAGTTCGGGAGCCGAAAGCCTGTCTTACAACAAGAATCTGTTGTTGTTCTTTTTATGGGGCTTAACATGTCGTATCAACATGTTGCGTATGCACGCTGATGTGCGCTACCATCACTCGGTACACTAGTGCAGTCTGAATTTTTATATATGCAAACACACCTGTCATAGGCAGGATGCAGCCATGCAACAATCATTGAACTGAAGTAGTCACTTGCCTTTATGCTGTATCATCCCTTATATGCAAATGTTTTTTTTGCATTGTTCATGCTATAACATCTGTGATAGGCAAATGTTGTTTGCACTGTTCCTGCTGCATCATCTGTGATATGTAGATGTTTTTTCCATTGCTCATGCTGCAGTATCTGCGATACGCATATGCAGGTATTTTTTTCATTGTTCGTGCTACAGCATCTGTGATATGTAAATGTGTTTTGCATTGTTCATGCTGCATCAGCTGTAATATTTAAATATGTTTCTTCGGTGTTCATGCTGCATCATCTGTGGATGTTTTTCCATTCAGGTTTTTGTAGTCCTGCTAAATCTACTATGACCACTGTCCCATGCAACAGTAGTCCATTGTTCTAGTCGTGTTTCATATTTTAGCACACTGCTGTGCGAATGTGTCTTTTCAGCTTGTGCAGCATGTGTCAGACTTGTGATACTTACCACTGTCCAACTGTTCTTTTCTATCGTATCTGTGTGCACAAGTTGCGCATCACGAGGCACTACTGAATGCGTTACATCTGTGCCAATTGTATTGTATGCAGTACACGCACTGTTTCAAGGTCGAAATGGGTGCCATGCTGTGCCTAACTGGTGAAATGTGCACGCTGAATACATACTATGCAAAACAGTGTGTGTGTGGTCTTCCTCTTCCAAAAAACACCAAAAGCATTTGTTCCCTTCTTCACCCAAAACACGTCATTTATGCAGTGCCACACACATGAATGCACGCAGTGGTGAACACAAGCAACTGTTTCATGCTGCAAAGTGATGTCAGTAAAGCGGCAGGTGGTTACACACATGAATACACGCACAGGTGGTGAACACAAGGAACTGTTCCATGCTGCATAGTGACGTCAGCAAAGAGGAAGGTGGGTTGACGTTAGCAGCAATGAAGGAGGATGCACGAAGACGCGTTTGACTTGCCAGGCGAGCTGTTCCGACTTCTTTTTCGACTGGAGAAGCATACTGTGGTGTGGCTGTGTGACGAACTCGCCGATGAACTGGGAGGTGTGCGTGCGAGTGCGTTGTCGGTGCGGTGGCAGGTGCTGTGTGCACTTCGGTGCTTCGACCACTCAAGAGGCAAACTTGGTGCCGCAGTTACTGAGGCGAGAACTGCGCAGTCGTTGAAATTTGAAAGGTCTCGTGTGTCTGCCGCTAATTTAATTTTCGACACCGGTGCTGCGGTTCCTGTCATGGATGCAGCGCTATGCCGCTCTTTGAGGAAAGTGAAGACGCCCCTTTCTGGCCTGTGCGCACCTCATCCAGCTGTTAGCAGCGTGTACTGCTCGAATAGTCATAGAAGACACTTTATATTTTGTCGAGTTCATCGTTCTGCCGTCATGTTCGCATTCGATCATCTTGGGCTGGGACTTCCTATGGCTCCACGACGCGGTCCTCGACTGTGCTCGGGCTCAAGTAGCGCTCTCTACGCTGCCGAATCCCGTGCCAGAGACTGAAATTTGTGGTGCCCCTGTCTCTTCCAAAGCTTTTGTCGCCGACAGTACCGATATTCCTGCGTGCTCTTCCGTGATTGTTCCTCTCTCATGTGACTGTGTTCGCGATGCCAGTGTCATCTTCATGCCGTCTGCTACTTTTCTACGCCGCCGTTGTCTGCCACTGCCTTATGCCCTGCTCACTCTATCCGCCGGCCTCAACGCACTGTGAATCTTAAACCCGTTTTCCAGCCCCTTCGCATTGCGCCGCGGGGAATGCGTCGGAACCGTACAGCTCTTCGGTTCTGTTTTCAACCACCCCGACGCTGCCGCAGAATCACCGCCGGTCTCCATGGATGCCCTCAGCTCACCTACTCCTTCGCCTGCCACGTTGTCGACCGACCTGTTCTTTCGCTTTATTGACGCCACTCTTCCGCCAACTCAGCAAACCCAGCTTCTTACGCTTCTCCTTCAATTGCCACCAACGTGTTTTGGAGCGCACGACGACTGTCGAGTACCGAATTGACACCGTCACCCATGCCCCTCTGCGACAACGCCCATATCATGTTTCCGCCACTGAACGACGAGTTATTGTATAACAGGTAGACACCATGCTTCAGAGCGGCGTTATTCAGCCTTCCACCAGCCCCTGGGTCTCACCGGTTGTCCTCGTCAAGAAGAAGGATGGCTCTGTTCGATTTTGCGTCGATTACCGCCGCATTAATAAGATCACACGCAAAGACGTCTACCCTTTCTCGCGTATTGATGACACTCTGGACTGTCTACAAGACGCGGAGCTCTTTTCTTCCCTTGATTTGCGCTCTGGTTATTGGTAGGTCCCAATGGCAGCTGCAGATCGTGCCAAAACCGCGTTTGTGACCCCTGACGGCCTCTACGAGTTTAACGTCATGCCTTTCGGCCTCTGTAACGCTTCTGCTACTTTCGAGCGAATGATGGATACCGTTTTGCGTGGGCTCAAGGGGAGGACATGCTTGTGCTCCCTGGACGATATAGTTATCTTTTCCCCCGACTTTCAAACGCATCTATGTCGCCTGAAGCATGTCTTGACATGCCTCAGAAACGCAGGCCTGCAGCTGAACTTTAAAAAATGCACCTTTGCTACCCGCCAACTGACAATTTTAGGTCACGTTGTGTCGAAAGATGGTGTACGCGCTGACGCTGCGAAACTTCGAGCCGTGATTGAGTTTCCCAAACCTTCCACCACTAGAGAACTTCGCAGCTTCCTAGGGCTCTGCTCTTATTTTAGGCGTTTCATTCGCACCTTTGCCTCAATTGCTGCCCCTTTGACACCAATGTTGATTTTTCGGCTTGGTCACCTGCATGCGACGACGCCTACAACAACTTGCATCGTCTCCTCACGGCACCGCCCATCTTGCGCCATTTAGACCCGGAGGCCCCCGGTGAAGTCTGCACGGATGCCAGTGGTATTGGTCTTGGTGCAGTGCTCGCCTAGCGCAAATCTGGCTTCGAATGGATATGACGTTGCCTATAATAGCCGTACACTTACCTAGGCTGTGCTGCGAAATCGACGCCCCTCTTCTGTCTCCTACCATCAGTAACCTGCCTTCTGAGCAGCGCAAGGATCCCTGGATTCGTCCTCTTCTCGACTTTCTCTCCGACCCATCGGCGGTTGCACCATCCCGTACCCTGCGCCGCCAAGCTTCCCATTTTGATCAGAGATAACCTGCTTTATCTCTGTAATTATCATTCAGATAGACGAAAATGGCTCCTCGTCATTCCTCGCCGCCTCCGGTCCTATATCTGTTCATGTTTTCACGCTGACTTGCATATGCGGTCACTCGGGCCTTTTCAACTCTTATACGCGCCTCCGCCTCCGCAACTAATGGCGTAGCATGTACAATTTCGTTTTGAAATACGTACGCACCTGCCTCGACTGCCAACGCCGCAAGCAACCCACCAACCAAATTGCTGGCGAGTTGCAGCCGCTATCTTGTCCGCCTCGCCCTTTCGACCACATTGGCATTGATTTATATGGCCCCTCCCGTATACTGCTTCTGGAAAACGATGGGTCATTGTTGCCGTCGATCTCCTCACGAGGTATGCTGAAACCGCCACGCTCTCTGCTGCCACGGCACAGGATGTGGCATCCTTTCTTCTGCGTCGATTCATCCTTCGACACGGTGACCCTCGTGAATTCCTCAGCGACAGAGGCGCCGCGCCTTCCTATCTGACGTCTTCAAAGCTCTTCTGCGCGAGTGGAAGATTATTTCATCATCATCAATCAATCATTCATTTTATTTCCTTGAAAAAGGAGGAGTACGGGACTAAAAGCTCGAACAGCTTGACGAGGTCCCGACCCCTTGTTAGTTGGCATGACAGCAGGATGACGGCCAGTCTCACACAAAAAAAAGAAAAAGAAAAAATATCACAAAGAAACGGGTAATACAGAATGAAACAAGACTGCAATCAATCGGAGAAGAAACAAAAGGTAATACAGATAAATCAACACACATAAGCAACAGTGGTGAACAAAATTAGGCGAATAGGAAGACATGGTTTAGCCTTGCAAATGAATAAGTTGACAAAAACGTTTAATGCGACAGTTTTGGTTTCTGGAGCGATCAAACTTTTGTCGGTCTAGTAAGTTTAACAGCGAAGGTAATGTATAAGACAGAGATTGTTCATGATATGAGGTTCTCGGGGTGTGTACAAACCACATTTCGTGCAACATCATTGTCTCGAATCGGGGTGACGCGTCCCCGACACCTGGAGGGAAACGCTTTCGCGTGCAGGTTCGATGAAAAGAACAAACGAATCAAACTAAACAAAACGAAGCCTTGCTTATATTTTAAAGGAAAGGAGCCAATAAAAGAAACGGAAACACCAAGGAAAACACACACTAGACACGCGTACAACACTACGGATAAAAAGGAGAGAGTTCACCGGGTACAAAGCGGCACAAGTGGAGCAGGAATGCCTTGCAGGCAGCGCAGACACGGGTTGTCGACTTGCGATGCGTTGCTGGCGTTGCGTCCAGGGAAGCGGGGGTACAGCACCACGAGGTGAGGAACGGAGATGGACACGGGAGACGCTGACGAACTCCTGTCAGCCGCCCCCACGAACTGGGCAGCTGCAGCAGGAAAACTGTAGCCAGGTCTTGTCGACGGCGTTCCACAAACACCGTAGGCTTGTGCAGCCTACCCCAGGAAGCCTTGACATCAAGGACCCTCAATGCTTCTGCTGCCTCTTCCGACCTCGAAAGGGACGCAATAGGCCTGCGTCGTTGATTCAAGGGAAGTCCGCGGCAGCACAGACCGAAGTCTGACGGCTGCCACCTCGACGCTTGAATGGGGCTCAATGGTCTTGCGTTGATGATCCAAGGGAAGTCACTGGCAGCTCGGACGCGACGTCCGACAGCTGCCACTTCCACGCTTGAATGGGGCTCAATGGTCTTGCGTCGATGATTCAAGGGAAGTCACTGGAAGCTCGGACCCAACGTCCGACAGCTGCCACTTCCACGCTTGAATGGCAATACCTGTACTCCGGTGTCTTCCTCTACACCTCGGTCTGCTGACTCGTAAGCTCTCCGCTCCTCGTGCCTGCCTCGCGCACACCATTTACAGGCGCACACGCGCAACGCGGGGCTGGCACGCACGGCGCTCCGTTGTCCGACGCACCACTGCCGACACGCCGCGTTCCAAAAATCCCTCGACAGATTGGTGTCCACTTCACATATCTCCCCCTCCCCCTACGGAAAAGTTTTTTCACAGAAAAAACTGCCGTTGGTGCACACACTTGTGTTCATGTGGTTAACATACAGGTTAGATTTGGCTCCACGAAGGCACTGTACATAGTCACATAAATTTCTCCACGATCCCATAGCACATTGGAGGCACTTGGAAACGCGCACAAAGGGAACATGAGGTCAAACATTATATATCTTTCAAAATGCAAAATAAAAATCATAAAAAACATCAGGCATCAACTTTAAGCACATCTATAGCATACAGGTGAATATGTACACACCGAACAATCCACAACCGGAGAAGGAAGGAAGAAGAAAAACAAACCATAAGCTCTACTACAGTGCATTTGCACAGAATACAAACACCGGATAGTAGCACTGTGTGTACATTGGGCATCACCCTCTGGCAATTTACAACTGATATCTTACACACCAGACTCTTCGGACGAACGCTCTTAGTACCGTTTGAGCATATTTACGTGGAAAAGCTTCTTAGTGCGGCCCAAATCAATCCAATAATCCACATCATTCTTTTCGCCAGAAACCATGAATGGACCTTTCCATTGCATCAGAAGATTATTGTGGCTACTCGGCAAAAGAATGAGGGCGCGATCTCCAACCTTTGAATACCGTTTCTTGCCATTCCTGTCACAATATCTCTTCTGTGATTTTTGGGTACGCAAAAAATTTTGATGTGCCGCACTCACAGGTTGCTCGAGGCGTTCTCTTAGAGAAAGAACGTACCAATATGTCTTCATGTCTTCTTCCAGCTCTTCCCTTTTCCAGAGCTCTCTGAGGACTGCAAGCGGTCCTCGCACTAATCGTCCGAATATCAACTCAAAAGGAGAAAACCCTAGACTTGCTTGCGGCACCTCTCGGTATGCAAACAGAAGCGGAGCGAAATAGTGATCCAAGTTTTGGGCCGCTCTTGACTGAACTTCCGCACCATCTGCTTGAGTGTGCTATTAAATTTCTCCACGATCCTATAGCACATTGGATGGTAAGGGGTCATGCTAAGATGTTTCACCGCCAAGAGATCATTGAGCTCTCTCATCATTTCCGAAGAGAAACAGGAGCCCTGGTCACAGAGTATCTCTCTCTGAAAACCTATTCTTGAAAACATCTCCACCAAACCTTCTGCCACGGTTGCTGAATATACTTATGGCAGAGCCACGGCGTCGGCATACCGCGTGGCGAAATGGACGAGCGTGAGGATATACCTATTCCCTTTTCCGATGTGGGCGACAGCGGACTGATAATATCGACAGGGACCCTATGAAAATGAGTGTCGATAAGGGGCATGCGTCCCAGCGGGGCCTTCCCTACTTTGCGCTTCGGACACGTCCTTTGACAGGTGTCGCACGACCTAACATATCTTTTAATCTCTTCCTGCACTTCTGGCCAGTAGAATTCTTCCAGAACTCGGTCTATAGTCTTCCTAATGTCCTGATGCCCCGCCAATGGGCTATCATGGGCAAGCCTTAACACCTGCGATCTGCAAGACTTTGGGAGTACTACCTGTCGAACCTCTCTGCCAGAGGCGAGATTATACAGGCGGTACAGAAAACCCTTTTCGACAGAATACGAGTGCGAACTGCTGTGTTTACCATGGAATACGTTTCCTATTTTCAGCCAACACGCCTTCAATGAACCATCCTCTCATTGCTCTTTTTCTAACTCCTCCATGGTGAACTGCATGGGACCGAAGATTAAAGCAGTATTTACCCTACTTTTTCCAGAAGCTTCCATTCCAGCCAGTACCACTTTTGGGCCCTCGCCCTCACCGTTTTCGCAGGCAACGTCGTCATTGACTATAGCAGGACGTAATTTAGCTACGGGCCTTGATTTCTTCCAATTAATATCTGAATTTGACGGCTCACGGGCCTGTCGTATATTTCCAATTATGACATCGTACAATGGGGTCTCCATGCACTTCACCAGTGCCGTCCCAGTGAAATAAGGGGAAGCCATGTAGATTTCTGCTTCGGGAACTTTCAGACTACTGCCATCAACAAGGAATGCCGTAGATCTCGAACCGGTGAGAGCTGATTCAGGAACTAGGGCCCTCCGCACAACCACCGTATTACTACCCATATCCCGTAAAACACGTTCGGGTAGGCCACGGAGCTCTCCTTCTAGGACAGGCATGTGTTGCGCGTTTGCAGACTTTTTCCGGACAAGTCCGACCACCACCTTATCCTTAGCTGGTTCAAGCATATCTGATGTTGTGGACATCGCTTCAGGCGCAACACTCGCTGGCTTAACACAACAGAACGACTGCTTTTTATTTTCCTGCTTTCTTGAGCAAGAACTAACTTACTTCATGCTCTGTTTTCTGGCCATTAACGCAATAAAGCTGTTATGGCTTTGAGCGAGAGTCGGCAGCCTTACGGCCTAGACGATTACAAATTAGGCACCTTACTGACTGCCTATTTGATGTAGCATCCTTCTCTTTCGAAATGCCAACCTCGAACGGATCTTTGAACACAGACAAGTTTCTTTGCCGCTGGGCCTCTAGAAAGTTGTCTGCTGCCTCAGCCATTTTGTCCAGCGTCTTGCATTCTCTTTCCCGAAGGAAAATCGCCAGACGACTATGGCAGTTCCTCATGAGCTGTTCGGCCGCCACCAAGTCACGTAAATCATTGTACGTTGTGGCCGTTCCCGATATCTCGACCCATCGATAGAAAAGACTGAGCAAGCGCACTACGTATTGCTTGCCTGTTTCTTTATCAAGCGGCTTACTTTCACGAAACCTTTCGCAATAACCCTCTGCTGTGAAACGAAAATGTTGGAGCAGGGCTAGCTTTGCCTTATCGTAATCCATTGAATCTGCTGGAGATAGTCGACCGAACACACGGAGAGCCTCCCCAGTCAAAAACATACTTAGTGCTGTTGCCCATTTTTCCTCAGGCCAGATGTGCCCTACTGCGATACGCTCAAGACGTTTGAGGTATGCATCTAAGTCATCCCTGCGATCGTCGAAAGGCGGGATCAATTTGTGTGGGCTAACCGCTTCTGAGGGCCCCCGGTGCAGGTTCTCGATTACCCCCACCAGCTTCTGCGAGCCTTGATTGGAGCTGCAATCTCCGCTCTTCAGCCTCTGCTAGCGACTTCGCATGCTCGCGTTCGGCTTCGCGTGCAGCGCGTTGGGCTTTTGCTTGGCCTTTTCGTGCTCGCGTTCGGCTTCTGCTTGAGCCTTGGCATGCTCGCGTTCTGCTGCACGTGCAGCGCGTTCCTTCTCCTGCTCAGCGAAAACCCACGAACGCAGCTCGCATCCCTCAACCCCATTTTTCGCCTAATTCAACCAACTCCTTTAAAGTTGCCATCGTCTCTCTTTACAGACTCCCGAAAGGGAAAAATAAAAACAGACTTCGTCCTGTCGCGCGGACGCCAAATTGTCGCGAATCGGGGTAACGCGTCCCCGACACCTGGAGGGGAACGCTTTCGCGTGCAGGTTCGATGAAAAGAACAAACGAATCAAACAAAACAAAACGAAGCCGTGTTTATATTTTGAAAGAAAGGAGCCAATAAAAGAAACGGAAACACCAAGGAAAACTCACACTAGACACGCGTACAACACTACGGATAAAAAAAAAATTACCGACGATTACGTTACTTCCTAATGCGAAATTTGAGCGCAGCAAATAAGCTGTTTCACCTTTTCGATAGATTGAGGCAAAGAAATCGAGCAACACATGTATGCGCTATCACAGAATTTTTTTTTTTATTTTTCACGCGTATTCGCAATTTCGGCTCGGGCGGTGCACATATACAGATCCGCCGCCACCGATCTGGCTCTCTGATTGCCACCGCACAGGGGTTGCATTGGAGGAGGAGCGAAGAAAGGAATTAAGTTCGAGCCGGCGCTTTGACAACCGGAGACTCGCAGGAAGAGGGGGGAGGGGGGCGGCGTGTACACCCAGCGGCAAACGATGGGGGCAGAAGCGCGCGCAGCAAGCGGACAACACAATAAAGGGAGGAGGGAAGAGATAGCAGCGACTGACTGATGCCGCTGACGCCGATAGCGCTGGGGGGATGAAAGGGGGGCGGAGCTGGTTACGAGGCCGACGACGACGCGAAACCCAGGAACGGACGCCAAAGAGCTGCGCTCTAAAAGGAGAGAGCTCGCCGGGTACAAAGCGTCCCAGGTGGAGCAGGAATGCCTTGCAGGGAGCGCAGACGCGGGTTGTCGACTTGCGGTGCTTCGCTGGCGCTGCGTCCAGGGAAGCGGTGGTAGAGCACCAGGAGGTGAGGAACGGAGATGGAGAGAGAGAGAGAGAGAGAAACAACTTTATTGCCATAGAGGCTTGGTGTGGCCCCCAGGTGGGGGCGACTTCCTGGGCCCACGAAATGAGTGCCAGTGGGATGCTCTTGTCTGGCCTTTTGAGGAGTTCGACACGGGAGACGCTGACGAACTCCTGTCAGCCGTAAATTGTAAATTGGTTTTTGAGGAAAGGAAATGGCTCAGTAACTGTCTCACATACCTCGGCGGACACCTGAACCGCGCCGTAAGGGAAGGGAGGAAGGTGGGAGAGAAAGAGGTGCCGTAGTGGAGGTCTCCGGAATAATTTCGACCACCTGGGGATCTTTAACGTGCACTGACATCGCACAGCACACGGGCGCCTCTTGCGTTTCGCCTCCATCGAAACGCGGCCGCCGCGGTCGGGTTCGAACCCGGGTACTCCGGCTCGGTAGACAAGCGCCTTACCACTGAGCCACCGCGGCGGCCGCCCCCAAGAACTGGGTAGCTGCAGCAGGAAAACTTTAGCCAGGTCTTGGCGACGGCGTTCCACAAACACGGTAATTTGTTTCGGCTAAGTGTGGTTAGATAATGAAATTCACTTTTTTTTCTGGCCATTGGCGATATCACTGATGAAAAACGGGCGAAATAAATATCTATATAGTATATTTAAAGGCATATTTTTTCACGAACCATAGGCCAAATCAGTCAATTATCATAAAGATGTGTAATAATAATAGTAATAAATTGTTTACGATGTCTAATAATGACAGTAATAATATTACTTTTATTGTCACAACTTCTTGTGATACATACAGACTCGGGTCTGTCAAAGCCAAGAGGAGGCTTGCTGGACTAGGCGCGGCAAAATCGGCGAGCGAGAATTCAAAACAATAAACATATGATAAATGTACATACACTGAAATAAAGATACTAAAGAAAATACATACAATAAAATTGAAAACACTGCAGAAATCACATGTTCCCTTGATCATTGTGCCCAAAAACATCACAGATTCCAACATCCGTTTTAAGTTCGTTTTAGACGTACCGAACAACACTGGGATAGGGAAGACAATTGAATAATATAGGGACATATACACCTCATTTTGCTTCGTCGTACCTGGTTGAGCATTTAAGAGCAGTGTAGCGCTGACCTTTCTGGCAGCAAGTGATTTAGATTTGAAGGCAGGATTCCAAAGGCGTCGCAGAATAAATGTTTAAAGAAAAAAAAAGTGGTAATGGCGCAAGAAACGAGGACACGGAAGACACAGAAAAACAGGAATGACGCGAACTTGCAACTCGGGCTTATTGCGCCAAGCCTGCCTTTTTGTACTACAACCAAGCCGTATCAATAAATGCATCAACGTTGTACATATCAATCGCAATTTCATGCATGTATGCTTTCATGATATGTAAAACGTTGATTAATTTGTTGAAACGGCTTAGTTGTAGTACAAAAAGGCAGGCTTGGTGCAATAAACCTCACTTCCAAGTTGGCGTAAGTCCTGTCTTTTGTGTACCTTCCGTGTCCTCGTTTCTTGCGTCATTACCAGTTTTTTTTCTTTCAACAAGAACCAACTCGCCCAAACTAGAGTTTTACTTCAGAATAGATGTTTGCTTATATAAACTTTGAAAGAACGGAAGAGCAAGAAAATTAAACAAACTTACTTGAGAAGGAAATGGATGTTCATAGGCTATACTTTCGACATGCTTTTTAAAAGGGCATCTGTACGATCACGCCACCTTTGCGAACAGTGCGCAAAAACTGTGACGCCATACCTTATAACTCTATACAAGTGCATGCATGCTTGTATTTTTTACCGACACAGAAGAAAAAGATTTAATTGTGAACAATAACCATGTAGTGCTATGTAATCTGCTACAAGTATATGTCATTCGACTATGCCACGAGAGATCACTATCAAAGAAAACCCCAGATATTCTGTACAATGGATACTTTCAAATGGAGTGGAGCTTCAACCTTCATCGTTATGGAAGTGCGAAAAAACAGATTCAGTCAGTCTAGTTTTCTTCAAGTAGTTTCTAAAACTGACTAATTTTGTTTTTTGCTGGTTTACCAAAAGATCATCCAAAGTATGCCAGTTCATTGCATTACAAAAATTTTCTTGCAGTAAAGCAACCGGAGTTTTTGAGGAAATTTGCATTTTCAGTATAAGCATATCAACGGTGTACTGAAAGACCAGGGAGTTTGTTAATGATGCGGCGAACTTATTTATAAACAGAGTGAAAAGTAGAGGTTAGAGAACGGATCCCTGAGGAACACCATCCATCAACATTGACGGCTGCCAACGGCTGTGGCGCTACCAGGGGCTGCAATTTGGGAGCGATGTTATACAAAACTTTTAAAAGTTCATGAAATGAACCTCGAAATACAAACAGGTATAATTTCCCAGTAATATTCTGTGCTTCACCGCGTCAGAAGTTTTCGCGAAATATATACTCAGGCAGCAGGCTTTCAGATTGATATCAAAAGCTGTATACAATTCATCTGAATTTTTCTGGAAGTGAAATAGTTCCCCGGCCTTCAATGAAGCCGAACTGTCGGTCAGACAGAAAAGAAAAGTTTATCAAAAATGATGTCATGCACTCTAGCATAAAATTTTGTAAAATCTGAGAAAGTATTGGCAAAACGGATATGGACGTAGAGCGAAAAAAATTATCTCTCTTGCCACCCTGGTATACTGGTCTCACAATCGCCGTTTTTAGCATGATTAGTATTGTAACAGTCTCTAAGAATCCATTAAAGATAGACGGGAGGATGTTGTTCAGAACGTCATAATTTCTCTAAAGCAGAGACACTGCAGTACCATCAAGAGCAGGTGATTTATTACGTTTGAATCTGAAGTATGCGCGCTAGGTTACCTGCCGACAGTTTCGGTAAAAAGGATAATGCAGATAAGGCACGTGTCAATGAATATCTATCTTTCGGCAAGGATGAACAAGACTAAGACACATGTACGAAGTGCTTATTGAAGAATACAGCTGGTTCCTGAGGATCATACCAAAACATATGTTGAGAAGACTCAATCCCGTGAACACCTCTCAAATTATTGATCAGTGACCAAGTTTTGGCGGGGCTTCTGGCAGCTTGTCTAAACTGCTCACGGTAGTATTGCCGTTTAGCGGGACGAATAAGAACAACCATTCTGTTTCTTGCGGCTCTGTATTCGGTGCGCAGTTCAAGATTTTTAAGGGAGCGTTTACATCGCTTCCACAGGCAATCCCTGTGCATAATTGCATGCAAAACAGCTGAATTAAACCAGAAAAGATTATTTCTTTGTTTTTTTGCGGATTACCTTCATAAAAGCTTGTTCAAACATCCTTAATAATTGGCAGAACAAAGAATCAGGAGGATTAGACCTAACTAATGCCTGCCAGAAGTTACGAATTAGATTATCTATTTTGGACTGACTCATTATAGTGATGTGCAAGTTATTTTGAGCGGTGTTAGAAGCTGGCAGCCCTTGGTTCTTAAAGGTAGTGCGGGTCAAAAAATCGGCGCTCTGTCAAATAATGATCGACAATGTGCTCCGTAATGACAACTGAGAAAAGGTTGCAGTTTGAAGCTTGTATGTGTATATAATCTAGACAGGACTGGACGAATCTATCACCCAGCACTTCCTGCCGAGACTGTTCGTTGATAATATTTTTAACGCCGCTATCTGAAAGAAACGCTAGAATAGGCCACCAATGTTTTTGCGGGACATAATGTATCTGTAGTTTTGTCACCTACTATGCAAAATGGATCAATTTTACTATTTGGCTGCAAGATAATTTCCAATTTTTGCAACAAACGGCTGACGCTGGATGGTGGTGTCTGATAAATTTCCATAAAACTCCAGCAATATCTCACTGGAGCCAAGTTCCAAAGCTAGGCATTCTGCGCGGGCAAAATATATATCAATTCTAGAATAGTAAACGTGTCGCGGGCATAGACAGAAATCTCACCCCCTCTGCGTGAAGAACGAGTCGCGAACGTTGGATGCTAACCATTGTGTGTAAGAAACCTAGGCAATAATCTTGAAAATTCTTGCCTATATTAATTATAATGCTTTATTCATCGGTATTTTACAGACCCATTTCCAGCCCGCTTAAGCAATCAAAGTTGCCTCGTCAGCGCACTTGTGTGTAGTTTTTGAATTAACGCAGGAATATATTGCGAGTAATAAACTTTGATAGAAACCAGTATTGCTTTTTTCAAGTTGCCTGTCTGGTAAGAAATGTGTTCGCGCGCCTTGTGACATGCATTTACTTGCTTCCCTAAAGAAGCAAAATAAATGTGGCTTTTCTTTACAGCCACAGTTTTGAAGCGCTTCATCTCTGGTGCAGTGAGCGAGAAAAACGCTTATTGAATACAATAAATCGCAGTTGCTTGGTGGGCCCTCATTCCACGAGCGCGTTGGCTTTTGCCACCGTGCTTGCCCGGTTGCTGTTGAACCAGTTCCGGATGTGAGCTGCAACTGCCGTTTTGATGATGATGATGTACTCAGGCTTAATGGCAAATACCCACGGCGGGGGATTGGCCAGGGTGCATAGCCTTTCGGCCACTGACACTACTTGAATCTCATCGCCTGTCCACAAGCAGCACGCGCAGTCGAAGAAGAAGAAATCGTCTCTGTGTCGTACAGGTTTGTTCAGAAGCTGCCGTTTTTGGGTCCACCTATTTCGCATGTCGTTGCCTGAAGCCAAGACTCCCAAGGGCCTCCAGCGGACCTCCTCTGGCGTCGCTGTGGCTGCGGGACGTGATGGGGGCGCCGCGTCCGTGGCTCTCACCAGCCAGGATCCTACGCTGTCTCCCTCCACGCCTCGGCCTGCGGCAGGGCAGAAAACAAATACGCAAAGGGATCGGACACAGCGAGGCCTTCGCCCTGCCTCTGGCAAAACCAAGAGGATGCCTGCCGTGGAGCAGTGCCCGTCGCCGACGTCAACGCAGGCACCTTCTGCCGCCGCGTCGCCCACAGCAGGCACGGCCTTGTCGACGCCTCAGGAGGTCAAGTCCACTGGAAAGAAGCCATCGGCATATGCGTCTTCACGTGCCTCGCTGGATTTGTCTGTCGCTGGACCCACTTCGGTAAGTGCAACATTTTACGTTCGCCAAATCCTCAGCGGTGTTCAATTTCTGAGCTTCCAGGGAATTTTGAAGCTCTATTATTCCGTTCCAACACAGAACCTGTACTCCGTTTTATACATCATGTGCAACGCTGTCAAGGCTACGGAAGTAGTCCGCAAAACAAAATAAAGAGAGTTGTATCACTCCGCGCTGTTCTGTGGCCGTGTGGTCTAACGCGTCGCCCCGGAGTGTCGGCAGGCCGCAATGGGGGTGCATGGCTTCTAATCCCGCGTGGTGAAACTTTTTTTTCGCACATTTTTTTTTTCATTTTTTTTCATCGCAAGTTGCATTTCGCGTGACTTGATAGAGAAATCTTGTTCTGTTCACAATCGCTTGAATATTATGTCATGTTCTCAAAAAAACTACATGCATCTGTTCATTTGATGCATACCGCGTTAATGTGAGCTGTCTGAAATTCGTGAGCTCGCACCGGCTTTTGGTCAGCAGTGGCGGTTTTCTTCCCGATTGTGCAGCATTGTGACTATAGTTTTTAGATGCAAGCTGGAGATCTGAGCGAAAGATGACGTTCATTCGTCGGGTTTAATTAATCAGCACAGTGGTGAGTGCTCCGCCGTGGCCCGATTAATAAGTGGCCGTCTGCAACTTTCGATTTCGCTGTTGCCGAGGAACCCACACTTTTGTGGGCCTCTCTTAAGTTATCTGGCATGTTATGAATTGTTCTGAGCAACCGGTTATCGGCTGATCCAGTCTTCGCCAAAAGAGTCTGGGACCGACTGTGGCACTGTGCTTTAGAGTAGCCCGAAGGACTTGGCGAGAGCAGTTATTAAGGCGAAAGACTTTAATGTCTCATCGTTGTAAGCAGCAGTTGTCGACAGAAATGTCACGCTTTTCAGTTGGTCGAAACGGTCGTGACGTCACAGTGTGCCAATTTCAAACGGGGCCAATTGTACTTTGGCTAGTAACCAATGGAAGGATCATGTAGTGATGCTCCAAGTAAGTGGGACTGAGCTTAGTTAATTGCTTAATTACCCAATTAGCGTAATTAACTTTTCTAGTCAGGCCATATAAATAAATAAATCCGTGTAGGAAATTGGTCGAGCTCGGGAATCGAACCCTGGTCTTCGGAGTGCGAGACGAGCATGCTATCCACTCCGCCATGCCATCTTGATGGTTTGGAATGAACAAAGGCGCGTCTAGTGAATACGGTGTCTTCGCTCACTGCCATCCTCCTCTCTTCCCTTCCGGCGAGGTTTAGGTGTCCACCGAGATATGAGAGACAGATACATTTCCTTTCCTCAAAAACCAATTTACCGTCGAGCGAGGCGTAGAACCGAATGGGCGATGGCGTTCTATGGACTCCCTGGCAGCGTTGCAAGACGCTGACGCGTTCCACTCTTAGAGGCGAAGCTTAACATCTTAACCACACATCAGTGACCGCACTCTAGGTCAAAAAAAGTGCACCCCCCCCCTTCCTGAATTTTGACGGGCGTCCACCGAGATATGTGAGACAGTTACTGCGTAATTTCCTTTCCTCAAATACAATTTTCATTTCCTTCATTACGGGCCATCTTTGTCTTTCTTCTTTCACTCCCACTTCCTCTCTTCCTCTACGGTGCGGTTCAGGCGTCCACCGAGATGACAGAGAATTACTGCGCCATTTCCTTTCCTCAAAAACCGTTGCGTTCAAACGGCAAGGCATCGCACCGAACGGGTGGTGGCGTTCCGTGGACTCCCTCGCAGCGCTACAACACGCTGTCGCGTACCACTCCTAAAGGCGAAGATTAAGCGTCATTAATTAGCAGTTAATCAGGATTCAGGCATTAATTAGTAATTAACCATTAATTAGTGATTTGTCATCACTTAGTAATTAGTACTCAATTACATGTGACGCTACCAGTGCCACAGAAGCAGTCAAAGTGGTGCGGAAAACGCTTTCGCCTCTGCGCACTTTAGACAGTCAAAGTGCCTCCTGAATTTTTTTTCACTGATCGGAAAGTTGAGAAGCAAGATGTCTGTTAATTTAGAATGCTGGTTTAGAATTTAGAATACAGGAGCGCAGAAAACATAATCTAAGCTTCTTAATCGCCTATTCTCTGACTGTGTATGCGTAACATTCTTGTGGATATCTGCAATTATTTTGTTGTTGTTAAGGTATCTTTCATTTTTAATCAAACCGCGTTTTCCTTTGTCATTGAAGATAGCTCTGTAACTTGGCTATTATATGCGGAAAAAGAGCAGTATATTTAAACTGATGGGTCAAAATATTTTTATACACACCACCTGGATATGGCCTGTTTCCTGTATTGTGTTAACTTTAGAACGTGTTGATTCACAAAGTGACAGAAAATAGTACTGCCTCATAAGTTAGATTTGTTGTTGTGCACAAATGTATATGAAGGCAATACAGAGGCGAGTCAGCTTGTCTCTATTTCCCTGCTCACCTAGAAGAGCAGAAGCTGCTCAGGCAGGATTTTCATGCAGCCAGGTAAAGAGAGTTCCAAGCTGTGGGAGCGTCAAATAATAATGCAGAAAAAGTTGTACAACGCTAGGAAAAAATATTCTATAAATGAGACAGGACAATGAAGAATGTTGACCCCAGAGTGTTTGCGAGAAATGGTTTATTCTGGAAACAGCCAGTGGCCCCCTTGCCCGAAGGCGCAGCCAGTCCCGTTGTTAAACCTTTCAGGAAAGCATCCTGAGATGACTTCACAGTCTTGTCCTGCCAGACGTATTCTTTTGTGTGCCCTGCGTTGACCCAGGTTTCATCTAGGTAGATGATGCACCTGTAAATGCGAAACAACCGAGTGCACGAGTTAATGCTATTAAGTTTGGTTTAAGTTTATTGGGGTTTAACGTCCCAAAGCAACTCAGGCTATGAGAGACGCCGTAGTGAAGGGCTCAGAAAATTTCGACCACCTGGGGTTCTTTAACGTCCACTGACATCGCGCAGTATATGGGCCTCTAGAATTTCGCCTTCATCGAAATTCAGCCGCCGCGGCCGGGATCGAACCCGCGGCTTTCGGGTCAGCAACCGAGCGCCGTAACCACTGAGTCACCGCGGCGGGGTAAATGCTATTAAGTAAACAAACATACTGCAGCATGTAAGCAGGCAACGCACTGCAACAAACACACTGCTGACCACTGTCTCACAAATAGCCGCTCAAAGACAATCGAGAAAAAGAATTATCTCGGCTTTATTGCTCCCTTGTTCGGGATTATATTTCGCGCCCAGGCGTCATTTGGTAGCCAGTTTATATTCACTGTATGTTCATTGCATGGGTTACTTGACTAATTCGGTAACATTTGAAATCTCTTCACTTGCGGCGACTGCAAACCAAAAATTCCCAACGTTCGCAGCAGTAGCGCCAGTAACTCGCACCACTGGAGCAACGGGCAGTGTACGGTGGGTGTTTATTCGTTCCTAACGGTGACGACGAGATGGCACTACCCATTGCGGTGCTACGACATTTTTGGCAGTTTTGCTGCTTTTGCTTGCCGCACCCATTCGGATTTAGCGATTAAATCTGACCCATGCAGACACGTGCCCCACCCAAACGTAGCGCAAAACTGGCCGTGTAACGTCACCTCTGCGCAAAAGGTCCGCAACAGCAACGTGGTTAAGACGATTTCCTTTAAATGTGTCATTCTCAAGCAGCAATCACTGTTACGACTACGAGGTTGCAACGCTAACATCAAGCTCTATATGAAGCCGGTCTAAACGTGCTCCGTAAGAAAACAAGCAAGGAACGACTCGTACCTGCCCTGTCCTCGGAATTCCTTGATCACCCGCATATAAGTACCTGTGACGCCAGGCAGTGATGTAACTTCACTCGATTAGCGCAAGGTTTCGTTTTCTTTTTTTTTCGAATGTGAATCCGATGTCCTTCATCAGCCTCCACAACGTCGTTTTCTTGAAGTTCGGCAGGTCGTCGTCCTCATTGACAGCCTTTAGCACACTGTCCAGTGTAGGGACTTCCCTCTTCGCGTACATACTGTCCGCTTTCAGACGGATGGCATGGACTGCGAAGCTGTCATTCTTGACTGTTCGCGAGCTTGAAATCTTCACGTCACGAGGTCTTTTCTTCGGAGACGCCACAGGCCCGCAAAGACGCTCCGCCTTGATTTTGGCAACGGTACGGGGAGATACTCCGGTGACCTCGCTCACAGCTCTCCTGGTACATGGATCCTGGTACGGGAGTGCGTTGACAGCTTGTATGCACGAACCTTCGCGAAAATGCGTACAGGAGAGGTGGCTGCGGCCGCTGAGCAGGACGCCATTTTCTCAAAAAAAGAAAGGGAGCCGGGCGGAAAGAGTAAACACGGCCAGGGTTGCGGAGACAGCGAAAACGTGAAATGGAAAAATACGACAAGCGCAAAATACAAAATCGCAGATCTCGATCCATTCGCTCGCAATAGCAGCGTTTTTTGTCACGCTGATGACAAAAATATTATTCACGAAGCCTGCCAGCAAAGCATTTCTTATTTTCCGCTCACCACAAGCAATGCACTATTTTGTGTCACGGATGCAGGTTGCGCAAAAAGGAGCGCTAGCTTTGGCAGCGTTGCACCTGATGTATGAAACGGAGTATAGGGCTTCAGGTGGTCAAAGTGTACCATTTCACCGCCGCGGTGACGATCAGGCGCCGGCCTGAGGGCTCGACGAGATAATTGACTGGGGACGTTTTCTGAACAACGCGACAGGATCCTATGTATTTGATAAGCAGTTTCGTAGACTGGCCCGGGCTTGAAGAGGGCACCCAAAGTCAAACCAAGGATTCGGGGCGATAAGAAGGCGGTAGACGGGTAGAAGCGGCACGTGTGCTTTTCTGAAGTAGCTGGTCGTGAGATGTCAGGGAACGGATGAGTTGACGGCACTGTTCGGCATTCGTTGCTGCTGAGCGAAAGCTGTAAAATCGGCATTATCTTGGGGGTAAGGGAGTGTATATGGCATCTATGAGGGCGGAAGGCTCCCGGCCGTAGAGAAGAAAATATGGGGAAAAACCAGTAGTTGCTTGCGTTGCAGGGTTGCAAGGGCAGGTAACGAAGGATAGAACACGGTCCGTGTTTGAGTCATTGGAAGAAATATACTTGGCCATCATGTCGCCGAGGGTCCGGTTAAAGCGCTCGGTCATGCCGTTCATCTGCAGATGGTACGAAAGCGTTGTACGGTGAACGATATGACACGCCCGAAGAAGGGATTCCACGATGCCGGACAAGACGCGACCCCGATCGCTGAGCAATTCCTGAGGCTCATCGTGACGAAGACTGATGTTCTGAAGTATGAAACTGGCGACGCCAGAGGCTGTGGCAGCTTATAACGGAATAGTTTGCCCAAAGCGAGTGAGATGATCAATGACGGCAATGTTCTAACCGTGCCCGACGGAAGTACTGAGAAGAGGGCGATAAAGGTCGATTCCAAATGGCCGGGCTGGAGACGGTAAAGGCTGCAGAGGAGCAGATGAGTGCGGTGGTGGGTTCTTGCGATGCTGACATTCCAGGCAAGAGCGGACGTACTCGCGGGACGCACGCATGCCCTGTCAGTGATACCGAAGACGCAGACGACTAAAAGTTTTCGGCAGACCGGCTTGGGCGCATTGCAGGTCGACGAGATAACTGACGAAAATGGCGGAATGGAGATGCCGGGAAATCGCGAGCAGACATTTGCGACTATCTGGTAGGTATTTCCAACGATACAGCAGCTGCTCACGAACGGCAAAGTGATGGGCTTGACGACGGAGCGCTCTTGGAGGGGGGCGCACTGAAAGTTCGGCTAATCATGTTGGGAACAGCGCTAACACAGGACGGAGCGAGAACACAACACAGGCGCTGAGTAGCGACTGGCGGTTGGCTATGAAATCGAGCACAGAAGAGATCTAAGGAACTTTGCGCTGCTCAGAAACCGGATCAGTGGCTTCAAGAAAAAAGGCGTGAGGCCTGACAGGATCAGAGGGCAGAGGAAGCGTGAGAGGACGTCGGCATCTCAGCGTTTACGACTCGAATGTCGTAATTTGTAAACAGAGAGCCCAATAAGCAAGCCGACCGGTCGGATCCTTGAGAGAAGACAGCTAGCAAAGGGGGTGGTGATCTGTGATGCCATCTATCGGGCGCCTATATATGTAAAGGCGAAATTTTTTGATCGGCCATATAATCGGTAAACATTATTTTTTCGATACTGAATAATTTGCCTCCGCTTTTGTGATCATACAACTGACGTAAGGAGCGACGTACTCATTGAATTCATGTTTCCGCTGAGCAAGAACGGCACCCAGACCAATGGCGGTGGCGACCGCGTGTAGTTCTGTAGGAGCGGAAGGATCGAAATGGCGCAAGATCGTAGGAGAGGTTAGAAAATCGCGCAGCGTTGCAAAAGCTTCGTCGCACGCTGTATACCAGGTCGACGAGTCGTGGCTGCCTTCGAGAAGTTGTGTCAATGGGGCAATAATGGCAGCAAAATTCCGGATGAAGCGGCGAAAATGCGAGCAATGTCCAGTAATGCTTCTGACTTCTTTCAGGGATGCGCGCTTCCGGAAATAAGTCATTGGCCAGAGCTTGGCAGGGTCCCGGAGCACCGTTCTTGGACACGACGAGGCCAAAGTTGGTCAGCTGTCGGGCTCCAAAGCGACACTTTTTCAAGTTGAGCTGCAGGCCAGTGTCAGTGAGACATTGAAGAACGCTCTAGACGTATCAGATGCGATGGAAAGCCCTGCGAGAAGATGGAAACATCGTGCACCTAACAGAGGCAAGTGTTGCATTTTAGCCCGCGAAAATGTTGTCCACCATCCGTTGTTGGGATGCCACAGGCAGGTGGCATCGATCTACCGTGACCAAAGACGCTGTTTTTCGGCGAAGACGCAAGAGCAGGTGGCGTTTGTGCGGTTTCTGGCCACGGCGTCGCCCTGAACAAAGGCAGCTAACCCCCTTCGCATGTGATGCTGAATGCGGCGCTCCTCCCGCACGGCGCTGTCCCATGGACCGACTGAGGAGACACCGAGCACCGGCGGCGAAGGCGACTCCAATCCATCGCCCGTTTGTGCCATAGCAGCCCGGCCAAGCGTGGGTGGGTACGGCTAATTTGTCCTTCCCTCCTGAAGCGTTCACCGGTATGAGCCGTCCGGTCTCGTGTTTCACACGGCAGATTCGCCGCTTAGCAGCCAACGACGCTTTGGGTACTTCGGGTCCGGTCGGTCCGGTGGAAACCGCAGTCCGCGACTGCAAGGCGCCAAGCTTCCTCCTCGCCAGTGCGTGTTTCTGTGAGATGTGCGTCGTCACGTGGTGATGGCAGAGCCTATGAAGAGGCTGGAGGCCCATTAGACGCTCGACCAGCAACCGGATTCCCCGCCGCCGCTGCCAACGGCCGAGTGTTGCCAGAAGAGGTCGCCAGTTTCTTGCCAAATGATCCCAAACGTTGAAAAGGAAAACAGATCAATGGCTTCACTATCCAGTTCTTGGCGTTAAAGGCTTGCAGACACAGGTCGTACGGCAGGCGCAGGTGTTTCAGAGCAAGCACGGATCAACCTGCAATGCGCAGAAGACCAGCGTTATCGACGTGTTGCTCGTGCCGCCGTCGCTGCCGACAGCACTTCAAGTGGTCGGTTGTAGTGACGCGTGTCCGGGCGTCAAGGGTCTTTTCGATGGTTGTAGCTTCAGCTACAAAGTCGTCGACGGTTTTTGGAGGATCCCGGATCAGGCCGGCGAAGAGTTGCTCCTACGCGCCACGCATCAGGTAGGAGAGCTTCTTCATTCATGTCAGGGTTGGGGCGCCTCAAAAGGCGTTTAATATCTTCAACATACGCAGTCACGGTCTCGTGTGGGCATTGAAATCTTGACTGCAGCAAGACCTCCGCTCTTTCCTTATGTACGACGCTAGTAAACGTACCCAGTAGCTGCTTCTTGAAGGTCGTCCAGTTCGTGAGGGAATGTGCGTGGTTTTCAAACCATGTTCTGGCAGGGCCGTCCAATGCAAAATAAACGTTTCGAAGCTTAGCGCTGTCGTTCCAGGCATTCAGCGCTAACCACATAGTCGTACGTGTCCAGCTAGTCTTTACATATTGGTGTGGTTCTCCACGAAAAGTCGATGGCTCACGGTGCTGGCAAAGCACGACGGGCGTTGGCTGCGCACCCGGTTCCATCGTGAGGGGCATAGTTGGATTGCAGGTCAGCACCTCCAACACATGTCATGTTGTGGTGACTGTAGTCCGGCGAACAGGAAAACAGCGAGACTGGCTCCTAAACGAAACTGTTTATTTGGGCTGACTTGCGCCCGCAAACTGAATCACTTGGCGGCAGCGTAGCAACAATCGTTCTCGGCGATCGTCGAACAGAATACCGGCTGCTCTCGGCTCTTTTTAAAGCTGATAGCGAACTTTCGAGACAAACAATGAAAAGCTACTAAAACAATCTGGAACAACGTAGAATTGGCGCCGCCTGGATGTGATCAGTAGAGATAAATCTTGGCGCGTCTTGCATCACAAACAAAGCGATAAAGCGACGCGCCGGCAGCTCTGATGAATGAACAAACACCCACTACAAACAATCGCGGCAATATACGATGCAAAGCCGGCTCCTGCTCTGTAGTTGCAATGCGGTTTCAACATTGTTTGACCGGCTGCTCCTCTGACCTCATGCGAGATGGCGCGGCGAGTGGCGCTGCCACCTGCGGCGGTTGCTAGGCAACGGCTCAGCTCGCGGTGTCGCCACCGGCCACAGCGAAACGGCGAGAATACGGCCTATGTAGCTCTTGCTACAAAAATTGACGATGGCTTAGCTCAGCTATGCCAGAATATACATAGCGAGAGGTAAAGCCAAAGGGATTTTTCTTAACAGGCAACAGCACCACTTTTTGAGAATTTTTAGAAGGATACAAATCGATATAGGCTGTAGGTAAAGCATGGCGAGGGTTTTCACTAGCATTTATAATAGTGACGAAATCGACGATTGAACTTCGCGCTTCTCCTCGATGCACCAAAAAATGCGAAGAAGTTGAGTGTGACGTCACGGAAGGTATGATTTTAAATTACCACTGTCGTCAGCTACACCCTGCCGCAGCCGAATGACGTCACTACACTCGCCGCCACCTCGCCAATTGTGCGCATGCACGGCGCGCACTACTGCGGATGCGCGAGGAGGCTGCGTTGCCGTATAAATACAGAGTGATACAGCCACGGGGTATATCTGCTTGCCATGGAAAAGGAGAGTCGGGCCATTGCCGAGCGGCTCTGGAGACTGGAGAATCTCATCTCGTCCGACCTCGAAGTTGCGACCTGGCGGCTGGCCGCTGAGCACAGGAAGATCGACTAACGGCGCAAGGCCAAGCGAGAGGCTTAGACGCCGGAGCGAAGAGAGGAGCGCCTGGCGGAGCGGCGTGCCCTGGCCTTGCTGGAACGCGATGCGCCGTGGGAGGGCGACGTGAAGGCCGCCCGCCGTGTAACCGATCACTTGCTTAGAGTGAGTGAAAGTGCGAGTGCGGCTCCGACGCCGGAGGCGGCCTTTAGGAACAATTCATTTGCCTTTACCTCTCGCTACGTATATCCTGGCATAGCTGAGCTAAGCCGCTGCCAATTTGTTGCGCCCAATTTGGGCCGAAAAAGATTTGCGACTCATTCGAGGGCCATTTTTCCTTACCTCAAGGCAGCACGTTCCCTGTCGCCATGAAGTATGAAATTGTGAGCTGCGGAGTGCTGACGACATGGCTGCCATGTTAAGCCTAACCGTAAGTAAATAACCTAATTAGAGAATAGTGGCGTCTGACATGTCCAACTCATCCAGCCCGTTACGAATATCCATTAGTTCGATCATGCCGTTATCGTCAGCTTCGTTGGCGCTGGCCGCTGGGGCATCAAACACAAACTGACTATCCTACAATACCAATAAGCTCCAGGCTACGCTTCATTTCACTCTTAAAAAGCTCTGGTTATGTTACTTCCTCGCGTGAAAGCCACCGGTCATAACTGCTGTCGCTTTTTATGCATAGATGCGCTGAGGTCCCCCCTGTACGCCCTATCGCTCTCACAATGAACAGCGCGTACCCACCACGTCTTTGTTTCCACGCAGGCGCGAGATGACAAGCAACCCGCCCAGGAGCACGTTAACAGGGATGTGCCTAGCTGCGCTCCCGTCCTGCCAACTCGGCAATCAGACGACCCCCCAGCCAGCGCTTCATGTTCACCGCCGCCTCGCATTCAGTCGTCTCAGCCCGCCAACCCGAAAAGCGGGCGGGAATCCATAAAGGCACTGAGCGACCTGCTGCTAGATGCCGGCCAGCAAACAACGTCTTCAAAGGTGAGCTGACATTTATTCGGTCGGGGAGCCGGGCTAGGGGAGTAGCGTTCCGCGCTTTGAGTGCCGCGAGGATGTTCGACACAGGCCATTTCTTTTCCACTCCGTCCCTAATTGGCAGCTAAGCCGTCATGTCTATGCAGAATGTCACTGATCGAAAAGTGGCCCAGGTTAACTGCTCTTAAACATTTATGCTCACTATGCTCGCTGTGAAGCTATGGCGGCCTCAGCTTCACGAAGCTTTGCAGAGAGGGTCATTGAGATAAATAATCAATGCCGGACGTATCTTTGTCACATAGTAGTGCCTTCGGCCATAGGGTGCCACCAATACCCCTCAGTTAGTAAGCAGTATGGAATGCTTCAACAAGCAGTACCTGTATCAATCAGCCTATGCGGGCATTATGGCGCTGTGAATCCTCCCTGTATAAGCAAATTTCACACATCAGAGAAAGCCTACTACCGGGGGCAGCACTCCCTAGAACACCCGAATGGAATCCAAAGCGATCCAGGCTATGAGACACGCCGTAGTGAAGAGCTACGGAATTTCGGCCACCTGGGTTCTTTAACGTGCACTGATATCGCACAGCACACGACCTCTAGAATTTCGCCTTAATTGTAATTCGGCTGCCGTAGCAGGGATCGAACCCGTGTTTTTCGGGTCAGCAGCCGAGCGACGTAACCTCTGAGTAGCTCAAAACTTCTGGAACTTTGAAGTTCGACTCGAGTTCTCTCATGTGCGCTACAGAAACCAGGCCACTTCTATTGGTTGACATCGCGCTTACGGGCCACTCCAGACGTGCGTCCAGAAGTCTTCTATCCGTGATAGAGCCCATTCAGACGCGTTGAGATACATAGGTTGACAAGAGCGTGCAGGAAATGAGAGCAGAAAAAGGCGTTGGTTCCAAACAGGCTGGACGTAATTTAGTTTTGCGATCATACTTAATTTAATACGGGGGGCTTCTTGCCCTCGAAGAGATAAATTGCTGTCAGGTAAATTAAATACGCTAGTATTCCTCCCGGCCGCGGTGGCTCAGCGGTTACGTCGCTAGGCTGCTGAACCAAAAGACGTGGGTTCGATCTCTGCCGTGGCGGCCGGGTTTCGTTGGAGGTAAAATTCTAGACGCCCGTGTACTGTGCTTCGGCAGTGCACGTTAAAGCACCCCAGGTGGCCGAAATATCCGTAGCCCTTCACTACGGCGTCACTCCTAGCCTGAGTCGGTTTGGGACGGTAAACACCATAAACCAAAACCAAACCAAAGTTTGCAGCAAGTACTAGTGGACGAAATACGAGGATAACTTGTAGGGGAGGTTCTATTCTCTGAGGATGCCTTGTCACTGTCACAGCTGTCGCCCACACCCAGGGCCTCGGCTCGGCCCAAACGGAGATGGCCGCTGGAGGCACAGGTACTGGCCGTCGTGCTGCTGGGCGGTGCTCTCCTGGTCTTCACCTTCTTCCTCTTCCCTGTGCGACGTCACCAGAGAGCGGTGCATTGCTTGACAAAGTCCTGCGCGTACCACAGGTGAAGCACCTCTTGGCAGAGTTACCACAACAATCCCGTTAAATGACATGTGATGCAGCGCTATGCCCAAGATGCTAGAGCATAAAGTGTTTTTCACAATATCGCCGAAATTGAGCGAGTGTGTGGGAAACTCGTTTTGAAGCGTGGTTCGTTCGGAGAGTTTCGCTCGCGAACTGCTGCTGTGCATGAGCGAAGAATCTGGGAGAAAGCACATTTCTTGCTTGTGTCCATGCCTAGCTCTTTGAGGTGCCACCATGTATACAAGCCTTACTTTGAACCGATGGTTATTTGCGACAATCATTGTGAGGTTTATTCTCTTATTCTGTGAGTAGGGATATGCATTCCGTTTTTCACGCATTTATGACCCCCTAACGTACACATCATGCAATCTATTTTCAATGGGTTTCTAGATGCGTCAGCAATATAGGCTGTTATCAACTCTCAAAGTCAACGCTGTTTTTATGATCACCCAAAGACAGGCGCCTGGGTTAACATGTTTTGGCGGGCTAGTTGGTTAGCATCTTGAATAAACAGCGCGAACGAATAAGACGAGCACAAAACACAAGAAAACGGACAAAGCGTGGGTTCGAAGACGTGGGTTCGATCTCTGCCGTGGCGGCCGGGTTTCGTTGGAGGTAAAATTCTAGACGCCCGTGTACTGTGCTGCGTCAGCAACGACACAGCGCTGTGTCGTCCGTTTTCTTGTCTTTTGTGCTCGTCTTATTCGTTCGCGCTGTTTATTCAAGGCGCCTGGGGCATAAACGTTGCATAAAAAAAATTTGAACCGATGCCGTGGCAGCTATCGAGAATCAAGCATTAGTTCTTGGTTTTTCAATTGTTTCATAAAGCATTTAGCCATTGTTATAACGATTTTGTGTATGCGTTCTTTAACGACTCCCCAGCGCGATCCCTTTTATACATCCGGCAAGGCGACCCATGAGTAGCGCCGCCTATCGATCGGGTGTTACATCATGATCACCTGGCGTGTATTCGTCTTCGTTATATCCGATACAAATTGGTTATGTCCCGATTTTAAATAACAAACCACGTATTGCTACCAACGTAATACAGCGCACGAAAAGAAATCGTTTGACAGCAACCCCGAACAATCTACGTCCAAATTTTGCTACCAACGTAATACAGCACAAGAAAACAAATCGTTCGACACTACCCCAATATTCTACGTCCACATTTTGCTACCAACGTATACAGCACGAGAAAACAAAGTGTTTGAAACCACCCCGAACGTTCTACGTCGAATGGTTCGGCCGAAGTGGACGTTTGAAAGTTCACGGGTATTGCGGTTTGGGACGTCAAAGGTCGTGATGGCGAATCCCTATCGCATACTAACTCTCACCCAACTAGTACTTTTGTGCTCCATAACACTCGGTAATGTACAGCACCATCCAAACCTAAATGAAATGGGTGGTGCACAATCTGCATACGAATGAAAGTTATCGTCCGTTGGGGCAACCGAGTGCCGCTGAGTTCCGCAGCTTCCCATCCCCATGGACGGAATGTAGGAGCGTCCTCTTTGAAATGGGTGGTGGCAGTTGCCACCATGTCCAGCTTTTTTTTTCTTTCACTGTATTGTAAATTGTTATTAAAATTCGCCATTTACTTTCAATACGGTTTCCTACACTTCTAACCTTACGTATCCTCTGCTATTTTGCCACCAATCTTCTAACCGCTTTTTGCTAACTTGCACCGTAAATTTATTTATATAACCATTGTTATCTCTATACCCTAGGGCCGTAGGAGGAGTGACTGTGCCTGCATCGACATCCGAATGATGCCATCACATTTGAGCATCGGGTGCTCAATTGTTTTTAGAGATCTACAGCACACAGCACATGTTTCATCTTCGTTAAACTTCTTTTTGTAGCTTCGCGTTCTATGACACCCTCACCTAGCTTCAAAGAGTATGGCACTGCCTTTTGAGTTATCATAGAGCGTTTCCTTCCTGATCTGCCTTTCCAGTATCGATATAATTCTACACTGTCTTCTTTTCATTGAATTGACCAAGTTTTTACCTTCGCATTTTTAACCTGCCCTTTACTGCTCATTCTTTCTCCGCCCGCGTGTCAGGCCTACTTACTGATTACTTTCCTAGTTCCTTTCCGCAACTGTTAGTCATCGCTCTTTGTCTATAAGTATTAATTACCTAAATACGTTAGCTGCCCACCTATATCGTCCAGTTTCCTCAGACGTTCTTCATATAGCATTTTACTCTGAGGTTTCTGTGCTCCGAACGATCCCCAGCCCATATCCCCTTGTACTGCCTCGTTTATGGTTTTGCCGTGGGCGCCTAGTGCTAATCTTCCAACAGCTCTCTGATTTACTTCTAATCACAACTGAACTTCTGCTTTTCAGCACAGAGCCGCATTCCCGAAAGGAAACCCCGGCCCTACTGTTCCTTTCCAAGTACCACACAGTACTGCATATTTTTTTACCCCCATAATGCCCTATGTTTCATTATTCCGACATCTCTTCGCCCTTTTGCCTTAAGAGGCTTTTCGTGCTTTTCCGTGTACATCTGCCTTTCGCTTACCCATATCCCGAGATATTTGTTTTCGGCTGCTGTGGGTATTTCATATCCTTGTATTGTAAGCACCTTGAAAATGATCTCACCTCACTTAGTTCCGCTAAAACAGAAACCTAGAGCGCCTCCTTCGTCTCCACAACAATTAGTCACAGTTTGCAAATCTTCCTGGCTATCTGCTAACAGTACAATATCGTCAGCATACATCAAACACGGGAGTCGCTGCTCAACAACCTTTCCTCCTAATATGTACGAAAGATTATACCCTAGATTAATTTCTTGTAGCCTTCTTTCAATATCGTTTAAAGCATGAACAGCAGCTGTGATAGACGACAACCTTACCTTAATCTTTTGTGTACCCCCGCAGTAGTGGTACTTTTTACTTTTTATCCCTTCCCACGTAATTTCCGCTTTATTATCTCTGTATTTTTGCTGCGGAAAATCAATTGCCTCATGACCGATACATGGTCTGTTCTGAAAGTAGTAGGACTCATTTTTTTAAACAAAATTTATTCTAGAGAATAGTACAAACGATTACAATTTTTCAAGGTAGCACCCTTCCGCACCTACACGCTGCTGCCAATGAGTTTCACAGTTTTCGTACGCCTCCAGGAACGCCTGGACCGGAATGCTGTTTAGCTCCCTCGTCACGGCCTGTTGAACCACCTCTACCGATCCATGATGTTTACCCTCGAGCGTCGATTTTATTCTCGGGAATAGAAAAAAGTCTGGCGGGGCCAAGTCGAGGCTGTAGGGGGGCTGAGGCAGCGTAGCCGCCTTGTGCTGGGCAAAAAATCGGGGTCCTCATTCACATGATGAAGATCCTACGGTTGGCCTTTTCCTCCTCTGTCAACGCTCCCGGCACCAACTTCGCGCACGCTTTCCTCATGGATACGTTTTCTGTAACGATCTCGAAAACTTAGGTTTGAGGAATGCTCAAGTCATCAGCAATAATTCTGATACTCATTCTACGATCGCTGTTAAGTAAATGTTTCCTTCGCTACACATTTTCGTTGGTCTTGCTGGTCGAAAGCGTCTGGAGCGGTCGTCTTCCTCTACTCTTTCCTTACCTTCTCGGAAAAGCTTGTGCCACTCAAAAAACACCTGATCTACCCATGGAGGCGTCACCGTAGGCCTCCTTAATCATGTTGTGAGTCTCTTTGCCCGTTTTACCAACATTTACTCAAAATTTGATCGCGTATCGCTGATCCAGTATACGCTCGGCGATTCTGAGTGACGAGACGTTTCGACAGGGGTTAACAGTACAAGCGACCTCCTCTCTTCGACGGCCGAGAGCCGACTGCCGATTTTC
The DNA here is from genome assembly GCF_055824585.1 of Amblyomma mixtum. Taxonomy (NCBI): domain Eukaryota; kingdom Metazoa; phylum Arthropoda; class Arachnida; order Ixodida; family Ixodidae; genus Amblyomma; species Amblyomma mixtum. Next base: position 132,487,222 of record NC_143019.1, read on the forward strand.
CCCAGCATTCCCAATATCCCCCTTCATCGATCCTGCACGCGCAGACCACCTCTCGTCCGCTCGTTCGTCCAGGAAAAAAACCAGTCCTACTACTTTCAGAACAGAATCTGTACATTCATCTTTTAATATGTTCCGCAACATTTCATCCTTCACAATGTCGTATGCACCGCTTATGTCCCGGAAGGCTAAATACAGAGGTCTGTTTTCCGCCTTAGCAATTTCTATGCATTGAGTAGGCACGAACAGGATATCGTATCAGCGTCTACTCCTTCTGAACCCGTTTTGAAGTTCTCCAACTATCTTGTGTCTTTCTACACATGACTGCATTTTCAAAATCACCGCCTGGATTGCCAGCCTGTATATAACGGCTTTTATCGCAATCGGTCTCAAGAAGTTTATGTTTATCTTATCTTCTTTACCTTAAAAACCAAATTTCATTTTACTTTGTCTGGAGCTGTGAGGAATTTGCGTATTAGTTATGACTGTCTTTATACTTGCTTCCGCCTTTTCCCAGTTAAGACTAATCAGTTCTAAGCTGTTATTTATTCTGGTGTTCTGGCCTTTTCCCAGTTAAGACTAATCAGTTCTAAGCTGTTATTTATTCTGGTGTTCTGGACCCGAGCGAGGTGGTCTTTACAGACAGAGATCGCATGGTGACCTACAGAGATATTACACAACACTATCGTTTGCAACGAGCTAGACTTCCTCCAGCGGATAGATCCTTGTCCAGATACCAAGCCATCAACTGGCGCCGGTTACAAACTTACACCTTTCCAAACCCGGCCCTCTGGAGTCTTATGTACCCAGGGCAATTTTCAGAAAAATGCGCAAACTGCGAACTTAGGGCCACCTTGGGCCACATACTATGGGAATGCCCTCATGCTCCCCGGGAGGGACGAGGTATAAACACAAAAGATCAATGGGAGACCTTGCTACTGAGCTCCGACCCGGCGACTCAGTTACAACTCGTCCGACTGGCCAACGCCGCCGCCGAGAGTCAAGACCTTTCGGCCGTCGTCTAGGCGGGTAGCCCTCTGGCTACCCTCTTTCTGTTGGACATTGAAAGTTCTCCTATCCTATCTGTGTCTTCCTTATATGGGGAGACTACGCTATCGTCGTTCCTAAATCCACAGCTGTCGTCTCCGTCTAAACAGTTTCCCTCAGCATCTTGAATCTGTTCCTGCTTTCTTTGATTCGTTTTACCCTGCCAGCTGATGCGGTGCCAGAAATTTCTTGCCCCCCCCCCCCCCTCCTTTTAGTTTCCAACGCGAAGTTCATCCAGCCAACTAACAGTGGACTGCTTTAATTTAACCTGGACGAGTACCTCCACTTGCTGTTCTTTTGACGATAAGATTCCAATTTTTCACATATTTTCTCGTCAGGTAACTGCGCCCTCTTTTCTTTTCTGTGTTCCGTTGAAGCCACCCGTCGTTGTTCGATGGCCTCCTCAGTTTGTATATTCCACGAGCTTCGTGGCTTCCTCTTTCACCTCCAGGTGTTTACTGCATTTACTTGCTTCGATTTTGTACTGAGGAGTACTTCTGATTGTAAGCCTACTCTTTCTATGGGACCTTTCTGTATTGCTTTCTCTCTGTCGGCTGCTATTAGCACTATTTGTTCGTCGTTTAATTTCACGTTAACTTTTTACATCTCTGCATTTCTCTTTATATCAGGGCTCCCAACTGTAGACTAATACGTTTATGATCACTTTCCAGGCTTTACTTCCGCTTTTCCTCTATTTCTATTATTGCGAGCTCGTTATAGGTGCCCTGCGACATTAGACAGTAGTCAGTGGTTGTCTGCCTGTTATTGAATTCCCACGTGTTTTGTCCCTCACATATAGTTTCTCTATTTACAATAACTAGGTTATTCCGCTCACAGAGGTCTAGCAGTAGCTTCCCGTTAAAATCTGCGTATCCACCCCGATCCTCCATCTGGCCATTCATATCACCCAGCAGAATAATATCGGCATCGTCTCCAAACTGTTTTGTATCGTCATTGAGACACTTAACTAGGTCCTTGTTTTCTTGCCTGCATTTGTCCCCTGTCCCTAAATAAACTATCGCTGGCCTAGCCATGTTCGTTTACGTTAGTTGTACCCGATGCCGAGACATGTTCATTGCAAGTTTTTTCTTTGCCAATTTCTTCCTTGATGTATCAGCATACCTAACCTTCCCCCCTTCTTGTTCCCTTTCCAAACATAGGCATCGATTAACGGTGGATCTTCTAGATCCCTGAGATGTGTCACGCATAGCGCGTATACACCTACTTCTTCGTCCTTTAACTGCTGTTCTGTTCCTAACTATTTTATCTTTCTACCCCCTTCCATGTTTATGTCAGTGATCATGGAGTTAAAATTCTTTTGAGTAGTTTTCTTCCTGGACCTCCTAGTGGCCATTTTGTCAGGCTCAGCCGCCATTGTTACACTTCCTACTCCACTTCTGCCTACCCCTACGCCCAGAGTCACCATGAACCCCCTAAATAAGGTACTGCCCGGCCTGCCAGGTCACCGGGAAGCGGTGGAAGGTGGCCTCTGTGGAGGCCACAAGACCTAACAGCGCTGCAGTCGAGTCTTGCTTCCGGTCGAGCGCTGTCGTCTGCTACTGCCATACCAAAACACAGGAACCAGAGGCGGAGTAACCATGCTCGCGGGGCGTCTTATGTCCAAGGTTTTCATTTAGCTTACGTCTATTCGACAGTGAAGCGAAATTTTTAAATTAAGTATTTGTTCTCAGCTCTGGCTGTCGGCACAATGTCCGTTTTCATTGCCTACCGTTCAGGGTGAAAACGTCTTCCTTTAGCTGTTTGAAAAAGGTGCAAAAACCTGCGGTTGTCGAACGTGGGTGCGTACCAGGTATGCTATTATGAATTGCGGATATATACGGTGGAACTGCTGCGATCAACCCCGACACAAGTGTACGGAGGAGCTGATTGAGCCCTAACTAGCGCTAACCTGTTCCTCCATGCCGCCTGCTAGTGCGCGCTCAAAGATGCTTAGCGCTGCCGTTCGTGTAAGTGGAACGTGTGCACGAGAGAACTACCGCAGTAGAGGATTTAAAGCGTTTTAAAGCGTATAGTTCTTTGATAAATTCTGACAAAACTGTACGACTAATGCTTCTTTGCTGAACACGTAATGGATTAGCTTTATGCAAAGGTGCCAACTTTGTCACAAAGCAACGGGAAAATAGCAGGAGTCTAATGGTGGTCGTATGTTGCTGATATAACTTCGGTAATTTGTTTGAACAAGCAAATGGGCAATAGTGGAATTTATTTTCGACGTTTCCGTTCCCAAAATCAGCCGGTGCCAGGTGAGCGGCCCATGGGACGCTGCGCGCCTGATTGTAGCTTCTGAATGCGTAATCTAGGACCCATTCCCACCATCTACTTCTTCCGCGCGCACACTTTCCAACCATACCGGCACAAGACAAAAGCAGTTCTGATATCTTAATTCCGTTTCTGTAAATGCGTTAAATCAAGTGTAATAATTTTCTGAAAATTCCACACGTAAACGATCGAACATTTCCTCTATATATTTTTTTTCTCCTCTCACCTAGACATCGGATAGCGATTTCAACATCTTCAAGAGGTAAAGGCAGAAAGCTGTTATTGTGCTTAACAATAACAAAATCGGAAGAAGCAGCCGCCGTCACTCGCTCCCTGCTGTAATACAGTGTTGACACTGCTCTTGCTTTAATAATGTTTTAATCGGCTACTTCCTTTCCTGCTAAACGTCAATCTCAAAATTAGTGATCTCACGAACTGAAACTGCTGAGTAAACAATTATAAACATCCGGTTTTGTCTTCTCTGCCAGGTCTCTGTGGTTTGTTGGCGAAAATGAACTTACGACAGGTGATAACGGCAGTCGTTGGGCGCGAAGCGCCGAAACGCGTCCTTAAGCTCTTATATTTTCTGATGCGAAATTCAACGTTCCCATACGAAGCTATAGACGCAGGCTTTACGAGTGAACGTGCATTGAGTAGCATTACAAAAAAAAAAACGTTTTATTAGTACAGCGTTAGGAGGTGTGAACAAATGTAAACGGGGCATGCCTTTGAACCGCTTCCGCTAGTTCCAAACTGCAATTGCGGGCTATGGTATATGCATGATGATTAATGTTTCTTCATTTTGAATAGGCAAGGAATAATTGCACTTCAAACGGAATAGCGCGCTACATTTATGATCTTCCCACTTCTTCAACTTTCTTTTGTTAATTTCATGCGGTAGTGTTTTGGAGAGGCACTTGAATCATTTCTGGTAAGTCAACAGTGACTGTATATCTACGGATTTATCAACAAAATTCGCTCTTCGCACCTCTACTGTACCTCAGCGAAACAGCGGAGGGACTCAGCCGGTATCGGATACCTGAATTTGTTACCGCGCGCTATGCCGGTAAGCAGTACATGATAGCCAGCACACCTTACAGCCATTTCTGTGGCTGCAGAACTTCCTCCTAAATTTCATGTCCACATACTCCTCCTCTATTGAAGATATTCGCAATGAAGAAAATATTTCATGCAAACGCTCGCAAACGCCGCAACGATATCTGCAATCCAAATAAATGAAGGAAGCTAGTTTAGGGTGAGCCTACTCGAATAAAGTGTTCTGCCACAGTTCATATCGGGAAAACGACCAAACGAGGAACGTTAGATTATTTCGCTCTTTCATCCTTCTATCCTTCAGCTCACCTTTTTAAGGAGAATAGGGGAGTGCCATTCCACACACACAAAAAAAATATTGCTTCTCTTCAGACGTCACGAAAGCGATCACCTTGAAGTTGCTTGAGAGAGAATGCACACATTGAGGGGACACCGTGGGATTTTTGCGGCACTTGTGTTATTCTCAGGACATTACTATCGTGTCACACGAGATGAACAAGCAGTTGTGACTTGTCTGCTTAGTTCCAAATAACAGTTCGTACCGAAGATCGTATATAAAGCAGATATATGCGCACAGCGTTTGCGCTCCACGTGTAGCAGACGATACGCGGGGTCCGAAGCAATACTCGACTGGAGCGCTGTAAGTTCGCGTGAGCATTACTGGGGCCACATTTTTAGTGCAGGTGTGAAACGGGTTTGTTCTAGTAACGCTGAGGTATACGTCACTGATCTGTATTATGTTGCTGGATGCTGCATCCCCGCTTTCCGAAACGAGTGCGAGTGATGCCACCGGAAGTTGACCGGCTTGTTCTGGAAGTCAGGTGTCTGCTGTGTATATGAATGCCAAAAGTCGTGTATTTCATCTTTTCGGTAGTAGTTTTTTCTTATTTGTTTTCGCTTGATATCTGCTCTTATATCAAAAGAATAAGCAAGCTGAACGTGAAAAATGTGAGTATTTTTTGCATAACGCCATGATTTGAGACAAACCGAGGAAAACATACAGGCAGGTTTCAACCTCCCGCGGGATAAGGCGCCATATTTCTTGTTCTTGTCATTCGAGAGTAAAGGGGCACAAGTACAAAGACGATGAGGCTAAGGTCATATTTAAACCGAATTTTCGCGTAGCAGAGAAAAAGCGAACGATGACGGAAATCCTGACACTCGCCCCTCGAAGAGCCAGTTTCAGTTTCGAGTTGCTAGTAGCCGATTTTTCGGCTCATAGATAGGGGGGTATGCTTATCGGTTTAGGACCTTTAATACTTACCAGACGTGCTTTTTATCTAACTACATAGTACAGCCACGTTTGTACAGATTCAGCTAAAAGAAGCACGTAAAACAATTTTTGAGCTTGTCATCAGCATGTATGCCTAAAGATGCACAGCTCGATAGCGACTGACAAAAAGGACGAATGCTGCAGCGCTCACGTTTTTCGATGTGACAGCGCAAGGCAAATTGTGGACAAAAAAGAGGAACGGAGGGCAAGCGCTATTAGAAGTCAACAGCACCACGCATCAGGAATAAAAGCCCATTAAGGCATAACTTAGTGCAATACTAGACATTGCTTGATACACTACGCTTAAAAAGCCGTACCATACCTTTTGCAGGCGCTCACGTAAACCAACAGAACACTGCACATAGTAAGATAGTAATCTCGCCTTCGCTCCAGACCGATAGAAACACAATTCAGTGAAGTCGTCACTGCAACGTCTACTACCTGGTGCAAGTTTCCACCTATTCTTTCTTAAATTTACCCCGCATTGATGGTATAAGTTGGGCTTAGAGCCTGGGAACGTGCATAACAGTAAAGATCAGAGCTGGCAAAGCTAGAACAAAAAGACGACGCAGAGCTCAGCAGACGAGGCTCCGTAAGCACATGCTGTGTGTAGCGACGTCCTGTCGTCTTCTAGTATCGTCCCATGCCAATGCTAAAGACCCTTCTTTTTGAAACGCCTTTCCCGAAGATTTTGCTGGTATTCTCATGCAGGCGATGGCGCAACAGGTAAGCTTTATCGAGACCGACGAAAATGCGAAATACCAAGGAGAAAACAAACTGAGAAACTGTGCTGGTGCCCCATATCCTGCATTGATAAAAGGTGGCCTTTGGGAAAAGAATGCTTACTTCCGATGGCTTCACTTTCGGGCGCCCGATGTGCCACCCAGACTTCTAGTGAAGATCAGTGAAATACGTTGTTGCTATGCAACCTACCTAGTTATATGGTGTGCTGCCATGGTGTGGTAACACCTGGTATCATGGTGTGGTGCCACCTTGCTGACGTATGGCGGCCATCTCGGTCACTTGGTATGTATACATTGTTGCTATGCGATGGTTAGCAGTTCATCCGCCATTTTGAAAGATAGTTTTCAATGACCTTGGATTGCAGTCAAACATGACCTTGAGTAACACGAGAGGTAACGCTAACGCTCTAAAAAGAAAATTGGTGGCGAAAAGTCCTTTGTCGCTAGCTGAAACGATAGACAAGTGCAGAAAATACACACGAATCAGGACGGATTGTAAATGAGTGCATTAATCTGACGGGAAAAACCCAACAAAATGGCAGGCTGACAAAAACAGCACGACGCGAAGGCAGCGCGGTGTTCACCCTTGTTCATGTGTGTCATGTGTGATGACCCGACGAAACCGGCACTACACATAAGAGGCCTGTATTTCCCTATCTTCAGGCCTCTCTGTCCGGTAGTGTGACCCCACTAAAGGCCACACCACAAAGGTGGCTCTGTATTCCCCTAGTCTTCACTCCTTTTCAGTCTGCTGGGGAGACCCCATGAAACGGGCACGACACAAAGGCAGGCCTGTATTTGACTATCTTATTGCCTCTCTGACAGCTTGACCCCACTATGATGCCACGACAAAAGAGCGCTCTGTATTCCACTATCTTCACCCCTTTCAGTCAGCTGGGGTGTCCCCACGAAAAGGGCACGACACAAAGGGTGCCATGTGTAGTCCCCTATCTTTGTCCCTCTGTGCGCTGGGCCGGGCTGACTAAAAGGGCACTGCACAAAGGGAGCCCTGTGTAGTCCCATATCTGCAAACTTTCAGTCTGCTGGGTTGACCTCACGAAAAGGTCACGGCTCAAAGGGAGCCATGCGTTCTCAACTACTTTCGTGCCTCTCCGTCAGTGTGACCCGGCGGAAATTGCTTGACTAAAAGGGATCCCTGTGTAGTCCTCTATCTTAATGTCTCTGTCTGCTGGGACGACCCCACGAAAGTGGCACGACACGAAAGGTGTCGTGCAGGTAGTGAATATGACCGTTGTAGAGTGTGATGAAGATTCAACTGGGGCCGGAAATGCTGAACAAACGTCTATTTTCAGTTGTTTACTATGGCCTCTTACGAGCACTGGCATATCTGGTTGGCGATTTCATGCTCCTGTACAATATTGTAACTTGGCTGCCAGCCGAAGAATGAGGCGTGGTGAACGATGGAGCAGATATGATTTTATGGCCGCTGGCCTAGCGCGAGCGCTCCGACCCGCGCCACTGCCAGCTTCGTCTCCGTCACACTACCCGGGCCACCGAGCGATCGTCCCGATCGGTGACGAACAGACTCGCGAAATGGCGATGGTCTTGAGTGGAGGGTTGAACAGTATGTAGAATATGGTGCAGTGCTGGCCGCCACGATGAGAAAGATGAGAGAATGAGTCCCGGTCCACGAAGCATCCGGGCCGTAGGGTGCCAGGAGCTGACGGCCGAGGCCCTTCCTTGGACGCACCGAACGGCTGGGGCAGGGGGGCGGTGTCCTCATGTGTGGGCAGGGTCTTGGGTCAGTCGGGTCTTGGGTCGGTCGGGTCTGGGGTCGTCGTGTCTTGTGGTCCGGGCGGGGGACGGGGCAGGGGTGAGCGTCGAGGGCGGTTCAAGTCGGGCGGACTGGGGCACGGCCGTGCGGGGCGGACCAGGTACTCACGGCCGACGTCCATGGCAGGCGCAGGACGCCGAAGCTGCGCGACCAGGATGGCGATGAAGGGACCCCAGCACCTCACACCAAATTTAACGTGGCGATCAGCCGAAGAATGAGATGTGGTGAACGATGGAGCAGAAATGATTTAATGGCCGCCGGCCTAGCGCGAGCGCTCCGTCCCGCGCCACTGCCAGCTTCGTCTTCGTCACAATATGTAGGAGAAACTGCTCAGATTCTACAGCAAAATCGATCTAACTCTTCGATGCAGAATATCGGTGCCTCCAACTTCGTACTCTAGGGTGCGCTTTGGTATTGACAATAATAAACGAGGCTAACCACGGTTGTGGTTCGCGCGCGCCAAACCCAAGTTGGGATGTCACTTCACAACATCATGGGAAGTTGTGATGCTTGTGTAGTGATACTTTCTTAACGAAAATATTCAGGAATGCTTTCGTAAAGTGGCACAAGCGAAAAAACCTCACTTGCAGAACACTAAAATAAGTAATCGGGCTGGGCTCATACAATCTGAAATACGCTCCTCTACACTGTTGGGAAATGGTCGAGTAGCTTCATGCAGGCATCTTAAGTTCGCCGCACAGGTCCATTTGGCTGCTCGCACCGCTGGATCACTCGGTTGTTGCCACTTCGCCTCTCCTTTGACGCCTCTCCTCGCACCACTTGGTTCGGACGTTTTGCTCTTCCAACCGTCTATGTCACCTTAGTTGCCTTAATTCCACACTTCGAGCACGCCCAGCTGTCGCAACACCTTCGCTGTTAAGGGACGGCGTGGAATTCAGTTTGTAAGAAACCTGGATGAGCACCCTATAGTGATGTTCTTCGTGGAAACAACAAATGTTTAACCGTCGCTCTCCTCACCAGTTTTCGCCAGCGCGTGGCAACCACGTTCACCTCCTGCGAGAACCATTCGATTCGAATGAGGCGCTTGCGTTGTTCCATCCTTTATTAGTCTCCGACCTTCGGCGCCATTTTTCTTTCTACTGCGGAAGCTTTACAGAAGAGGTAATTTGGGGAGTGTATGATAATTCCGCATAATGTTACAGATGTACCGCAAATCGCTGCCACACGGGCAGTTTTAACGCCCAAGGAGTGAATGCACTGATCGCCTGTGCCTGAAGAATGTTTTGAATGGCCATTGAACTTGATGGCCATCGACTCAATTCGAGTTTGCGAATGGCCGTTGGGATCGCCACTGAGAACAGCCTCGCACTCTCTATACGTGTAAAATCACGACGTGAAAACTTAAAATAATGAAAAATACGTTTTCCGGTTAAGGATTAATTTTTTAATTATATTAGCCAGCTTCTAAATAAATCTTTACTCTAGCCAAAATGACAATGACAGCTCCGCAAGCGGTCCGTTGGTCAGATGCAAACAAACCAACCCTGATCTTGTTGCGCTGAGTGCACCTTTCTTTCGCTCGTTTGCACCCATAGTGCGCTTTGCGGCCACAGAGAGAGAAAGAGAGAGAGAGAGACAGAGAAGTTCACCACAGGTGCTGAAACGATATTTATGACCGCTACAAAGACGGTCAGCGACCAGTGGCGATCTGTGTAGGTAAATGGGCCCAAATATATCTTTCCAGGTGCCGCCAGGTGTCCCCGGGCGGCGCCGAAAGGACGAAGAAGTGAGGAACTCGCGTGCTCTCGGAGCTGGAACTCTGATTCTCTGCTTGCGGCCTGCGCCTAGCCCTTCTGTTTCCTATTCTATTTGTGACATTTGTGGTGGAGTCCGCTGGGTAACACCCCTCCTAACACCGAGGACCCCAGACCTCTCCATGCCGACACGCCAGTGCATCGGGTCAGTCGCCGAGATCTAGGACTGTCCCCTGAGCATGGGCTATTGGAGACTACCTCGGCGCCTGGACAGCTGCCTCCTGTGCTCAGGCCATTTGACTCAACCTCGGCGCGTGCCCCTCGACCAGCTATGCAAGGCACCGCGTACTACACCGTCCAGAACCCGCGGCTGCCAAAGTCCTTTCACGGGACTCAGCTGGAGGACGTGGAAGATTGGCTCCTCCAGTTTGAACGTGTCGCCGCATTCAACCAATGGGATGACGCCGCCAAGCTGAGGAACGTTTTCTTCACCTTGGAGGACGGTGCTCGTACGTGGCACGAGAACCGTGAGCATATTCTTTTATCTCGGTATGAGTTCCGACGTCAACTGCTCGCCGCGTACGTCAGCGCTGATCGTCGGGAGCGAGCTGAGCGCGCCCTGCAGTCCCGTATGCAAATGCCCAACGAAACGGTTTCGATGTACGTCGAAGACATGACGCGTCTCTTCCGACGCCCTGACCGAGCCATGTCGGAAGCCAAGAAGCTGCGCCACCTAATGCGTGGTGTTAAAGAAGAGCTTTTCGCCGGCCTCGTGCGCAGCCCCCCAAGCACTGTTGCCGAGTTTCTAGCAGAGGCTGTCACGATGGAGCAGTCCTCTGGCAGCTTTCCACCGCGTACGACCGGCCAGTCTTTGCTGCTTCTGTTACGGAGTCTCTACCGGCGTTAAACAGCAATACCGACTTCCTCCGTGACATGATCCGCGCTTTCGTCCGTGAAGAGCTAGCGAAGATATGTGGTACGTCACAGCCAGCGGCCAGCTCCCTTATGGGCGTTATCCGTGAAGAGGTGCGGCAAGCTATCAGGCCTCCTTTACTACGCGGCGAACCACAGCCCATCCAGACAAACTAGAACCGCCCGACGTACGCTGAAGCTCTGCAGCACGTTCCCCAAATTCAGCGCCATTTCCACAGCCCGTCCAGGCAGACTACTGCCGCCCGACCTATGCTGATGCTCTACGACGCCCTGCCCCAAGTCCGGTGGCATTTGTTCAAATCCCACACGACGTCCCGCTACCCTCCGTGCAGCCAGTGCAGCACATCCCGAGTAGTGATCGACGATCCCTGCGCAGAGCAGACCTCTGGCGTGGGCCTGACCGGCGGCGTTTATGTTTCCATTGTGGGGAGGCCGGTCACCTGTTCCGCCGGTGCCCATATCGAGAGCTTGGCCTGCAGGGCTTTTCCTCAGATGCGCCACGACCCCGATTTGGCCAAAGGCCCCCTGAGATTGAGGAGTACGTGACCCAGCAACCCCTGTGGTCCACGGCGCGCCGTCAGTCCCGATCGCCGTCACCTCGCCGATCAGCATTTTCACGGAATCCGCAGAACTTCTTGCGGGAGACGGCGGACCGCTCGCCGAGCCCTCGCCGGGAAAACTGAAGACAGCGACCTACGGGGGCGTGGTAGCTGGATATCGACGTTGCAAAGACCCCCTGACGCCGCCGACATCCGATGGTAAAGCTCTGACGACGCCGACGACAGTGGGTGAAGTAAAGGACCGATTCTCACTGGACGTACCCGTGCTTCTCGACGGTCACAGCATTAGCGCGTTGGTGGACACAGGAGCAGAGTTTTCAATTATTAGTGCCAAATTGGCAGCGCTTCTCAAGAAAGTAACGACTCCTTGCTTAAGCATGCAGATCCGGACGGCGGGGGGCCATATCATTACTCCGCTTGGACAGTGCACGGCTAGAGTCCAGATCACCGATCCGACGTTCATAGTGAGCTGCATGGTGCTCCGCGACTGTTCTCGTGACCTGATTTTGGGCGTGGATTTTCTCCGTTAGAGTGGTGCCATTATCGACCTGCGGAACAGAACCGTTACGTTTTCTACAGCGGAAGCCGACGACACCTCCGATGTTCGTTAACGCAGCTCCGCCCTTCGTATTTCCACTGAGAGTGTTTTGATCCCGCCGCGCGCCAGTGTTTTTGCAAGCGTTGAATGCGATGATAGGTTACGTGATGGACCTGCAGTCACCGAGGGCAACCTTTACTTGCTACTGACACACGGCATTTCCTCGGCCCGAAGCCTTGTCCACCTCCATAACGGTCGGTCGGAGCTCCTGATTACTAATTTTACCAACGAACCTCGTCGCCTTTTCCGAGCTATTGCCATCGCGTGGGCCGACCAACTGGCAGATGTTACTGAGTGCTTTACGTCCGAAGCCATGGTACAACCGGACACGTCCCTGGATCGCATCGATATTAGCTCTGGGCTATCAGCGACTCAACAGCGCGACCTACGCGCCCTACTGCTTCAATACAAATCCTGCTTCGCATCCTCCTCGAAAGTGCGGCAAACGGCGGTCACAAAGCATCGAATCATCACTTCCGATGATGCTCGCCCCATACGACAGCAGCCGTGCCGCATTTCCCCGAAGGAACGCGACGCCATCCAACCGCAGGTGAAGGAGATGCTTACAGATAGCATAATTCAGCCTTCTAAGAGCCCGTGGTCCTCGCCTGTTGTTCTGGTAAAGAAGAAGAATGGCACTTTGCGCTTTTGCGTTGATTACCGTAAGCTGAACGCCATAACGAAAAAGGACGTCTACCCGCTGCCTCGCATCGACGACTCACTCGACAGACTTCGCCGCGCCAAGTATTTTTCATCGATCGACCTAAAGAGCGGATATTGGCAGATTGAGGTTGATGAACGTGACCGCGAAAAAACTGCCTTCATCACACCCGACGGCCTATATGAATTTAAGGTGTTGCCCTTCGGCCTTTGTTCAGCGCCTGCGACGTTTCAGCGCATGATGGACACTGCCCTGGCTGGCCTCAAATGGCAAACCTGTTTAGTTTATCTAGATGACGTGGTAGTGTTTTCAGAAACCTTCGACCAACACCTTGAACGCCTGCGGACCGTACTGGATGTCCTGCGGTTGGCCGACTTGACACTTAAACCCGAGAAGTTCCATTTTGGCTACAAAGAGCTCAAATTTCTTGGCCATGTTGTGAGCGCCGACGGTGTAAGACCCGACCCCGAGAAAACTTCTGCCGTAGCCGAGTTTTCCCGTCCTACTACAAAGAAAGCGCTCAAGCGCTTCTTGGGTTTGTGCGCCTACTACCGCCGTTTTATCGCAGACTTCTCCAAGATCGCTGAACCCTTAACCCGCTTAACGCGTGAAGATACACCGTTCGTCTGGACTGCCGCGCAAGAGGCTGCTTTCACAGAGCTGCGACGACGGCTACACACTACCCCTGTGCTTGCTCACTTTGATGACGAGGCTGCTACCGAGATACACACCGACGCTAGAAATATTGGGCTTGGTGCCGTCCTCGTTCAGCATCAAGAAGGCGTGGAACGTGTGATCGCGTATGCGAGTCGTACACTGTCGCGCACCGAAATCAACTATTCCACCTCAGAAAAGGAGTGCCTCGCCGTCATCTGGGCCACGATGAAATTTCGGCCTTATATCTACGGTCGCCATTTTGAAAGTCGTCACAGACCACCATTCCTTGTGCTGGCGGACCAATCTCCGGGACCCATCAGGCCGCCTGGCACGCTGGAGCCTTCGCCTTCAGGAATTTGATTATATAAGTCCGGACGTAAACACGAAGATGCCGACACGCTCTCGCGCGCACCCTTCGAGCAAGCTGATGACAGCACAGAGGACGACAATCGTTTCCTAGGTGTGATCAGCAGTTCGGACTTGTTGGCAAGGCAGCGTGCTGACGCTGACCTGCGGTCTGTCATGGATCACCTAGAGGGCCATGCTTCCAACGTACCTCGACCCTTTTCCCGCCACCTGTCCTCTTTTTGCAATCGCAATGGCGTACTCTACAAGAAAAACTCACGTAACGGTGACCGCACCTACCTCCTAGTCGTGCCATCAGACCTCCGCGACGACATCCTTTCCGCGTGTCATGATGAGCCCACATCTGACCACTTGGGATTTGCACGCACGCTCGCTCGAGTGCGTCAGGCCTATTATTGGCCTAAACTTTCAGCGACCATCCATCGCTACGTCAAAGCTTGCCGTGAGTGCCAGCGTCGTAAGTCGACACCGCTAAAGCCTGCAGGTTTGCTCCATCCAATTGAACCACCTCGCACACCTTTTGACCAAGTCGGCATTGATCTTCTGGGCCCATTTCCTGTATCAGCATCTGGCAATAAGTGGATTATAGTTACGACTGATTATTTGACGCGCTATGTGGAAACCAAGGCGGTGTCGCACAGTACGTCCTCGGAAATCGCGCATTTCTTCATACACGATATCGTTTTACGACACGGCGCCCCGTCTTCCGTAATCACCGACAGAGGCACTGCGTTTACTGCACAGCTCATGCACGAGGTGTTCCAGCTGAGTCACACGACCCACCGCAAGATTACTGCATACCACCCGCAGTCAAACGGGCTCACGGAGCGCCTCAACAAAACCTTAGCGGACATCCTCGCCATGTACGTCGATGTACTGCACAAGACCTGGGACGAGATCCTCCCATACGTGACGTTTGCCTATAACACGGCGCTTCAGGAAACGACTGGCTTTACGCCGTTTCGCCTCGTCTACGGGAGTGACGTACAGACAATGCTCGACGCCATGCTTCCGTGCGCCCCTGACGACCAGGAGCTCACGTCGGGCGCCGAGGAGTTTACCCGGCACGCAGAGGAAGCCCGGCAACTGGCCCGTATGCACATCCGACGGCAGCAGGCCACGGATGCACAATGCTACAACCAACGACATCGACACGTAGAGTACAACCCCGACGACAAAGTGTGGGTATGGACCCCAGTACGTCGCCCAGGCCTGTCGGAGAAGCTCCTGAGCCGCTACTTTGGACCGGACACAGTGTTGCGCCGTATCACGGATGTGACGTATGAAGTCCTCCCCGATGGCACTCTACCGAGTTCGCGCCGTCGACCTCAGCCTCAGGTCGTGCACGTACTGCGCATGAAGCCTTACTTTACGCAGTAAGGGACGTCGCCTCTTCCGCGTGTTCTTTTTATTTGTACCTGCAGCCGATGAGCGGCATGTGACCGTTTTTGTTCACTTGCTTACTTCCTCCCGTTCACTCAATGTGCGCCCACGTTTTTGCTTTTTTTTTGGGGGGGGGGGGGGGGGGAGGGGGAATAATGCCGCCAGGTGTCTCCGGGCGGCGCCGAAAGGACGAAGAAGTGAGGAACTCGCGTGCTCTCGGAGCTGGGACTCTGCTTCTCTGCTTGCGGCCTGCGCCTAGCCCTTCTGTTTCCTATTCTATTTGTGACAATATTAATGATTGTGCTTCGCCGGCGAAAGTTGCAACCAGTCGCGTCATTCCCCATCGCCGCCCCGCCATCGCTGTCTCTTAGTACAGTATTCATCTCGCTTATTGCTCAAGTTTTTATCTTTAGCGTCATCTGTCGCATCGCATGCTCACTACTCATAGGTCATTTAAATTAGCAGTGTGGCAGTGCTGCACCTGCATGCCCATAGAAAACTGAGATGGCCATTTACTCAACTGGCATTTAGATTGTCCCTGTGACAGGGGTATTACGCAATAAATTAAGCAAGAGCAATGCCTGTTCAGCGCCCGTTGTCGTCGTCTTTTGCTCGTACATTGTGGAACGTCGTGCTGGAAAATCATGTTCAAAACGGGGACACGAAAGAACAGCACACGACAAAACAGCATGAGAACAAAACAGCATGTGTCAAAACAGCGCGATAAAAATTGCCGATGATTACGTTATTTCCTAAAGCGAAATTTGAGCGAAACTGATCAGCTGTTTCAACTTTCCGATACATTGAGACAAAGAACGCGAGCAAGACATGTATGTACAATCACAGACAGCTTTTTTTCAGACATATTCCTACTTCGAGAAACACTCCACTAACTGTAAAGTTACACTTGAGAGATATTACAATGTAAAAGAATTATTGCACTCAAAGTGCACTACCACAAGAGAGACAGGCAAAAGTTCAGGCGAACACTTTGTTGACCTAAAGTGCGGAGGGGCGAAAGCCTTAAGCGCAGTGTTACTGCTTGTGCCACTGATGTGTGGGGAAGATGTTAAGCTTCGCCTCTAAGAGTGGAACGCGAAAGCGTGCAACGCTGCCAGGGAGTCCACAGAACGCCGTCGCCCATTCGGCTCTACGCCTTGCTCAGATTCCGATTCAAAATACATAATCGCCGTCTCGCGAGGGGCCTGTCGGAACGTCGAACAAGGCTGCACTCCCTTCTTAGCCTATCGAATATACCAAAATTGCATGCGGGATACGTACCCCGCACACCGTTACCATATATGGGCCCCTGCTCATCAGGGGTTGGAGGGAACGAGGCAGCAGACGCAGCCGCCCGCGCGCTCTCTCACCGGGCTGTTTTCTCCTCCCCACCTGATTAGGAACCCGATTTTAATCCGGTCTATACGTTCAAAGATGTCACAACCTACTATCAAGATAGCCATCGCCTTTACCCTAGCCAATGTAAAGGCCTCAAGAAGGCGGAGGAGGGGCTCCTTCACCGCCTCTTCACGAATACATTGCTGTGCCCGGCAGCACTAAAACATTTCGACCCCTCCTTTAGCGGCAACTGTCCCCACTGTAGTGCGGCGTCTTCGGACTGCTAACACATGGTGTGGGCCTGCCCCTCCAACCCGGCCATTCCCCCCATCCCCAACCCAACCCGAGAGGACTGGGAGGCGACCCTGCTCGGCTGTCACGACTTACAGGCCCAACAAGCCTTAGTCGGGCGCGCCCGGGCGGCGGCCACAGCCACTGGCGTCCCAAACTAGGGACCTCCACCTAGTGTTTGTAAGGATCGGTCCCTTACGGGCTGATCCAAACATACATCCTGTCCTTTCTGAATAAATGTTTTCACCACCACCCCCACCGATGGTAAATTGGTTTTTGAGGAAAGGAAATGTATCTCTCTCGCATATCTCGGTGGACACCTGAACCTCGCCGTAAGGAAAGGGAGGAAGATTGGAGTGAACAAAGACGCCGTATTGGCCAGATGCGCCTTTGTTCATTCCAAACCGTCGAGCTGGCATGGGGGAGTAGTTAGCATGCTGGTCTCGCATTCCGGAGACCCTGGTTCGATTCCCCAAGTCGACCAGTTCCCTACACGGTTTTATTTATTTATATGATCTGACTAGAAAAGTTTATTAGGCTAATTGGTCTTTACCATTGTTCGAATGCCATCCATCATATCCTGTCACTCACCTGTCAAGTGATGGAACTATCTAGAATGTTCAACACAATATCTGTAAAACGTCTAGGGACGTCTACCTATTAATGATGGTTAATGATAGTGAGGGATGACTTGCACATTTCGTGATACTATTCAACTTATGGTTAGTGATAGTTAACGTAACCTCAACTAGCACACTTATTAATTAGGGCTAGTTAAGGTACAGGTGCAGTGCACAGTCCCACGTGCCAGTTCTTAACTACTAATTACCAATTAGTTATTTAGTCATTAAATATAATGATATATTCATGTAATCCCTTTAGATCATGTTGCGATGTCTTTTGATTGCACCCGATTTAGTATCTGGATCAAGTATCGAGAGCAGGCGAGGCGGTTGTATAAAAGAGACGTCTGGCGGTGCACGCAAACTAGAGATGGACGAGCTGGCCCGGCTGAAGGAAGCCTGTGACCGCCATTGGGATTAAACCATGCGGCGGCGACGGGCAGAAGAGACCGAAGATAAAGCTATCGCTTTTTGCCAGGTTTAATCATGCTAAACCATCAGCCAGTTTTTTTACGTGTCGTAGTCCTCGCCCGTCCTTCAGCGGCCATAGCTAGCATAAAGCGGTAATGACGACTTCTAAAGGATAGCTAGAGAGGCTAGCTGTTAGAAGAGGGAGAGCGAGAGGCTTTCTGCGATAGCCAGTGCTCCAAGGCATCGGAAAGCTTAGCGCGTCTCTGGTTCGAATTCACAGTGATGTATTATCATTTTTTTTCGGCTTCGTACCGTTCTGGCGCATAGTTCTCAAGTTCGGAAGGATCGAAATGGCTCCTGACAACTGCAACAAACAAAATATACAAACGAAAGTGTGTAAAGATAATATACACCTAATTCTAGTTTCATGCCATAGAATTCGGATATCGAGCCGAACTTCCTTCCATTGAAACGATCACCAAATAAACCACTTATGTCCGGCTTTTCCTGCTGTCTTTAGCCAAGTGAAACTTAGTGTATTACCATATCGTTCAGCGTGTTAATTTTGTTTTTGCTGGACCCTCCCAAACTTCAATCCTAATTGGGCAATGAAGGAGGCGAAATTGTGGTACACCCAGAGACCTACGTCGGATGCATTTGCCAGAATTCAGCATCATGATTGTAAACCCGCAGAATCCATGTTTCCAGAAAAACTTCGGCTGTAGCCATTTCATTACCCGCCAGAAAAAAGTGAAAATTTGAAATCGCGAATATTACCGTACTCTGCTTCTTACTGAGCCTGTGAAACGAGCAATCGCGAACTTCAACGGTCGTAGCCGTATGTGTTGATTTACCGTCTGCGGTTATGGCTGTGATAATTCAGCCATCCAGCAGTGCTCCATCGTACTCCGCTATGCTGTTTTGACGTCGTGCTGTTTTTTCCCTGCTCTTTCCAGTCATGGTGCTATTTTCTCGCTGTGCTGTTTTGGTGTGGCTTTTCTTTCGCTGTGCTCTTTTGTCACTGCACCATTTTTTCCCTTTGCTCTTTTTTGTACGCTGTTTTGGCGTATGCTGTTTGAAAAACTTACCACACTTAATAGAAGTGTTTGCCGCTTATCTGCGGACTTCGAGTTCCTGCAGATAAGGCCAATTTCTCCAACTCTTATGGCAGGAGTCTCATTGAGAGCCAGCTGGACAGGAGCGTGGACCCCTGCCACGACTTTGCTGCCCACGTCTGCGGCCGATGGATGCCCCGCAAGGAGTTCGCTGAGCTGTCCCGCTCCGCGCTCACTGACATGCAAATGTCGTGGCTAAGCAAGCTGCCCGATACACTGGAAAAGAGTGCGGACCAGCTGCCGGTGGTGAGGAAGGCGGCAGCTATGTTCAACAGCTGCTTAGCGGAGACGGACTCGCAAGTCAGCGTCGTCAAAGAATTTATGCGCCAGCATGGCCTCGCATGGCCCGAAGATCCCGAACATATGTTGGCTCCTCTCAAGGTACTGTTCGACCTTGCGTTCAATTGGAATGTAAATCTTTGGTTTTCGCTGAAGCTGCTCCCGACAGCCGAGGAGGACCACCAGAAGCGGCGCATCTTGTTTACTCCCAGCGGCGTGATGCCATTCTGGAGAGCTCTCTTCGGACAAATACCGAAAAAACACTTTAATAAAGTTTACACTGACATTTTTAAACTTTTTGCTAATGCCACAAACGGACTGCCGCCTTCTGGGAGGATCGAGGAGGACTACAAGATCATCCAGTACGTATTCCACACCCTCGTCCGGTCGTCGACGTGGGAGGCCGGCGTTCCAGCTGTGTTCCCGCTGCGCGAATTGGAAAGCCACTCGAAACTGGCTAAGGCGGCACACATTAAAGATACTATTGACACCATGATGGCTATCGATCCGCCGTTCACGATGGACGACCTGATGCTTTTCAGCGACGTGGCCCTGCTGGACGGTGTACTAAAGATTTTCGAGAACACCAGAGACATCACCGTGCTGCGCCACCTGGCGTGGCTGTTCCTGTTCGCATACGCAGCCGTCGCCAACCCTGGCGCCGTCCTGCTCATCCTCCACGGCAGCACCATGCGAGCGAGAGAAGAGCGGCTCCGCTTCTGCGCCTCCCAGGTCGAGGCCAGCTACAAGCTGCTGGTGTCCTCCGCCGCCGTGGTTGCGCATTTTTCGGAGGAAGAGCGTCCCCGCATCGACGGGCACCTGGCAGGCATGCTGAAGGTATGTTGAAGGTTGCCTGAAATAGATAACCATTACTGCTTACAGGAATTGGTCACTAAGCGAGTCAGCCTGTGACGGGTGAGACGAATTGCCTAACGCTGTAGAGTCAGTGCAGAAACAGCCTCCGTCATACAGTAGGCATGAGGCTCTTGCGAAGTCACCCTCCTGGTGACCGAAAACATATTTAATTGGAGCGCGCTTGGCTAGTTGAAGAAAGGTCTGAGCAAAAGAGTTTTACCGCGACGGTGTTAGTACTCCCGCTGTGCGTAAAATTCGGCGTCCATGCCGTTATCAGCGAAAAATTCCCTGAGAAGCAAGCTAGGTGGGCACCTAGGTTACGTCACCCTGTGAGCCATCACAACCTGCCCACCTGTTTGTGATTAGACTGAGCACCGTGGTAGTTGGTAGTTAAATTAATGACTGGTTATGAGAAGTTGTCCACGAGGAGCAATCTGGGTCGCACAAGCCCCACCGATAGTACCACGTGCCATCGCTGAACCATTGCTTAACAACTGCACCATTTCGGCAGGAGCAGAATGAGGATTCCCATGTATCTTGGAATGTAAAGTCGAGAATTGCAAGTTACGCATATTTGTGTTTAAACCCACCAAAGCTATCGCGTAATGCCCTTAAGGAGGAGCTTAAGTGCCCCCTCGAATTTTTTTTATCGTACTGCGGCTTGCAGGTCATGACAGGCAGTGTATTTGTAAGGGAATTTGTTGATAAGGATCACAACACCAGCAGAAGGGGCACTTGCTGAAAGGGAACACAACGCCATCAAATTGCCATTCATGATAACAAACAGGGCAAGGAAATAAATGCAGAATGTGCCTACCCTCTACATATAGCTCTATAGGTCACAAAGGAAGTGCATTTCTTTCATTTGATGTATGAGCAATCGCAACGAAGTGATCTAGCCCCTTCGCAAAAGTGAATTAATGGCACTTAAAAGTGACTAGTGGGTGGTGTGATGTGTAGCGAAAAGAATATTAATTGATGTATCTTGAAAACCTTTAGACGATAGAGACTAAAGGGAATGATGCCAGCGTCAGCTAAGTACAGATAACGTGTTTTGCCAAGCCGCAGTTTTGGCTTGTTGGTGGCAGATTGCATACATTGAAGCGCAAGAGCAAACCCGGACGAGAACGAACTCAAACGAACGATGTAAGTCTAGCAACTCCTGTGTGTTTTTAGGGCGAAAGCCTTTAATGCCTCATACTGTCGTTAGCAGCCGTGTCGGTAGCTGTGTCGGCAGATTTTCCCGCATTTCGGCGTCTCTACTTTAAAAAAAAAGCGTTGAGGACAGGAATCCAACCAGGGCCTTCGGCATTTGAAGCGGAGATGCCAGCACTCCGCCACAAAGGCGCAGGATTTGACCATGAATAAAGGCTCATCTAGTGGATGCTTGGGTCTTATAAATATAATAAAAGAAATAAAGGAGTAAAGATAAAAATAAAGAAAAATAAATAAAAAATGAAAATAAAAAAGGAACAAAACTAAAATAAAGATAGGAACCAAACAAAAATAAAAAAAGAAAAGAAACAAAAATAAAAACCAGTGCACCAGGAAACGCTTTCGCCTTGCACCAGTTTAGAGAGCCAAAGTGCCTCGTGAATTTTAGAGCTTTAGCTCTACTACTGGCGTT
The DNA here is from genome assembly GCF_055824585.1 of Amblyomma mixtum. Lineage (NCBI taxonomy): Eukaryota > Metazoa > Arthropoda > Arachnida > Ixodida > Ixodidae > Amblyomma > Amblyomma mixtum. The sequence continues at coordinate 132,508,822 of NC_143019.1, forward strand.
CCTCAAGTTCGCGTTATTCTGAAATCGAAGGTCGTTTTTCAAAATAGCGGAAGCAATGCTAACCATCGGATAACAACAATGTATACACATACCACGTTACTAAGACGGCCGCCATACTATAAAACTAAGGAGTGTGCCCACCAGGGTAGCTTACCGTACAACTACGGCGGTTGCAACGTTATACCATCAGATGCACTCGGGTGCCGCAAATAGCACCCGCTTTAGTTTGGAATATCGAAGTAGGGTCACTTAGCACCACGATTTGTAGATAGATTGTGGACCACTTAGTTGACGCAGAAGGTTCGGAGTGGCATCAAACGACCCGGCATTTTATGAAGAACAAAACTGCTACTTGAGCGATAGCCTAGTATGCGACAGGAATTCGTACCGACGAACTTTGATATCCCAAACAATTTCCGTGAACATTCAAACGGGCACTGCGGCCGAACCATTCGACGAAGAACGTTTCGGGTGGTCTCAAAGGACTTGTCGTCTTGTTATGTATCTAGGAGAATGTCGTTTGTAATGTAAAATGTCGATATAACGAATTTGTGTAAGATATAACAAAGACGGATACACGGCACGTGAGCACGATGCAATATACGATCGATAGGCGGTGCTACGTATGGGTTGCCTTAACGGATGTACATGAGGGGCCGCGTTGTGTCGTCACTAAAGAATGCATACACAAATTCGTTATTACGATCGCTAAACGCTTTATGTATCAATGGAAAAACTCGGTACTCGATCGCTGCCTCAGAGTCGGTTCAATTTTTTTTTTCCGTGTGTGCTGCTGCGCTATTCTGCATGTCGTGCTTCACCATTTCACGCTTCTGCCGCTACTCGATGGAACGTTGATGTTGGAGAGGGAAGACCTAAGAACGTTACCTTTGTGTAGAAAGCGCTGTCGTATTGCGGCACAATGGACGCCGAAAGGAAAAGGCGCTTATCAAGTTTGCCAACGTTACAGATCACCGCTCTACTGAGCTGAAACTATAAAGCTTTGTTTGTGCGCCTTGTGTACACATATACGGGAAGAAAGCGCTGCTACGCATTTCGTGCCATCCCGCAAGTGGTAACCGAAGGGTGCTCTAGTGACTGTTTCCAATGCGCTGTGTTTGCGACGGAAACATACAGGGCAACAGCCACCGGCTTTTCGCAGATGGCCATGGAGAAGAGTCTGGCTGCGTCGTGGCTGGACAATCAGACCCGGCAGATGGCCGCCGATAAGCTGAAGAAGATGCGCAGGGTGCTGTGGCCGGACAAGGAGTTCATCACGAAGCAGCGACTGGAAGAGGTGTACGCCGATTTCACCGACAATGCCTCCTCGTTCGCCCATTACTGGATCGCCACTCGGCGCTCCCTGCGAGGCCTGGTTGGTTCCGACGCCGGCCTTCAAGAGCTGCGAATTCGCGGCAGCGACGAGCAGCCGTACATCCAGTACGTGCATGTGACCAACTATCTGTCGCTCTCCCTGGGAGCCCTGGCGCCGCCTCTTTACTACAAGGACGGCACCAAGGCAATGCTGTACGGCGGCCTGGGGTATTTCTACGCCAAAGAGTTGCTCCGAGCTTTGGATACGGAGGGCGTGCAGGTAAGTTTGGTGCGTGCATGGAATGGCTGGTTGAAAGGCTGCCCATGCATAATGAAGGCAGTGTATCCTTGAAAGACATCTCTTCGAAGGACGACTTGAAAGCACTGGCAGTTAGCCGCATGAGCGTGGCTTAGTTAATGCTCTCGACGAAGAACAATGCTGGGCTGAGCGAGTTGGAAAGCATTTATGTTAACATCATAAATGTTCGAGATAAAGAAAAAATGTCGGCAGTCTCACGTGCTGTTTTTCTAAGGGTGACCTTTATAACGCGCGGAATAATTTTGTGTCGAAAACAACAGGAAAAGAAGGAAGCGCTCATAAATACTCGCAGCTTGCGGAAGGCAAGCTGCTGCAAGTAAAAGTTGGAACGACAAAAAATTGTGAACACTCCTTATCTCATGTTGTCATAAGTTGATGAAGGTGTTAAAGGAATATCGGCGTGCTCTGGACGCCGCTAGCTACTGAGCGAACTAGTGGATAGATTTAATGGATTGTGCTCAATTTCGGACATGTAGGACATTCCTCAAGCTAAGGGGTACCAAGGTCAAAAGACAGAATTTCCTGGCAATGCCCAGACGACATTTTCCACTAATTGCTGAAACCGAGTTCCTCTCTAAAGCTGCATGAATTGTGTTGTGGACACATGTCTTTCCGGTTTCATGAGGAGGAGTACAGGTATAAAGCATTTGTCGAATATTCACGCCTTATGGTGAGCTAAATCATGACAGCGTTGGTGCGTCACAGCAACTTTACAAGTATGAAGAAAAAAGTCTGAAATGAGCGTAGAATGGCGATCGTACCGAAAATATTCAGGCAAAGCCTGCTTTCAAGAGTCGCGTTGAAGGTAGCCGCGAAAGATATATCAAACGGGTCTCGGAAGCAAAGAAATTCGAGGACGCTTTGACGGCCACGATAGCCGAGGGTAACCGTTGGCAATAGACACCCCGAGGGCACCTCTTGGACAAAACGCGCATTTTGGACAAAAAAAAAAAAATGTTTTTCGCTGGCAGGTTGACCCGCGCGGAAACATCGTGTCGTCATGGCTGAGCGAGACGGTGAAGCCCCACTTCGCCGTGCGCGTGCTCGGCTGTCTGCCCAGCGCCGAGGCCAGCGTGTTCCCCGAGATTCCAGCGATGGAGGTGGCGTTCGCCGCTTTCAACCGAGCCCGCAACAGGAGCGACACCCAGCTCTCGGAGGTATGAAACTGATGACTCACCGGGACATGACATTCACTAGTGTCCTACTTAGATAACCGAGGCGCCATTCGAACGGTATATGACGTTTGCGGAGGATACTAGTGTGTAGGAGTAAGCGAAAGGAACAATTGATCTGACGAATAGAAGGCGCCGACCAAAAGAAAGGATGGGATGACGTTTCGGCTCCCCCACGGGAGCTTTGTTCACAATAAGGTATAAAGTAGCTGCATCGTTTAGTTATACAGGCCGCATGAGCGAACCCAGGCACCTGGCGTAGATTGGGGACAAATTTCCGTCATTCCGATTAAGCGTATGCGCTGTCGTTTGAAATAATCAGCAATTCCAGATAGAGCCGTGATTTCCTGACCCTTTCCTCAGTGGTTATGGTGCTCGGCTGCTGACCCGAAAGACGCGGGCTCGATCCCGGCCGCGGCGGCTGGAATTTCTTTGGAGGAGAAATTCTAGAGGCCCGTGTACTGTGCGATGTCAGTGCACGTTAAAGAACCCCAAGTGGTCGAAATTTCCGGAGCCCTTCACTACGGCGTCTC